>NC_058519.1:402173348-402475327 GCF_904849725.1 Hordeum vulgare subsp. vulgare | reverse complement strand
CTGAAGCTCCACGAGACCAGCAGGGCGTTCGCACGTTCCCTCGAAGGTCCTGATGAAGACTCGGGCCAGATCTGCCCAACTGTAGATGCTTGACAGAGCTAACTGGTTTAGCCAAGCTCGCGCCGAACCGTCGAGCATCAGTGGGACATGTTTCATGGCGACATGGTCATCTCCGCCATCGATCTGGACCGCCACTCTGTAGTCGTCCAACCAAGTTTCTGGTTTGGACTCTCCTGTGAATTTGCTGATTCCCTTCGCCAATCGGAAGTTGGGAGGGATGTCAGCTGAGCGGATGGCCCGACTGGAGCACTCGGGGCCAGAAACAACGGTCCTGCTTCCACTCGGACGTTCTCTATCGTGACCATCACGGTGGGCTCGACTTCTGTCGACCTTCTTCTGGGTGATGTACCCTCTTGCATCAGGTCTTAGATCATGCGCACCACCGCCCGAACGACAATCATCGTAATGCCGGGGGCCGTAAGGCCCACTCCGCGGAGGAGTACGCGAACGATGAAGATCTTCGGGATGAGACCGAATGGGAAGCGGATTCCGACTCGGGTCCCTGGAACGGCTGCCCCCTCTGCGTCGCTGGTGAGAGTCGGGACTGAAAACCGACTGATGCGTGTTCGCTTGAACAGAACTGTTGTGGATCCTTTTGTGTGACTGGGAGACCGCCGAATTTTCCTGCTGCGACGTATGCAACAAGGCTCGGATCTGCTCGATTCCTCTAACAGCCTCTGAATCAGTCGGTTGGAGAGAATCGGCTATGCTGGTGGCCGCAGCCAAGTTGAGGATGGGTGTGCGGAACACCTCGACGTTGCTCTGGCGAGTGCATCGACTGGAAGAACGATGGTGCTGACGACGAGCGCCGGATGATTCTACGAACTCACGCTCGTTCCGCCCAGTCCCGAGGGGACTTTCGTGGGAATCGCCCATGAGGACTTCGGCTGTAGGCCCGCGACCCAGATACTCAGAAGGTAATTCAGTTGGAACTGACTCCAAGCACTGGGATGACGGCGGGACCACAACCGATTCAAGAACCGCCACTTGAGAGCATGCGTTTTGTCGCGCCTGGGCGTGTTGCATCCAACGCTGGAGCCGCGGACGACGGGATCGCTTGCTGCGGCGCGTGACGGGGGCGAAGATCGACACCGGGGTCGATGGCTGGAGAAGAAGAACACCGCAGGAACTGGCACGGAAGTGCGTAGCCCCGCGACTGGGAAGCGCCTCGACGTCGAGGGGCGCATCCCGAAGCCATGCTGAATCGTCGGCGATGAAGGAGCGTGCACCGAAGAGGATCTCATGACCCATGCATAGATCTCCGCCGGTCGACATGACGAAAAGATGAAATCGCAAACTCGCCGGAAGTCGCTTAGACGCCTGCCCCACGGTGGGCGCCAACTGTCGTGGGTATAAGTCTGACAGTAGAAGTATGGGGTACGAAAGTATATGGGAGAGCCTTAGCTACGACGAGGATGTATGAGTTCAGGCCCCTCTACGGTGGAGGTAAAAGCCCTACGTCTCAATGCTCTTGGGAGCTTTGTGTCGAGTGGATAATAGGATTACGGCAAGTGCCAACCCCCGTACCTGTGGTGAAGGGTGGCTTATATAGAGTGTGCTGCCCTTCATAATGGCCCGGTGGACAGGGGTGGAATAGCGGCGAGTAAATGCTTACGTTATAGGTAACGTAAGCTTTAAATGCTAATAATCGTGTATGAAAACGTATGACCGTTGCCCTCCTGGGAGGTTACGATGTACAGAGTGGATTCCTGTCGATACGTTAGATATGCTCCGAGTGGATCGTCGCCGACTGGATGATGGGGGCGTCCTTAGTTCAGTCGAAACTGTCTAAGGGTCTTGTCTTCTATGAAGGGTAGTCCTTGGGTAGGACCTATAGAGCAGACCTATGACCCTACCTTGGGACTAGAACCCCATCACACAAGTTGTCGCCTCCATAGGAGGGACCGTTTGTCGTCAGCAAGAATCTTCGGAACGGCTCATACTATTTGATGGATCTTCGTCCAGATCGGCCAACTACAGAGGTTGAGACAACTCACCCCTGGAACATAGCCCATCTGCGGCCTTACTACACATAGAGCCATGAGCTCCCTTTCTTTCTTTTATCAAGTTTTTGTAATCCATAAATTATGAAAGCAATAAAGCCGGCACCCACGAAATTCGGGGTCCTTTGCCGTTTCAGCTTATGAAAGCATGAGTCTTTATTGTTCTATAAGTTGCCCAAACATGGATGCTATCAGTATCAAAGAGCATAAGTCGCCATGCTGCACTTATTTCAAAACTGGATACTGGTAAGCCAAAGAGGACCAAAGTTGCTAGGTCGCACGGTTCAAACATAGGCGCCTTATATGGTTTTTGAGAAGTAAAACCGGCTTACTTGCGGGCTAGTAGTCCCCAAGTCATTTTGCAGTAAGAGCGTATACGCTTCTATAATCCTATGCCTGGTTTCTTCCTAAACCGTAGGTCACTTGGGGGCTTCCATTCATTGAGTTCAGCCTGAATACCCTCTTGGCTAGCGAAAAATTACCGCATTACAAATGGTTATACTGGACTATGTGTTGAACAAGTCGCCACATGGACCTATGTACTCAAGGCGAGTCAATCCGTTATTTGGACCCTGAATTCGTCTTCGTTAAAACATAAAGGGTACCAGCGAGAGTCACACATGGAAAATAGAGAAACCATCGGTTCATTGAACCTGCTTCACAGAAGCTTGACTCGCGCTTGATCAGCCGGTCTAAAACAACGAGGCTCGTTTTCAAAAAAGCTTCTTAAGGGTAACACTAGAGTTATGTAGACTCGTCTTATCCTATCGAAACTCATTGAGTCGATAATTTTTTTCCTTTGAACTAGTTTTGATTATAACTCGCCCTGGTTCACATTTTTTTCCCTAACCCGGGGGCTGGTTTATCTCTTGCTATGATTCAGGGGGCTGGTTTATTCCTGGACATGCACTTGCTAAAATAAGCTACTGTTTTCCTAAACATACCAGGACAAATTTGGAGCCATTTCTTGGTTTATGAAAAAGTTGCAGGCGAGTCATGCATATGATTCAAGGACTACAAATGGTTCTATCCAAAAGACAATACAACATGTTTAGTGTTTCACACACACTAGCAAGATAATTACATGGCTCGCATAGCCAGAAGGGGTATCATTCTCCAGCAAAGGAAGGATCCATGGGCAAGTCAAGCCGCCGCCGAGTCCCCTTGCCTTGAGCTTTCTCCGCCTTCAATTCGTAAGTCGCCCAGTTTCCAATTACACTTGGACAAGGCGATGAACTCGTCTTCCTAAGCCAGGAAGTGAGAGAGGTCCAAGTCAAGATTAAAAGGATTCCTAGGGCGGCTGGGAACCAGGCTAGCAATTTGATATGAAGGAGGCGTCACCTTCTTTTTGTTTTCATCATAGGCGGCTTGATACTTCTTCAGATCCAAACTCGCCGCCAGTTGAGTCGCCGCATAGCGAGATTCTACGATGGTCCGCTGATAATCCACCTCGATGAATTCTGACCCATCGACCTTCAGCTCAGGGTAGCCGGTGACTATTTCCTCGGTTTTGAGCTCCGGGGCGTACGCAAGGCACCGACTTAGGGTGTTCAACACACCTGTTCGGGTGGCCAATCTCTTTAATTCTTCTACTTGAGGAGGCAGCGTGGACAAGAAGCCGAGCATTTGCTTGATGGTCATTGTTGGTCCCTTACTCCCCATCACTGCCTTGATTGATAACACGCCTCCAGTGTATAGCTGCTCCGCCAAGGTGTATATGGCTCTCAATTTAGTCATACAGTCCTCTGGTAGCTTGACAGCTCGGGCACCTGCAAAAGGGACATAAGTATTTGGAGATTTTTGATCCCATCCTGGTTAGTCAAAAGAGTTCAACGATCAAGCTTACCAAACATGGCGACTGTCATATTGGATACATGCTTTTTTAAGCTAGTCAGCTCCTGTTGGGCGGCTCCCAGTTTCTCTTCTACTTGCTCAGCATGCTTGAAGATGGCGGCTTGGTCGGCATTGGCTTTATTCTCAAATTTCTTCTGGCCAGCCTTGATTTTTTCTAAACCGGCCTGCAGCAAGCAGAATTTAGCCTCCAGCCCGGAGTAAGCATCTTGTTGACCAGCCAAGTTCTTCTTTAAGTCGGCTACCGCCGCCTCACTCTGGCCATAAACTCTTGCACATAATATTTGGGGAGACAAGTATCAGAATTTTTGCAAGCAATACTCCTGACACTTGGGGGCTAATGTATGATTTTTTATCAAAAAGTCATACCACATACAAGACCCGGCTCATCTTCTAAAAAGATGACCCGGCCCTTGGGGGCTACAGGTTGAAGTTTTCTATTACAAGATAGGTTGAAGTTTTCTATTACAAGACCCGGCTCATCTTCTAAAAAGATGGCCCGGCCCTTGGGGGCTACAGGTTGAAGTTTTCTATTACAAGACCCGGCTCATCTTCTAAAAAGATGACCCGGCCCTTGGGGGCTACAGGTTGATGTTTTCTATTACAAGACCCGGCTAATCTTCTAAAAATATGACCCGGCCCTTGGGGGCTACAGGTTGAAGTTTTTTAATACAAGACCCGGCTCATCTTCTAAAAAGATGACCCGACCCTTGGGGGCTACAGGTTGAAGTTTTTTAATACAAGACCCGGCTCATCTTCAAAAAAGATGACCCGGCCCTTGGAAGGCTAATGAGTATAGGGTGATACATCCACATACCTCGTGTTTTGTCCTCATAAGGCGGAGCAGGCTTTTGTTCAGCTCAAAATCCTTCTCCAGATGAGTTGTGAAGCCGGAGCACAGTTGGTCGAATTCCAGTTTCTTATATTGGGGGACTTTGAGGGGCTCTGCGTCGCCATCAGGGGAAAGGCGACTTGCCTTCGACGTATGTTTGGAGAGCACGTCAGTTGGGGGAGTAGAGTAGCCAAAGCCATAACCACGACGTCTGGATCATCGGTCGCCTTAAGAGGGCTTGGCGGGTTACTCTGGCCAGCGGTCTCTTTCAAAATGACGGGCGAATCATCCCGGGCGTCGGAAATATCGTTTGCAGGAATGTCGCAAGCCGCCTTTTGATCCTCTTGAGCCTCAGGAACAGATGTGCCCATGCCTAAGGCATCAGATGTTTGGTGTGCAGAAGGAGAGTCGCCGGTTTTCCTCTTCTTTGCTTGCGCCCTGTGATAAAGCGCCAAGGTTAAAAGCACGTGTTATTGTTTACAAAGTTTGGGTTAACAGAGAAGACTTACCCTTGTACACGAACCATCGGCGGGAGAGCAGAGATGGCCGAGTCGCCAGATGTGGGAGGAGAAGTCTGACAAGACAAAGACTTGAAGGTCACAAAAATGGCGGGTTATATTTCACACGGCAAAAGCTATAACAAGACAAAGGTGTACCTCACTGGTCCGTTTCCGACCGGTCGTCTTCTCGGGCAGTCCAGTGACCAAGTCGCTAGAGCAACTGCGGCTCTTGCAAGAGGGGGTGAATCTTGCTTTCTTCAAAAGGAAATCAGGGTCCATATAAGCATGAGGATGAGATATGGGCACTTTTCCGCAGATCCGCCTGGCTGGTCTAGGGGAAGAAGAAGGTGAGTCGGAAGAAATGGAAATTACCTCGACTGCATCATTCTTGCTCTCATCGTCATCACCCTGCATGTAAAGATATATGGTATAAGCTTAAGTCGGAACATATAGAGAAGGGACAAGGAAAAAGCCTTACCTCAGAATGTGCCTCGTCTGCATGAGAGTCGCCAACAAAAGATGAATCTTTTGTGGCGGTTTTCTTCCTTCTCACCGTCTTCTTCTTCTTGGTTGGCACCTTGGTGGACTTTGGGGGGACGGTTTTGGGACCCCTCCGCCATAACACATCGGTTTTCTGATAAACAGTGGCATGTCTTTAACCACGAAGGTTGCTAAGTATAAACAATACAAGTGGCGGCTTAGATTCTTACTGTTGGCACCGGGTTGGCACGGCAGAAGCCTTTAAGGCCAATCTTGGCACACTCTTCCAGAGACTCGCCAGTCAATTTCTTGATGACGACGATTTCGCTCTTTGAAAGTTGGCGGCAACTGGCGCGCTGTGGATGCTCTAAAGTGCCATCATAATCATACATCAACCCGCCGCGGCGGCTCAAGGAAAGGATATTCCACTCTATCCAGCAGCGGAACAGGCCGATCCCGATGAGCTCGTTGTTATACAAGAATTTCAGATCTGAAAAGAGTGGGATGAAATCCGACTCTTCTTCTTCGGTGAGCTTGTCAGAAAATTTGAAATCCATTGGCAAGCGGTCTGCTCTGAAACCAGGAAGAGGATTCTCGCCTGGTGGAGAAGTATCTCGGCTATAGAACCATGACTCGCCCCATCCTTTGGGGTGGCTGGGCAAAAGGACTGCCGGAATCCACGCTCGCGGCGTCTCTAGATATTAACTCCTCCAAACTCGTTGTTGGGACCATTGGGGAACTCGGTCTGGCGGTTTAAGTGGAAGAAGTTCTAGAACAGGGGGATCATGGGTTCTCTGTGCGAATACACTTTATAGAAGACCTGGAACTGGCATAAATTGCTGATGGAATTGGGTCCTAGGTCTTGAGGATGGAGGTTGAGAAAATGCAGGACGTCCCGAAAAAACTTTGACCCGGGCAGCTTGAATCCACGCTCAAGATAGTCGGTGAAGATCACTATTTCTCCTGGAGCGGGGTTGGGAATCAGCTCGCCCGGGGTGGTTCTCCAACCGATAGTCTCCTTATTGTCAAGGTGACCCGCCTTAACATATTTCTCGAGCGTGGCATCGTCGACTTTCGTCGGCAACCAGTCACATTTTGTAATAGCCATGACTACAAAAAACGGAGTGCGAGGAGACTGAGGAAAAGATTAGAAAATATTCTAACTCGCTGGTACGGGTCTATGGTGTTCACAAAGGGTTTGATAACTCGCCCAACAGTTAACGTGCATTGTAGCCCGTTGTCCAGGTGATCTACGAGTGTACCTTCGGGGGTTGTTCTAACTCGCCCTCCAGACTGAAAGAAAAGGCGTCCTGACTACAGTAATGAAACTGAGTCGCCATGAAGGCTGAAGTTAAAAGGCTACTCTCGGAAACGTTCTTGTCCTTAGAGATATTCTCAATGGGTGAATAAACATGTTTCTATGGACAGGCGGTAATTTATGGATCTACGGACAGATTAAAATAAGAAAACATCGTCTGAAGTAATGGCGATGAACTCCACATATAGTACAACTACAGTGTTGGTCAACAGAACATGGGTTTGAACTAGCAGGAGGACGCGATTAAAATGGCCGATGCTTGTTGCTATCTAAAGCTAATCACTGCAATAGGGAGCAGATCTAAAATAGTTCGAGATGTTTGTCCTGTTATGGAGCTAGCTAGCAGGAAAGCTACGGCCATGGAGTTCTCGGTCTAAACCTAAGAGAGGGAAGGAGTGTACCTGACAACAAGGGACCGCCGCTGGGAGGAAAGGCTCGGAACTTCGTGTTCCTTGCCACGCGGAGAGCCGCGATCGATGGAGAAAGACTCCGGGAGCCGGGGCGGACGTCGGGGCGCAGGAGCCGAGGACGACGCCGGGACGCTGGAGCTCGGATACGGTGCCGGGACGCCGATGCGCGGAGACGAAGATGAAGACGAAGGTGAGATGGGGGGTTGCTGACGAGGTTTCTATCCCCCCATTTCTGTTACTATTTAAAGAGTAGGAGCAGAAAACGAGGCTGTCAATGCGGGAATCGAGGCAACAAGTCAGTAAACGCAATGATGGCGCCTAGATTTTCGGGAGAAGCAATTATGGGTGAAAGATTCACTGACAGTTACAGTGTTTGGGGACTAAAACCGAGGAGATGAGGTGGCACCCTTTAAATACTGTATGGCGACTCAGGTTAGAGTGCCACAGATGGCGGCTCAACGTTCGCCGAAGGCTGGAAATGAGGAGAGTCGCCCCAAGATTGAAGGGAGTTTATTGACACGAATGAATTCACGACAATCTTGGGCCTAATGTTGGTGATGTTACCTGTGGGTAACCCACCCTTAATGGGCCGGGTGACCAAAGGGGCGACTCACCTTTGATCATGCGTCCGGTGGCCCAGGAGTTGTAGGGCGGTTCAAGAAGACCATGTGGATGATGGAATGTCAAGGACGCTCCTGGTCGTGGGGAGCACGGTGACTTAGAGATAAGGAAAACTACCAAGAGTAGGATAGGAGGACTTTGTAAACCCTAGGGCCTCGACCTGTATATAAAGGCGAGTCCCAGGGAAAGGTCAGGCGAATTAGAGAGAATCGAGAGCTAGGTCACGTGAGTTACGCCCTCCTTGTAATCGAAACCACCATTAATCTACACAAAGAAGGACGTAGGCTTTTACCTCCTCACGAGGGGCCGAACCTGGGTAAATCTGAGTCTCTCTTTCGCTCACCCCCTTTGAGTCGCCACCAAGGTGCGATGGCTTCATCTTTAAGTCCTTTCACGAGGCCATCTGCCGTGACAAAACCATGACACACTCCTTTTCCCTAAATATAAAGTTCTTCCCCAAGTAAATGTTTTTGAAAATTATGTTGGAACGTGAGTGCTTACGTCAAAACATTTTTTTATTCTGACACATTCATTGTAGGTTTTCTATTTGTATTTTTACCGAGTTTTCTTTTATTCACGAATGACTTTTAATTCCTTGAAGGACCTGTTTTGCACTGCAACCTTTTCATAACTTCTTCTAAAAATTCTATAAAAACTTGAAGATGAACTATGATGTCCTTGGATCATATTTTTGTCAAAACATATCCAGGTGTTTTGGAAAATTTCAGCTTATTAACTCCTTTTATTTTTTGGCTCAAATTGGAGTTTGTAATACAACCACTGGATTTAACCTTTCAAAAATTCTATAAAAAATTAGGGATGTCAAGTGATGCATGATATTCACTTCTATGCAAAAACCCAATTTGGTGCTTTGAATTTTTTTTGCAAAACAACTCATTTTTTGTTCTGGTACAGTTTGGTACTTTGTACTACCACCATGTTTTCCTTGCTCT
This sequence comes from Hordeum vulgare subsp. vulgare, assembly GCF_904849725.1. Lineage (NCBI taxonomy): Eukaryota > Viridiplantae > Streptophyta > Magnoliopsida > Poales > Poaceae > Hordeum > Hordeum vulgare. The sequence goes on along the minus strand of NC_058519.1, from coordinate 402,466,299 downwards.
GATTGCCTTGAGATTTTTCAAGCTTGTATAGCACACTACCAAAACCTTAACTCCATGAGTTGAGCCCCATTGGATGATTTTAAATGCACGTGATAATAGCCTCAACTTGCTGTGCAGAATTGTGCTTTTCAAAGATTTTCATTAGCTAGTTTTGCTTTTTGCCAAACTCAGCTCACCACGATTCTTGGCTTCGAGAGAGACTTTGATCTAGAGTTTTTGGCCCCTAACAAAATCATTTTTATGCAATTAACCTCCTGTCGAACACTTTGGGTTCGTAGATAGACTTGGCATTGTTATTTATTTGCACAATGGAGTTGTTTCCCCGGCCAAACCCACATATCCAACAGCCTTCCCCTTGTCCCTAGCGTAGCCCTATGAATTTTCACCAGTTTTGGAACTGTTTTAGGTGCACTGTCATTCCGTCGAGCACTTGCCGTGCAGGCCCAGAGCACGCCTAGAGCGCACGTGTTCGAGGTGCCGAGTGCCCGCACCCCTTGCCCTATGGTGAGCGCACAGACACATTACCCCCCGACAGTTTGTCGCTGCCCTGTGCCGCACAAAGCTTCAGCCGTGGTAGCGCTGACACCCTGCTGACGGTAGCAGCCTCTGCCACAGCAACGGCAACACCGCCCGAGCCATCTCCGGCCGCTAGCCACCCTTGGTCCCTCCCCTGCAGCGTTCCCTCCTGCTGTTGCTGCCCATGCTGCATCGCTAGCTGCTCCTACCATCCCATGTTGCTCCTCTACTGTCGCAGATTCTGTCGCCGAGGAGCTTATCCGCAGTTGCCGTAGAACCGACCCGAACCGGCTCTAAATAGCCTCCCTTGATGCTGTTGTATGCTCCATCGCCCCTCTCCCAACCATAGGAAGTCCTCCCTCGCCCCAATTTCAATCGGGCCATCCTCTTCTCATGTCGTTGACAGCTTCAACCACTGTCGTCCTCTGGTGGAATTCGATCAAGCCAACATCGACCAATACCCCTTTCCTTCTCCACAAGCTCCGCAATGATCTAACATATATTTTCCCCTCCCAACGGTGCCGGAGGCCACGGTGCGTGCAGTTTTGGTTCTACAGAGCTTTCCTCCGCCATGGAGGAAGGGGTGCTCACCCTCGAGCTCCGTCGCGACCTTAGCCTCCAAAAATGGATGTGGCACCTTTCCCCGAGCATGTGCAAAGCCGGAGCATGTCGTGGGGTGCCCTAAGTAGCCAGCAATTGACGTCGGGATCCGCCCCAACTCTTTGTCGTCGCACGCGCCGAGGAAGAAGAAGAGCCTGATAGGCGGGCCCCGCCTGTCAGTGGGCCAACCTTGGCCGTGCTAGCACCTCCCCCCGAAGTGTGTTTTCCCCTTGGGGAAAACGTGTGCCCGTGAGTGCGCCTCCCCTGCCTCGATAGCGTATTTTGATAAAAACGTGTTCTTCTCTGATGCTTTTTCAAAAAAAAAAAATTTAACAGTTAATTTAACTGCTCATAAATTTTTATTTACAACTCCAAAATCAACTGATTCTTTTTCCTACGTCTTTAAAATTTCCTCGAGTTTATTTACAAATTTATTTCAAAAAAATTCAAACAACTTTTATGTGTAGTTTTGAATGTGTGTTAATTTAAATATTTCAAAATAGGAACTTGTAGAGAGGAGGCTTGCTTCAAGATTTTGGGGTGCACATCACCCTCCTCAAACTCCAAAAGGCAAGCATCTTGAGCTCTCATTTGCATAAAGTTGTGTGATGTTTGTTGTGTTGCATTGATTGCGTGATTTTAGGTTATGTTGATACAAATCTCGCACGAAATCATACTGATGGGGTTATAGTCCTAGGGTAGGGTCATAGGCCTGCCCTGTAGGTCCTACCCAAGGACTACCCCTCATAAGGGACAAGGCCCTTAGTCAGTTCCGACTGAACTAAGGAGTTCCCATCATCCAGTCGGTAACCGATCCTCGACCGTCCAGTCGGAGACGAGCATTCAGAGAATATCAAACTAACCGACTGGATTCCACTCTGTGCATCGTAACCCCCTTGGAGGGAAACGGTCATACATTTCCATGTGCCTTTATTAGCATTTAAGACATACATTACCTGTAACGTAGGCATTTATTCGCCACTACTCCACCCCTGTGCACCGAACCGTTGTGGAGGGCAGCGCACTCTATATAAGCCACCCTCCCCCACTGGTGCAGGGGTTAGAAAATCACTATATTCCATATTCCACTCGACAACAAGCTCCCAGAGCACTGAGATGTAGGGCTATTACCTCCACCGCAGAGGGGCCTGAACTCATACAACCTCGCCCTAGCTAAGGCTCTGCCCATCCTTTCATATCCTACACATCTACTGTCAGACTTATACCCACGACAGTTGGCGCCCACCGTGGGGCAGGCATCTAAGCGACTTACGGCGAGTTTGCGACTACATCGTTTCGTCATGTCGTCCGGTGGAGATTAGAGCATGGGTCACGAGATCCTCTTTGGCGCTCTCTCCTTCATCATCGATGATTCGGCATGGCTTCGGGACGCCCCTCTCGATGACGAGGCGCTTCCCCGCCACAGGGCTACGCACTTCCGTGCCGGCGCCCGCGGCATTCTTCTTCTCCAGCAGTCGGCTCCGGTGTCGACCTACACCGCCGTCACGCGCCGCAACAAGCGGTCCCGCCGTCCGCGGCTCTAGCGTTGGGTGCAACACGCCCAGGCGCGCCAGAACGCGTCTTCACAAGTGGCGGTCCTAGAGTCGGTTGTGGTTGCCCCACCGTCCCAGCGCTCGAACTCGGTTCCGACTGAGTTTCCTTCCGAGTACGTGGGTCGCGGGCCTGCAGCAGAAGTACACATGGCCAACTCTCATGAAGGTCCCCGTCAAGCTGGCCGGAACGAGCACGAGATCGGCGAAACATCCGGCGCTCGCCGTCCACCTCGCCGTTCTACCAGTCGGCACACTCGGCGGAGCAACGTGGAGTTGTTCCGCACACCCATCCTCAACTTGGCTGCGGCTGCCAAGATAGCCGATTCCCTTCAGCTAACTGATTCACAGGCTAGTAGGGGATCGAGCAAATCCGCGCCCTGTTGCACACGACGCAACAGCAAAATTCGGCGGTCTCCCAGTCGCACAACAGGATCCACAATAGTTCTGTTCATGCGAATACGCATCGGTCAGTTCACAGCCCTGGTTCTCATCAGCGACACGAGGGAGGCAGACGTTCCATAAATCCCGAAGATCGTCGCCGTTCACGCACCCCTCCATGGGGTGTCGTTCAGTCGGTGATACTTACGACCCAAGGCCCGATGCGAGAGGGCATATCGCCCAGCGGAGGGTCGACAGGAGCCGAGCCCACCGCGATGGTTATGATATTGACCGTCCGAGTGGAAGCAGGACCATCGTTTCTGGTCCCGAGTGTTTCAGTCGAGCAATCCGTTCGGCTGACATCCCTCCCAACTTCCGATTGGCGACGGGGATTAGCAAGTTTACAGGAGAGTCCAAGCCAGAAACGTGGTTGGATGATTACTGAGTGGCAGTCCAGATCGGAGGGGGGGACCATGTCGCCATGAAGCACCTTCCTCTGATGCTCGACGGCTCGGCGCGAGCGTGGCTGAACTAATTGGCCCCCTCAAGCATCTACAGCTGGGCAGATCTGGCCTGAGTGTTCATCAGGACCTTGGAGGGACGTGCAAGCGCCCGACTAGCCTTGTGGAGCTCCAGCACTGTGTCCAGAAGTAGAATGAGCCCCTGCGCGATTTCATTCAGCGTTGGACGACCCTCTACCACACGGTGGAGAACGTCACACAGCATCAAGCAGTTTGCGCCTTCAAGGCAGGCGTGCGGTACAGGGATCTGTACCTGAAGTTCGGCCAAACAGGCGACATCTCCATGAGAAGATGATGGTGATAGCGACACGCTATGCAAATGGTGAAGAAGAGGACCGCATCCGAAGCGGCAAGCACAAAACAGTCGCCGACGGAGATGGGAGTAACGCTCGGAAGCAGAAGCAAAAAGCTCCGTCCACTCCGCAGGCAGAAGCTGCAGCTCTTACCAACGCCAAGATCAAAGGCAAGGGGAAGGATCAGTTCACCCCCAAGAAGAAGAAGTTCAACAATCCCATCCTGGACCAGCCATGTCCGATTCATATGAAGATGGATGAAGAGGGCAACGCCATATATCCGAGGTATACCACTCGACAATGTCGCCTCCTGATCCAGGGATTTGGCGAAGGGCAACCGAGTGAAAATGACAATGAACAGGATAAGGAGGATAAGGAGGATCCGTTCCACCAAGTGCATGCAACACTGATGATTTTCGCTGACGTCGAGTGAAGCTGGTGAACAGGGAGGTGAACATGGCCACCCCTACCAACCCCAAGTTCCTTAAATGGTCTCAGACTGCGATCACCTTTGACCAGTCGGATCATCCAACACACGTACCCACCCTAGGGAGATAGGCTCTGGTCGTCAACCCGGTGGCGGAAGGAGTCCAACTGCGCAAAGTCCTCATGGACGGCGGCAGTGGCTTGAACATCATGTACGCCGACACTCTCAAGGGGATGGGCATTCCGATGTCCAAACTCAACGAGAGCAGCATGCGGTTCCATGGAGTCGTCCCTGGACGAAAGGCCAAGTCACTCGGCCAGATCGTGTTGGACGTCGTTTTTGGCTCCGACAAGAACTTCCGCAAGGAAAAGCTGACGTTCGAGGTGGTGGACTTTCAAAGTGCGTACCACGCAATTCTGGGCCGCCCGACGTATGCACGTTTCATGGCCCGTCCATGTTACATGTACCTGAAGCTAAAGATGCCGGGCCCGAAAGGCGTGATCACTATCACAGGCAATCGACAGCGGGCCGAAGAGTGTCTGCAGCAGGGGTCAAGGATCGCCGATCAGCAGATGGCTGTCCTCGAGCTTGACGAGTACAAGAAAATAGTCGACCCCGCTGACTTGATGCGTTCGAAGAAGCCAGCTTCGGAGTCCGCATTCCAGTCGGCGGGAGAGACGAGGAAGGCCAGCATCCACCCGACGGACGACACTGCTGCCCCGTCGAACATTTCCACCACCCTCAATCCTAAATAGGAAGCCGAGCTCACCCAATTCCTCCGTGAGAACTGGGACATCTTCGCATGGAAACCCTTTGACATGCCAGGTGTACCCAGGGAGTTGGCTGAGCACCGACTGCATGTGGATCCCACTGCTCGGCCTGTCCGAGAACGCCTGCGTCGGTCCGCCGCGCAGAAGAGGAAGGCAATCGGGGAAGAGGTGGCCAATCTTTTGGCAGCAAACTTCATTCGCGAGGTTCACCACTCCGAGTGGCTCGCTAAGGTTGTCATGGTGCCCAAGAAGGACAAGTCGCTCCGAATGTGCATCGACTTCAAGCATCTCAATAAGGTCTGCCCGAAAGACCATTTTCCGCTCCCCCGCATCGATCAAATTGTCGATTCGACTGAGCATTGCGAGCGTTTGTCATTTCTTGATGCCTACTCGGGCTATCATCAGATCCGTCTGTATGGCCCCAATGAATTAAAAACAGCCTTCATCACCCCATTCGGGTGCTTCTGCTACATCACTATGCCATTCGGCTTGAAGCATGCAGGAGCTACCTTTATGCGCATGATCCAAAAATGCCTCCTCGACCAGATCGGTCGGAATGTGGAGGCATATATGGATGATATCGTAGTCAAGTCTCGCAAAGGTTCCGACCTGCTGACTGACTTGGCAGAAACATTCGCCAACCTTCGTAGGTACGATATCAAGCTCAACCCCGCCAAGTGTTTGTTCGGCGTTCCCAGCGGAAAGTTACTCGGTTTCTTCGTTTCCGAACGAGGGATCGACGTCAACCCCGAAAAGATCGGGACCATCGTCCGAATGGAGAGGCCGGTCAGAATACACGATGTTCAACGGCTCACTAGTTGCCTAGCGGCTTTGAGCAGGTTTATCAGTCGACTCGGCGAGAAAGCACTCCCTCTGTACCGACTCATGAAGAAATCAGATACTTTCGAGTGGACAGACGAAGCCCAAGTTGCGTTCGACGACCTCAAAGTCCTACTTTCCTCCCAGCCGGTTCTTACTACTCCGCTCAGTAAAGAGCCCCTTCTTCTGTATATTGCGGCTACAAATCAAGTCGTCAGCACTGTTCTTACATTCGAACGAGAAGAAGAAGGCAAAGCATACAAAGTTCAGCGGCCAGTGTATTATGTCTCTGAAGTCCTGACCCCTTCCAATCAGAGGTATCCCCACTATCAAAAACTTATCTACGGGATTTACATGACTGCGAAGAAGGTGGCTCATGATTTCCAAGACCACTCGGTGTGTGTCGTTTGTGATGCTCCGTTGTCGGAAATCCTGCAAAATCGGGATGCATCGGGCCGAGTGGAGAAGTGGGCAATGGAGATGTTGCACTGTGATATCAAGTTCGAGGCCAAGAAAGCTATAAAGTCTCAAGCTCTGGCTGACTTCATAGCAGAATGGGTAGAACAACAGCAACCGACCCACATCTACTTGGCTCATTGGACGATGTTCTTCGATGGGTCCAAGATGTTGAATGGCTCCGGCGCTGGCGTTGTGATCGTATCGCCAAAGGGCGACAAACTCAAGTATGTGCTGCAGATACACTTCGATTCCTCCAACAATGAGGCAGAGTATGAAGCTCTCCTTTACGGACTGCGCAAGGCCATCGCACTCGGCGTCCGTCGCCTGATGGTCTATTGCGATTCGGATTTGGTGGTTAATCAAGTGATGAAAGAGTGGGACGTCAGGAACCCCACCATGACCACATACTGCAATGCAGTGAGGAAGCTCGAGAAGAAGTTTGAAGGTCTAGAACTCCACCATGTTCCACGACTGAAGAACCAAGCAGCTGATGAGTTGGCAAAAGTCGGATCCATTCGGAGACCAGTACCGAGTGACGTCTGCCTCGAGCACCTCCACCTTCGCTCAGTTAAAGAAGATCCTTTCACAGAGGAACCAATACAACCAAAGAGCTTGACAGATCCGACTGAAGTCAACGTACCTGCTGTGGTTGATCTGATCATGGAGATTCTTGTTGTCATCCCCGATTGGACTGTGCCGATCATCGCATATATCCTGAGGCAGGAGTTACCAGAAGACGAAGTCCAGGCCAGGCAGATAGTCCGCAGGTCGAAGTCGTTCACTGTCATTGATGGCCAGTTGTACAAGGAAAGCGTTTCAGGCGTTCTTCAACGATGCATCTCCCTAGAGGAGGGACAGTTGATCCTGGAAGAAATTCACTCGGGAACCTGAGGTCATCACGCCTCTTCAAGAGCAATCGTCGCCAAAGCATTCAGAGTGGGCTTCTTCTGGCTACAGGCAAACGAAATGGCTAAAGATATGGTCGACCGATGTGAAGGCTGTCAGTTCTACTCCAACAAGTCCCACAAGCCAACATCTGCGTTGAAGACAATCCCTCTTGTGTGGCCGTTTGCAGTATGGGGATTAGATATAGTCGGTCCATTCAGGACAGGCCAAGGAGGATACACACATCAGTTGGTGGCAGTCGACAAGTTCACAAAATGGATTGAAGCCAAGCCCATCAAGAAGCTCGACGCCCTAACAGCCATCAAGTTTTCAAGGGACATCATCTCCAGATTCGGGGTACCTCACAGCATAATCACGGACAACGGGACAAACTTTGACTCAGATAGATTCAAAAGTTTCTGTGCAAGCCAAGGTATCCGAGCGGATTTTGCATCTGTGGCGCATCCTCAAACAAATGGACAAGCAGAGCGGGCGAATGGACTTATTCTGCAAGGTTTGAAGCACCCACTCCTGCGAGAGGTGGGACATGCCGCTGGCACATGGGTCACCGAGCTATCTTTAGTGCTTTGGGGTCTCCACACAACCCTGAATAGATCTACAGGGCGATCACCGTTCTTCCTCGTTTACGAAGCATAAGCGGTCCTTCCGAGTGACTTGCTCCACAATGCTCCACGAGTCGAACTCTTCACCGAAGCTGAAGCAGAACAAGCAAGGCAAGACGGAGTGGACCTTCTAGAGGAGGAACGCGAGATGGCACTGACTCGCTCAACCATTTATCAGCAAGATCTGCGGCGTTTTCACGCGCGACACGTCAGGAGTCGTACATTCCAAGCACGCGACCTGGTGCTCCAAGTGGATCAGCAAAGACCTCACAAGTTGGCTCCCGCCTGGGAAGGACCCTTCATCATCTCCAAGGTGCTGAACAATGGAGCATACAGACTCTACAACATCGACACGGAAACAGAAGAGCCGCGAGCATGGAACGGAGATCTCCTGAAGCGCTTTTACACGTGACCGTCGACTGAAGCTATGTAAAGAACAAGTATTGGTGAAATAATACAAAGAAGATTGTTTTTGCAGATTCAAAATTCTTCCGCGGTCGCAGACTCCGGTCTCAAAAAAAACTTAGGTGTGATCAAGAATCGCCTAAGTACTGACTTTCTCCGAGTGTGCACTAAACGTCGCACTCGGGGACTTAGCTGCGATCAAGAATCGCCTAAGTACTGACTTTCTCCGAGTGTGCACTAAACGTCGCACTCGGGAACTTAGCTGCGATGAAGAATCGCCTAAGTACTGACTTTCTCCGAGTGTGCACTAAACGTCGCACTCGGGGACTTAGCTGCGATCAAGAATCGCCTAAGTACTGACTTTCTCCGAGTGTGCACTAAACGTCGCACTCGGGGACTTAGCTGCGATCAAGAATCACCTAAGTATTGACTTTCTCCGAGTGTGCACTAAACGTCGCACTCGGGGACTTAGCTGCGATCCAGAATCGCCTAAGTACAAACTTTCTCTGAGTGTGCACTAAACGTCGCACTCGGGGACTTAGCTGCGATCAAGAATCGCCTAAGTACTGACTTTCTCCGAGTGTGAACTAAACATCGGACTCGGGGACTTAGCTGCGATCCAGAATCGCCTAAGTACAAACTTTCTCCGAGTGTGGACAAAACGTCGCACTCGGGGACTTAGCTGCGATCAAGAATCGCCTAAGTACTAACTTTCTCCGAGTGTGCACTAAATGTCGCACTCGGGGACTTAGCTGTGATCAAGAATCGCCTAAGTACTAACTTTCTCCGAGTGTGCACTAAATGTCGCACTCAGGTACTTAGCTGCGATCAAGAATCGCCTAAGTACTAACTTTCTCCGAGTGTGCGCTAAACGTCGCACTCGGGGACTTAGTTGCGATCAAGAATCACCTAAGTACTAACTTTCTCCGAGTGTGCACTAAACGTCGCACTCGGGGACTTAGCTGCGATCAAGAATCGCCTAAGTACTAACTTTCTCCGAGTGTGCACTAAACGTCGCACTCGGGGACTTAGCTGCGATCAAGAATCGCCTAAGTACTAACTTTCTCCGAGTGTGCACTAAACGTCGCACTCGGAGACTTAGCTGCGATCAAGAATCGCCTAAGTACAATTTTTCTCTGAGCGTGCACTAACCGTCGCACTCGAGGACTTCACTGCGATCAAGAATCTCTTAAATAAGAAAGCTTCCTTCGACTATATCCTACAGATACACTCGGGGACTCAGCAGACCCTCATTGAGGCTCATGTGGATGTCAAGACCACTGACAATTACATGAGTAGCAGACCCTCATTGAGGCTCATGTGGATGTCAAGACAACTAACAATTACATGAGTAGCAGAACCTCATTGAGGCTCATGTAGATGTCAAGACCACTGACAATTACATGAGTAACAGCCCGTTCCGAGTACGACCTTACAGCCGCACTCGAAAACTTAGCCGCGATCACGAATCACCTAAGTACTCTATTGCCTTCGAGTGTATCCTGCAGGTTCACTCGAGAACTCAGCAGACCCTCAGTGAGGCTCATGCAGATGTCAAGACAACTGACAATTACATGCTCCGCATGTTTGCCATTGGATTCACCAAGAAACGCCAAACAAAAACACGAGCCAAATTCGTATCAGCAACTCTTTGGCAAAAGAAGAGCAAACGGTTCGATTCAAATTCAAAGTTCACATAAGGATGGTTGGCTTGGTGTCGATCAAGCTTATCCACACCGAGCCAAGAATGTGACGGCCAACAGCAGTGGCCAAAGTTTATTACAATCAACACTCGGCATACCGAGGTAGAAGTTTTCTCAAGTGTCGTCAGGACTAGTGATGGGACTGGCGGGCTCTACGAACGTATCGAGGTCGATCCCGTCGGCGATGCGGGTGGCGCTCTCAAGGAAGGTCTCCATGAAGTCTTCGAATTGAAGCTTTTTCGTGTTCGCGACCTGCAACGCCTTCAGCTTCTCTTCGCGCACCTCCTTGCAATGCAATCGGACCAGAGACAGAGCGACGTCCGCACCACAGCGAGCCGCAGACTTCTTCCATGACTACACTTGGTTCGGGACCTCCTCCAGCCGACTCATCAAGCCTTCTGTCTCGTGCCGAGACTCGTCTTCAGGCCAAAGCTCCTTGTCGTTTCGGCTGACGACTTCTCTCAATCGACCGATCAAAGGTCCAACTTTTCCCAGCCGAATGTGCGCTCGGAGAAGATCTCGATTGGCGTCCTCGCTGAGTGGAACATTCTCAAGCATCGACCGTTCAACGTCAGCTGTTTCAACCTCAGCGTCCATGCAAAATTCTGCAAAGACAGGACGACCAAACAGTCAGCGCAGAATGAAATGCACGGTCCACAAGCACTCGGAAAAACAAGGCTTACCACCCAGAAGCGCTATCATCTTCCAGGCCCAATCACTGACGTAATTTTCCTGTGCTATGCACCGCCTATTCAGCATCTTCATCTGCCCCATCAGCTCCGTCCTTTGTTTCCCCATTTTCGCCACCTCAGCAGTCAAAGCCTTGTTCGCCTCACGGGCCTGCTCCAATGACTTTTCTCATTCCGCCAGAACATCCTTCATACCAACCATTGCAACCAATGCCGCATCCAGTTCACCAGCAAACTGAACCTTTTCAGCCCTAACAGTCTCGTACGCTGTCCCCATCTCGCAAGTTTTCTGCCAGTCAGCACCAAGAGACGGTCAGACAAATTCAACAATAAAAAATCTAAGTTCTTCAGACCCCTGCCGACGCAAGCAGTCGACAGCGGTCTCGGGGACTACACCCAGTGGGTTCACTAAGAGTGACCCCACTGGCATGAAACTCAAACAGGTCCGCCCTATTGAGCTACATGACAACACCTAAGCCTATGAGGCTACTACTACCCGACCTGAGAAAAATTACTCTCGGGAACTCATTCAGTAGGTGCACTCCGAGTTCCCCAACTATCAGCATTCGAACAGATTAATTTTTGATCTGCTCAAGTCAAAGAAAATGTGTATAAAGACAACTGCCGGTGCAAGCACTCGACAGAAGTCTCGGGGACTACACCCACTGGGTTCACTAAGAGTGAACCCATTGCAAAAATCTTACGATATCCGAGCACACCTAGTGGGTTACAAGAGAAAAGTAAGTACTTACAAGCCCACTTACTTGGATATCGTCTCGCAGTTCCAAACTTCGCTGGTACACGGACGCGATGGAGTCATACGCCTTCTTGGCCTCTCCCGCCATCAGCTCCGCCTGCACCATGGCCCCCTTGGCCGCTCCCACCTGATCCTCCGGGAGGCGCTGGACGTTGTGCTCGACAGTCGACGGGCCTGGGCCTGGCATCGTTGGAGGCTCCTTGGGCATCCCAAGGCCCGCTCTAGTCGATTTAGCAGCAACTAGTGCCGTTTCAGTCGACGGCATCGCCTCAGTCGGCGGCACGTCCGCAGCGAGAGCAATAACTGGCGGAACAGCCTCAAGGACAGGCAGCGTAGCTTGCTCAGACCTCCCCTGGTCACCCTCATCCACATAAATCGCCCCTGAGGGAGACCCGACCGAATGGCGTGAGATCACAGGAAAAAAGGCAAGACCGAAGACAGAATTCGCGATGCAATAATGTAAACTTTCGTATTCGCTACGACGCACCTGGCTGGGACGAGACAACATTATCCATGTCCATGGGATCATCCCCCTGGCGTGCCGGAGAGGTGGCAGAGGTAGCAACTCTGTCGAGTGAAATTCATTCGACCAATAAACAGGAGTTCAGTCGAATATCAGAAGAAGTTAGAAGAACAATGCACTTACGTTGAGGTGACGGAAACGATGACCCTCATCCGCGGCAAAGCCTTCCGAGGTTTAGATCTGCTCGGTTTGGCCACCTTGGAAGGCTGACCCGCAGGCTCAGCAGCAGCGTCCCTGGTCCTCTTGATGCTCCGAGCACTCGGAACCACGGGAACAGTTGGCGGGGCGCTCGGGATAGTAGGAGCGGTTGGCGGAGCACTCGAGGATGGTGGAGGGGCTGAGGGAGCCGCAGGTTCATGTCGGCGTTTGGTTTGAAGCTCTGGTGGCGGAGGTGGCGAGCTCTGCTCTTCGTCTTCCTCCTCCTCTTCCCCAGACTCCTCCTCCATCTCCCCACTGTCGGAGATGTACTCGACGCTCTCCACGCTGCCCTCCTGGCTGCCCTCCTCCTCCTCCTCGGCCGGGTTCCCGTTCGAGACAGGAGAGAACCAATTGGTCCACTTCTGCATAAAATACAGTCGGCAACATCAGACGTCAGACAGTGATTCAAGAAAGGGATAAATCTAAGACAGTTATGTGCACTCGACAAGTTGTACTCACCTTGTTCGGAGGAGGGTTGTCCGCGTAGAAAGCCCTCACTCGCCGGGACCCTCTGGGGTTCTCGCAGGCGCCTGTGATCTGGAGCACCCATGATGCCACCGTCTCCCCGGTCACGCACTCGACGTTGGTCCGGGTGGAGTCTTCGGTCCCCGTGTAGTGCCACATGGCGTAGTCTCGGGCCTGCAGTGGTTGGATGCGTCGGCCGAGGAAAACCTCCAGCAAATCGATGCCAGTGACTCCCCTTCTGACGACTTTTACGAGTGCGTCGACCAGAGGTTGGATATGGATCTTCTCCGCCTTCGTGAGCGCGAGCTGCTTAGGTGGAGCTGGTCGATGTAAGCTAAAAGGAGGCAACCCTGTCGTGGCATTCGGGCAAGCAACGTCCTGGCAGTAGAACCATGTCAACTGCCAGTTCCTAACCGATTCACTCAGCTGAAGAGCGGGATAACTACTTTTGCTCTTCTTTTGGAAGCCTAAGCCTCCGCAGAGCTGGAGAAGGTGGGTCTTATCATCCGACTGATTAAGTCGTTTGATAGTTTGGGATCTAGCAGAGAAGATATGTTTGAAAATCCCCCAATGGAGAGGACAGCCGATGAAGCACTCGCACAAGACTACAAAAGCAGAGAGATGAGCTACGGCATTCGGGGGAAAGTAGTGGAGCTGCGCCCCGAAGTGGTTCATTATGCCTTTGAAGAAAGGATGCGGGGGCAGGGAGAAACCTCGATGCACGTGGCTGAGCAGCAGGACGCGCTCCCCCTCCCGGGGCGCCGGCTCGGTCTCACCCTCCGCCGGCAACCTCCACGACTTGTGCGCGATCATCTTGTGCTCCACCAGCTTCAGCAGGTCCTCCTCCGTAACCGTGGAGGGGAGGAAGTCCCCCTGGATCCATCCCGCCGGTAGCGTTCGCTGCCTCCGCTGAGCAGGAGCCGCCGCCTTCCCCCTCTTCTTCCGCGCTTCTAGCTTGCTAGTCTGCCCCTTTGTCATGGCGGAAGCTGCGGATTCGCGAGGGAGAAGGAGAAGGAAGAAGCTTGGCGTGCGCGGAGGATGGCGAGGGAGGCGGAGCAAAGGCAAGATATCCGGCGAGCGTAACAAAAAAACCCTCGCCGCTGAGGTTTAAGTAAGGTTCCGACTGGGTCGCTGGCAAGTGGCCCCGAAATCTTATCCCCCGACCAGCCGCGGCGATATCAGTGGAGAAGATGAAGGCGCGGGATTCGAGGCGTCAGGCACTACTTGAGCACGATGTCGTCATCCCCGCTGAGCGCGCGGTAACCGAAATTTCAGGATCCCGGAAAATCCGCCGCTGTTAGTTGACCGGTCACGTTGGAAGATACCACGGAAGCACTCGGTTTCTGATAGTTTGTTTCACAAATACTTCCACTAGGTCGTTGGTCAGAAAATATAAAATGTATCGAGGCAAGCAACGCCAAAGTCACATCCGTACGAGTCGGATCCAAACTTCAAGCATCGCTTCGTCGTTCCAACCCCAATCCATTCGGGGACTAATGATGGGGTTATAGTCCTAGGGTAGGCTCATAGGCCTGCCCTGTAGGTCCTACCCAAGGACTACCCCTCATAAGGGATAAGGCCCTTAGTCAGTTCCGACTGAACTAAGGAGTTCCCATCATCCAGTCGGTAACCGATCCTCGACTGTCCAGTCGGAGACGAGCATTCGGAGAATATCAAACTAACCGACTGGATTCCACTCTGTGCATCGTAACCCCCTTAGAGGGAAACGGTCATACGTTTCCATGTGCCTTTATTAGCATTTAAGACATACGTTACCTGTAACGTAGGCATTTATTCATCACTACTCCACCCCTGTGCACCGAACCGTTGTGGAGGGCAGCGCACTCTATATAAGCCACCCTCCCCCACTGGTGCAGGGGTTAGAAAATCATTGTATTCCATATTCCACTCGACAACAAGCTCCCAGAGCACTGAGACGTAGGGCTATTACCTCCACCGTAGAGGGGCCTAAACTCATACAACCTCGTCGTAGCTAAGGCTCTGCCCATCCTTTCGTACCCTACACATCTACTGTCAGACTTATACCCACGACACATACCTTGCATAAGAGCAAGTGATGGACATTTTTGTTGCTAATTATGTGGAACGCAAGTGGTGAGTGGGTACTGCCTCATGCCTCGTATGCTATGTTGGTCTGGACAACCTCAGAGTACGGTGTGTTGTGGTGGAAATGAGACCCTGGGCTGACATCTCGTGGGACAAGAGTGGTCAGCGAAAGCATGTAGAGGTGTGATGGTAGTAACCCTGAGATAATTTCTTCAGCAAGATTCTATGGTACTAACCCTTGTAGTAAAATATCAAACCTCCTAAGTCAACAGTATATAGAGTCTGTTCTGTGTGTCACCTTACCTTTCGTACTGCCACAGGTTTTCCTGAAAGGGAATACAATCTAATAGGTCATAAACCTATTACCAAGTACACACCAAGTAGAGAGGCCAGTATGAAGGTATCCATGTACCTCGACTAAATCTAGTCATCCGCTTAGGGGCATGGGTGTTTCCGGTATAGGACCGAGAGGGAATGTACATTCCCTTGTAGCGCGCGGTATAAATTTGATCCCATGCTAGTCGAGGTTGGAGCCTCCCCGACTTATGGTTTTTCCCTGGCACTACAAGAAATATGTCAACAAACGACCTTCTGGCAGTGATGTTGGCAGAAATGGTCATAAATTTGTGACCATTTGAGACCAATTGGTCGTAAGCTGCCCGGAGGGGTCCTAACCCCAAAAACTAATGACCATTTTCATCAGAAAGGTCGTAACTTCCTTACTGGAAATGGTCGTAAAGCGGACAACAATGGCCACTGCCTTATTTCTAGCTGATAATGACCAATATAAATGGTCATTACTAATTAGTTCAAATGCATTTGGATGGTTATGCGGCCACCTCAGCAACCTCAGCTTACCTATTTGTTCACTTCTCGTTCAACAGAGATCACACACTGACAGTGGGACCCATTTGACAACAGAAGCACACACGAGTCCATTTAACATCAAGAGCACTCACACTGACATGTGGGACCCACACTGACTGGCAGGACCGAGCACTTAATTCGCTTGGTCAAAAACATGCGCTAGCGGGGAGTCGAAACCACAACCGAGCGCTTAGCACACTTGTTCGCTACCACTGGGCTAGAGACGAACTGTTCGTTATGCACTGGAATATTTCTCTATATTATATAAAACAATGGTTGTCTAGTATCAAACATAACTCATTGACAACTTGGACCTACTAGTAGCATTGAAACAGCCAACACTTGGCAAAAATTTAGGTGTTGCGGGGGCGTCGGCCGCGGCGAAGGAAACCGACGGGCCGGGGGCTACGGTAGAGGAAACCGGTGGGGGCGGGGGCGGGGCCCACAATGAAAGCCCCGAGGAGGGGTGGGGGCGGGGCCAGCAGCGGAAGCCCCCCACCACGGGCATGGGCGGCCGGCGGTGGTGTGGGCGGGGGCAGGAACGGCAGCCTCGCCCACGACAGGAAAGACAACCTCGCGGAGTTTGGGGGACTCGCCGCCGTCACAAGCACACCTCCTAGTATGCACCCATGTCCTCTTCCCCTTCTCCTCTCCTGCTGATTTTCCCCGGTTGCCTGTAGTGCACCTCCTGCTCGTGTGGCTTCTAGGTCTGTTGCAGATCTTGTTTCTAGGAAATGTTTGTGTGGAGAACTGATAGGGCTTAATTAGAATGTAGAGAACTTTGAACTTTGCTCCTAAACTGAATTTTTATAATCTGAATTTGTGAGCATTGGGCAAGTGAACTATTTTTGTGGATGCCATGTGTGTGTGTGTGAGTGAGTGTGTGTGTGTGTGTGTGTGGTTGTATGAAATTACAGCCTCAAATCTGTTAAAGCACATCAATATTTATGTAGATTTGATGTAAACTAGGAAAAATCTCATTGATGTAGATTTGATGCACTCTTGGAAATGTCATTCATGTAAATATGTAGTGGTGTTATTGTTGGTGGTTTAACCACAGTAGTTGTTTGTAAACCACCTCTGTTTTTTTGTGAAGCGGCATGTTTTTGTTAGCTTTTCTTTTCTCCCATATGAAATCTATATTTCCATTTGAACTAATTTTTATTGCTCCCATGTGAAATCCGTAAACCATGTGAAGTGGACTAAAGTAGTGAGAAATTGGAAATAGTTGAATGTTGTGTTTAGGCAGTTAGCATATAAACTTGGGTGCCTACCTTGTTTTTTGGATTTTTAACTGCCATTACTGCCATCCATTTTCATTTATTAATGTTGATGCACTTAGATAGATTTGCTAAGTTGCAACAATTATTGTCTTTGGCAAATGGACAGAAGCTCGATTAGAAAAGGAGTTAGAAGGTTTTCGAAAGAACATATGAAAGGAGTTGATGAATTCATGCAATTTGTTCACGAAATTTTTGCCAAGGATGCTATCATTGTTTTCCATGCTGTAATTGCCTCAAACGTTCGAGAAAAGCTCAAGGAGTAGTGGAAGATCGTATGCTTCTTAATGGGATGGCCAACACTTATGATAGATGAATCTATCATGGAGAAACTATAGACGGACAACCTCAACAAATTGAAGATGATACACAAGGCCCTCATATGATGGGTGGTGTTGATGCTGGCATTGGTTTTATGGAAAAGATTTTGCGAGAGAATACTGGTTTGGAGGAAGAGGATGGGTATGAAGATGATAGGATTCCTGACCTATTAAAGGATCTGTACGATGGTGAAGATCGTGCTGATGGACATAAGTCTATGTTTGGTGAGGTGTTAGAGGAGGCAAAGTGCGTAGCTTATGAAGGTGGTAAATTTTCAAGATTTGCCTTCACCATGAGGTTACCCCACATCAAATCATTCTACCAGATTAGCAATGCTCCATTCAACGCAATACTCCGCCTTTTGACCTTGCAATTCCCTGATAGTTGTGTTCCCACGTATTATGATGAAGCATTGAGCATAATCCGCAGGTTGGGGCTAGGATATATTTCAATACATGTGTGCCCAAATAATTATGTCTTGTTACAGAAGGATTTAGCGAAGCATGACAACTGTCCAAAATGCAATGCCTCTAGGTGGAGAGATGTTGATGGGAAGAAGTCAATACCAGAGAAGGTACTGAGGCACATTCTGTTGATACCAAGGCTGCAGCAGATCTTCATCTCGAAGAAATCATCGCTGGAGGTACAATGGCACAAGCTTCAGTGACAACCTATGGACAATGAGCTGAGCCATCCAGCGGACGGAGAGACATGGACAGAATTTGACGGTGCCATTCCATGTCTATCTCAAAGTAGATCGTATTTGACGGATAGTCGCCAAAACTCATGCTTTTCCGAGCCACATAGCTACCCCCGGCCATCCAGACAACCATCAACCGATTCCGCTGGAACATGCAATAATTTGAACTGCTGGTGCTCCATAGCTTGCACGTTATTTTTACTAAAAATCATTTTTAGCTTCACGGGTAGGCATTTCATCATAGAACCACCAACACGTTTACGTGATTCAACCCTAGCCATAGACGGGCGTCGCAACGAATTCGGTCGGATTTTGAAAAGACCGTAAAAATTAAAAAAAAATATCAAAAAAATGGGAAACCTTCGCGTCGCATCATCACATGTGACCTACCAACTAGGAAAAATATATAACTTGGAGTACCAATGTTTTCTTGAAAAAGTGTTGTAAAAAACAATCTACCACGAATAAAGATCCATGGCTTTGAAGCCAAACGAGCAACGATATGACCACATAGTTTGTGATAATTTGCTCAAATTTGGCACATGCCTCGATCTTGTGATGGGAAACAATGTTGCAAAAGAGAGATTCCAACTTGTTACACAATTTTTTTTCATTTTCTGAATGCCAAAAACACGTGTTTTTTGTGAATAAACTACAAGGAGAGTCATCCTAAACGGCCCCATTCCATGGATATCTCAAAGTAGACTGTATTTGACGGACAGTCGCCAAAACTCATGCGTTTCCGAGCCTCGTTGCTACCCCGGCCATTTAGACACCCATCGGCCGATTCAGGTGGAACATGCTATAATTTGAACTGCGGGTGCTCCATAGCTTGCCTGTTATTTTTACTAGAAATAATTTTTAGCTTCACGGGTAGGCATTTCATCATAGAACCTCCAACACATTTGCATGATTCAACCCCTAGCCACGGACGGTCGTCGCGACGAATTCGGCCGGACTTTGAAAAGACCGTAAAAAATTCAAAAAAAATCAAAAGAAGGGAAACCTTCGTGTCGCATCATCACATGTGACCTACCAACTAGCAAAAATATATAACTTGGAGTATCGACTTTTTTGAAGAAGTGTTTTAAGAAACGACCTACCATGAATGAAGATCCATGGCTTTCAAGCCAAACGAGCTACGCTATGGACACATTCGTTGAATAGTTTGTGATAATATGCCCAAATTTGGCACATGCCTCCATGTTGTGATGGGAAACAATGTTTCAAAAGATAGGTCCCAACTTGTTTCACAAAAAAACCATTTTTCATTTTCTGAATGAGAAAAACACATGTTTTTCGTGAAGCGGCTACAAGGAGAGTCATCCTAAACGGTGCCATTCCATGGCTAACTCAAACTAGACCGCATTTGGTGGACAGCCGCCAAAACTCATGCATTTCCGAACCTCGTAGCTACGCTTGGCCATTCAGACAGCCATCGACTGATTCAGTTGGAACCGACTATAATTTGAACTCTGGGTGTTCCATAGCTTGCCTGTTGTTTTTACTAAAAAACATTTTTAGCTTCACGGGTAGGTATTTCATCATAGAATCACCAACACATTTGCATGATTCAACCCCTAGCCATGGACGACCGTCACGAAGGATTCGGACGGATTTTGAAAAGACCGTAAAAAATAAAAAATAAATGGGAAACCTTCGCGTCGCATCATCACATGTGACCTACCAACTAGCAAAAATATATAACTTAGAGTACCAATGTCTTCTTGAACTATTCGGTATGAAATTAACCACTATTTCAACAATGTTTACAAAAAAGAAAAAGAAAAAGTCTGCCTCCAAACCCCAAAAAACTGGTGAAAATTTCCCACCCACCCACCAAATTTCCCCTCTCACCCCACCAAAATTTCCCTCCACTACCTATCCCACTACCATGAGGGACCCACCACTCCCTCTCCCACTACCATGCGAGATCCCCTCCCCACTCCCCAAAATTTCCCCTCCCCTCTCAATTCCACTCCCTCTCCTATCCCTAGCTCCGCGCCACCACACCGACAACGACTCACCACCCCGCCGCCACTCCCGTGCTCCATGCTTCCCCGCCGCCCCTCTACCCTCTCCCCGACGATTAATCCCTCCTCCCCTCTCCCCTCGATGATGACAGCTCCATCGACCATGATGACTGCATCGACGGCTACACCGACTGCCCCATCTACAACTAAATCGATGACGACGACATCCACATCATCAACCGTTGACAACGGCAGGTACTTCTCCCCTCGATCCATCTCCCGTCGATGTTCATGGGTAGATTTTCTAGGGTTCGGTAGATTCCCCTCATGGGTTCTTCTAGGGTCCATGGGGCTGGATTGATGGGGATGGTTTGGTAGATTCATGGGGTTAGGGTTAGGGTTCATGGGGTACACATAGCTCTATGCTTAATGGGGTAGGATATCTTGGGTTTCTTGTTCATGGGAAAGGATCGATGGTGATTTCATGGGGATGATTTCCCTTTGGTTCATGGGGTTAGGGTTCATGGGTTTCATGTGGTTAGGGTTTCATGGAGTTAGGGTTTCATGGGGTTCATGGGGTTACGGTTCATGGTGTTCATGGGGTCTTGCATTTGTGATGGGTAACAAATGGGGTACACAAATCCACTTGCTTGCAATTGTTGTGGGTCTTAGCAGAATTCAATTTTTCTGTTACATTCTAATGACAATGTTCTACTGAACATTGATTAGGATGATTGTATCATGCATTCTTTAGTTACTGAACATGATATGTGTCTACATGGGTTGATATACCAAATCAAACCGGGTTTGACTGCCCTCTTGAAGCTTCTATAAAATTGTTGTATAGGTTGTAGAGGGACATGCATGGGGACATACACAGAGTAATAAAACTAGAAGAATGTCAGTCCAAGCATTCTTAATCTATTCACAACATCATGGGGATGCTTTCTTGCTTGTTGCTAATCTTCAGTTTAGTTGCTTACTAGCGTACATAGGGTTAGGGTTTGCATCAGCAGCACTACTAGCACTTTGCTTGCTTGCTTGTGTACTTTATATGAGGCACTAGGGTAGATTTCTTGATATACATTGCGACCCCATGCTTGATGTAGTCAAGATTTTAAGGGAAGTTTCATATCTTTCCTGTGTACATGCATGCTTGTTTAGTGCACTTACATGTTTTCTTAATTAATTTAACTACATCACTATATTGTTGATCCAACAAGTTTGCTTCACATGTATTGTTGGGGAATGTTGCATGGGAAACAAAAAAATCCGTACGTACACGCAAGACCTATCCATGGTGATGATCATCTACGAGAGGGGAGATCGGATCCACATACCCTTGTAGATCGCTAAGCGTAAGCGTTAAAGAATGCGGTTGATGTAGTGGTACGTCTTCGCAATCCAATCACGATCCGTCCCATGAACTCCCGATCAAGCGCATAACGGACGACACCTCCATGTTCAGCACACGTACATCTCGATGACGTCTCCGCCTCCTCGAACCAACGAGTGAGGGAGGAGTAGTAGATGAGCTCTCCGGCAACACGAGGTGTAGTGGCGGTTGTGATGGTGCTATCCCGGTCGGGCTACGCCTAGTGCTACCGAAATTGCAAACGGAGGAGAAAACGATATAGGGAGAGAGAGGGGCGCCAAGGGTTTCGTGTGTGCTCTTGGGGCGCCCCTCCTATCTATATATAGGTGAAGGGGCGTGGGGAACAACCCCTCCAAGCCCTAGGGCGAAGCCAAGGGGAGAGGAGGTGGAATCCTAGTCCCCTTCCCTTCCATACAAAGGTGTACATTCCACCTCACTACAGGAATCAGCTTCTTTGCCGTCTGCCATCATAGACGGCAAAGAGTAAATCCTGGACGGCAAAGGGAATACCACAGACGGCAAAGAATCTCACGGCCGGCAAAATTTCTGCGTCAGCCTACGATGGCGTCGTACCTTCTTTGCCATCTGTCTCCCCAAAGCGGACGACAAAGAGCTTTGCCGTCATATTTTCATAGGAGCAATCGGCAAAGTGCTCGAGACGGCAGCCGACAGGCATTGCCTCCATTAGGGGTTAACGGAGGATTTGCCGTCTGCCTCACCCTCTTCTTTGCCGTCTGCCTCCCCCCCTCTTCTTTGTCGTCTGCCTCCCCCTCTTCTTTGCCGTCTGCCTCCTCCTCCTCCCCCCTCCACTCTTTGTCGCCTGCCTCCTCCTCCTCCCCCCTCCTCTGTGCCCTCTTCTTTGTCGTCTGCCCCCCTGGAAGCAGACGACAAAGAGCCTATATAGACACCCCAGGATGCACAGCTGGGTGCCATGTGGCACCTTTGCCGTCTGCGAGCGGATGGCAAAGACCTGTGCCATCAGCTGGTAGACGGCAAAGAGCCCATATAGTACCTGTTTTTTTGTTTTATATTATTTCACAGCACATATATATATATATATATATATATATTTCACATCACATTTATATAATTCACCACACATATATGATATAAAGTTCACCACACATATACTTGCCAACACATATATAGAATTCACCACACATATATGATATACATATAAATAAATGTACATCCCCATATATCGAAAGAACCAACATACAAAGTGTTGCACTGTTTATCCATATATACATATACATATAGTTCGACATTGTTCATCAACTCAATTGAAAACTAGATGATATACATATAAAGTTCATCCATCGACATTGTTCAACTCCATGAATGCCAGCTTCCATGCATGTAGTATATCCAATCTGCAAAAATGTGAATAAGAAAGTGAGAAGAAGAACAAAATATGATGTTTTTGAGCTAATTATGTAATTTTAGCAAAAAACAAGCTAAGAATATAATATTCATGAGCTAACCAAGGTTCTTATGCCATTTTTAGCTTATTATGGCATTTTGGAGCTAAATGGGTTAATTATGTCATTGTTGGGGAAATTAAAGCAAGGATAATATGAAAGAGGAGAAGAAAGAGGAGGAGGAGGAGAAGAAGAAGAAATCAAGAAGAAGGAGGAGAAGGAGGAGGAGGAGAAGAAGGACAAGAAGGTCCTTGGCCTTCTCCTCCTTCTCCTCCTCCTCCTCCTCCTCCTCCTTCTTCTCTTCTTCTTCTTCTTCTTCTTCTTTCTTTTCATTTTCCTATTTCTTCTCCTCTTCTCCTCTTGTTGGAGCTAAATTACCTAATTATGTATTTTTGGAGCTAAATGGGCTAATTATCCCATTTTAGAGGAAAACAAGCTAAGTATATAATATTCATGAGCTAACCAAGGTTCTTATGCCATTTTGAGGTTATTATGGCATTTTGGAGCTAAATGGGCTAATTATGTCATTGTTGGGGAAATTAAAGCAATGATAATATGAAAGAGGAGAAGAAAGGGGAGGAGGAATAGAAGAAGAACAAATCAAGAAGAAGTAGGAGAAGGAGGAGAAGGAGGAGGAGGAGAAGGACTAGAAGGTCCTCGGCCTTCTCCTCCTCCTCCTTCTCCTTCTTCTCTTCTTCTTCTTCTTCTTCTTTCTTTTTATTTTTCCTGTTTCTTCTCCTCTTCTCCTCTTGTTGGAGCTAAATTACCTAATTATGTCTTTTTGGAGCTAAATGGGCTAATTATCCCATTTTAGAGGAAAACAAGCTAATATATAATATTCATGAGCTAACCAAGGTTCTTATGCCATTTTGAGGTTATTATGGCATTTTGCAGCTAAATGGGCTAATCATATCATTGTTGGGGAAATTAAAGCAAGGATAATATGAAAGAGTAGAAGAAAGAGGAGGAGGAGGAGAAGAAGAAGAAATCAAGAAGAAGGAGGAGAAGGAGGAGAAGGAGGAGGAGGAGAAGGCCTAGAAGGTCCTTGGCCTTCTCCTCCTCCTCCTCCTCCTTCTCCTTCTCTTCTTCTTCTTCTTCTTCTTCTTTCTTTTCATTTTTCCTATTTCTTCTCCTTTTCTCCTCTTGTTGGAGCTAAATTACCTAATTATGTCTTTTTGGAGCTATATGGGCTAATTATACCATTTTAGAGGAAAACAAGCTAAGAATATAATATTCATGAGCTAACCAAGGTTCTTATGCCATTTTGAGATTATTATGGCATTTTGGAGCTAAATGGGATAATTATGTCATTGTTGGGGAAATTAAAGCAAGGATAATATGAAAGAGGAGAAGAAAGAGGATGAGGAGGAGAAGAAGAAGAAATCAAGAAGAAGGAGGAGAAGGAGGGGAAGGAGGAGGAGGAGAAGGACTAGAAGGTCCTTGGCCTTCTTCTCCTTCTCCTCCTCCTCCTCCTTCTCCTTCTTCTCTTCTCCTTCTTCTTTCTTTTCATTTTTCCTATTTCTTCCCATCTTCTCCTCTTGTTGGAGCTAAATTACCTAATTATGTCTTTTTGGAGCTAAATGGGCTAATTATCCCATTTTAGAGGAAAACAAGCTAAGTATATAATATTAATGAGCTAACCAAGGTTCGTATGCCATTTTGAGGTTATTATGGCATTTTGGAGCTAAATGGGCTAATTATGTCATTGTTGGGGAAATTAAGGCAAGGAGAATATGAAATAGGAGAAGAAATAGGAGGAGGAGAAGAAGAAGAAGAAATAAAGAAGAAGGAGGAGAAGGAGGAGGAGGAGAAGGACTAGAAGGTCCTTGGCCTTCTCCTCCTTCTCCTCCTCCTCCTCCTCCTACTCCTTCTTCTCTTCTTCTTCTTCTTCTTTCTTTTCATTTTTCACATTTCTTCTCCTCTTCTCCTCTTCTTGGAGCTAAATTAGCTAACTATGTCTTTTTGGAGCTAAATGGGCTAATTATCTCATTTTAGAGGAAAACAAGCTAAGTATATAATATTAATGAGCTAACCAAGGTTCTTATGCCATTTTGAGCTTATTATGGCATTTTGGAGCTAAATGGGCTAATTATGTCTTTTTGGAGCTAAATGGGCTAACTATGTCATTGTTGGGGAAATTAAGGCAAGGAGAATATGAAAGAGGAGAAGAGAAACTTACCGTAGTGGTCATCAAGGAGGAGAAACACGTGGAGAAGGGTCGGGCGATGCCGCTCTGGAGTTATTCTGCAGAATAGATATTTTGCAATGTCTGAGTTAGCGAGATATCGTGTTGTCACAAAGTTTGCCACCTCCTCAGTAATGAATGCCTCAGCCATCGATGCTTCAATTCTACGCTTATTTTTACATTTAGCTCGAAGGGTCTTCTGCATCCTCTCAGTTGCATAGCACCAACGATCTTGCACGGGCCTCGGTCGATAGATGTAAAATCAAATGCTGCATTGGATTAAAGAAGCCCGGTGGAACGATCTTCTCTAACTTGCACAACAACTCTGGTGCAAACTCCTCCATGTGTTCTACCACGCCAGGCGACAATTCTTTCGCACAAAGAACACGGAAGAAATAGCTCAGCTCTGCCAGTACTAGCCATTCTTCCTCAGGAATAAAGCCACGTAACATCACCGGCAATACCCGCTCTAGCCATATGTGCCAATCATGACTCTTGAGACCAAAGATTTTTAATTTTCAAGACCCGCTCGCCTCTTTAGATTCGCTGCATACCCATCGGGGAACATCAAGTGCATTTTGACCCACAAGATAATTTCCCTCATAGCTGGCCTTCCAAGATTGAACCAGGCCTTTGGCTTCGACCACTTCTGCTTTCCTTTGCCTTCTCACATGTTTTGTAACGGTCTATGACATAGTGTCTCTTGATCGACTCTATCCTTAATATTATCCTTTGTCTTCCCATCTATGTCGAACAATATACCAAAAATAGCCTCTCGATATTCTTTTCAGTGTGCATCATGTCGATATTGTGTGGAAGAAGGAGGTCTTTGAAGTAAGGAAGATCCCAGAAGCATGGCTTGTGAGTCCAGGCGTGTTTTCAATTATACCCCTTGAAATACCCTGGACGCTCTGGATCAGGCTCGAGGGCGTTTAACAGATCCAGGATCTGTTGGCGTGTGAACGCAGGTGGTGCCAAGTTTTTGACAACTTTACCTTTGGGAAAGTTCTTCTTGTCTTTTCTGAACTGATGGTCAGGATCCAGGAACTGTCTATGCAAGTCAAAGCAAGACTACTTCCGACCCTCCTGCAAGCAATGAAACTGAAGAGTTGCCTTGCATTGGGGGCACGAGAACCTTCCATGCACACACCATCCATAGAATAGCGCATGCGCTGGCAAGTCATGCATAGAGTACATGTACCACACATGCATTTTGAAGTTTTCTTTTCTAGCGGCATTGTATGTCTTGACCTCATTATCCCAAGCTTCTTCCAATTCATCCTTAAGCGGTTGCAGGTACACATTCATATTCTTCCTCGGATAATTGGGCCCTGGAATTATCAACGTCAGAAATATCTTATTTCTTTGCATAATCTGCCCGGGGGGAGATTGAGTGGAATGACAAATACATCCCAACAATTGTATTCGGTTGCCATCATGCCAAAGGGATTAAAACCATCCGTGGCGGCGCAGACTCGAGGATTCCTTGGATCTGCCGCTTTATCCTGATGCAATCCATCGAAATGTTTCCACACTTCCCCATCCGATGTGTGTACAATCATCTTATTCCCATCTGCATCTAGTTCGGTTCTTTTGCCCAATTTGTGCCATGTCATCTGTCTGGTTGTCTCTTCGACGATGAAAATACGTTGAACTCTTGGCACGATTGGTATATACCGAAGAACACTAACTACGATTTTGGTCTGCCTCTTCTCACCCATACCGTTGTCTACCACAAGATACCTGCAAGACTCGCAATTGGGACAATAGCCCAAGTGTGCATACTCCTTCCTAAATAAGACACATCCTTTCTGACATGCATCTATCTTCTCATAGGGCATCTTAAGTACATGAAGTATTTTGTCCGACTTGTATAGGTTTGCAGGCATGACATGGCCTTTGGGTAGGAAGCATCCAAATAGTGTCATCATCGCGTCGTAGCATTCTCTTCCCAAGTTGAACTGAGCCTTCAGAGCCATTACTTGTGCAATTGCATCCAGCTGACAGAGCTCAGTGTGCTCATGGAGAGGACGTTTTGAAGACTCCAACATTTCATAAAAGGCCTTTGCAGATTCCTCCATCTCATCTTCTGAATCCCGAGCATCATCAAAGTCTTGCACCATGTCTTCGATCCCGGTACCATGCTCGTCCGTGCGACGACGGACCACCTCAGCTCTTGTGCGTTGTATAGACTCACCATGAAATGTCCACACCGTGTAATTAGGCTTAAAACCCCTCCTCTGCAGGTGTTTAATCATTACAGCCACTCTCATCTTTTTATAGTTGTCGTATCCAGGACAGGAGCAATAGTTTCTTTCCTGGGCATTTGCGAATGCGGCTTTCACAAATTCCTTTGTTTTTATAAACCATTCTTTCCTCATCTTTTTCTGACTAGGGTGACCGATATACATCCACGCACGATCACTCATCTTGCATAGCTACTAAAGACAGAAGAAATATATTTATATATAATTTAGCATTTATATCTATCGGTTAATCAGGTTCGCCATTTTTATTACATCCAGGCAACCTACACTCTAATAGGTAAAGATAGGTCCTAATCCCACCCGAGTATGTGTAGATTGGGTTCGTTTTCCCATGCTCTGCTCCGGATCCAACGCAAAATTTCGGCATCACCTCCCCGCTGTTCTCCTGATACACGTCTCCGCAAAAAATAGAGAGGATGTGCATCCGGAGAACAACAGGGAGGCACTGACGAAATTCCGCATCGGATCCAGAGCACAGCATACGGGAAAACGAACCCAATCTACATATACTCGGGCTGTCCATGGATAATGTTGGACAATTCGAAAGGATGGCGGTTATAAATATGAAAAGACATGCATATTTATAGATGTCGCCCTTTCGAACGGGAGACGCATACTGGTCACGCATACTGATAAATTAATTTAATTACCTAAATCTAGAAAGTTTCATCGGGAAACCGAGCCACAGTAAATGAAGGGGCGGGGAGGAGATGATATTTGTACTGACCCTCGAATGCAGGGGCGGAGCTCGTACAACGCACGAGCAGGACTTTGCACAGCAAACCTCACAGCGATGAGACAACTATCACATGTAAATCCGCCCGATCAACACAAATATTCTAATTATGTCATTTTAGAGGAAAACAAGTTTAGAATATAATATTCATGAGCTAACCAAGGTTTTTATGCCATTTTGTAGCTAAATGGGCTAACTATCTCATTGTTGGGGAAAATAAGGTCAGGAGAATAAGATAGAGGAGAAGAAAGAGGAGGAGGAGAAGAATAAGAAATCAAGAAGAAGGAGAAGGAGGAGGAGGAGAAGAAGGAGGAGAAGAAGCAGGAGGAGAAGGTATTCTTCTTCTCTTCTCTTCTTCTTCTCTTCTTCTTTTCTTCTTCTTTTCTTCTTCTCCTTCTTATTTTTGTCTTCTCCTCCTCCTCCTCTTCTTCTTCTTCTTCTTCTTCTTCTTCTTATCCTCCTCCTCCTCTTCTCCTCTTCTCCTCCTCCTCCTCTTCTTCTTCTTCCTATTCTTTCTATTAAGCTAACTAACTAACTAACCTAACTAACCAAGCTAACTAAACCTATCGCTAAACCTAGATAGCACTAAAAACAACAAAAAAGAATCTACCACTAAGTAACTAAAAAAGAATCTAGCTACCACTAAATACCAAACAATAAAAAATCAACTTCTTCTTCTTTTTTCTCTTCTACTCCTTATTTTTTTTTCTTATTCTCTTCTTCTCTTCTTCTTTACTTCTTCTCCTTCTTATTTTTTCTTCTCTTCTTCTTCTTCTTCTTCTCCTTCTTATTTTTTTCTTCTTCTCTTCTTCTTCTTCTTCTTCTTCTTTTTCTTCTCCTCCTCCTCCTCCTCCTACTCCTCTTCTTCTTCTCCTCTTCTCGTCCTCCTCCTCCTCCTCTTCTCCTCTTCTCCTCTTCTCCTCCTCCACCTAACTAACCAAGCTAACTAACTAACCTAACTAAAACTACTAACCTAACTAAATCTACAACTAAAACTGCTAACAATAATCTAGCTACCACTAATTAACAAAACAAAACTAAATCTGTAAATTAGCAAAAAAAGAAAAAATAATGACTCACCGGAGGGGGCGGCCGGGGAGGAGGAGGGTGCGGCGGTGGAGGAGACAGCGGTGATGGCGGAGGGGGTGGTGGTGGAGAAGGGGCGAGCTCCGACGGCGGTGGTGGAGGAGGAGGTCCCGGGGAGGAGGAGGGGGCGTGGTGGAGGAGGGGGCGCAGGGAGGAGGGGGCGCAGGGAGGCCGGAGGAGGGCGCAAGGAGGCCGGAGGAGGAGGGGGCGGCGGTGCAGGGAGGCCGGAGGCCGAAGGAGGGAGGAGGAGGGGGCGGCGGTGCAGGGAGGCCGGAGGCCGGAGGAGGTAGGAGGAGGGGGCGCAGGGAGGCCGGAGGAGGAGGGGGCGCACGGAGGCCGGAGGAGGAGGGGGCGCACGGAGGCCGGAGGAGGAGGGGCAGCAGCGCAGGGAGGCCGGAGGAGGGAGCAGCGGCGGTGGTGGTGTCGGGGGTGAGAGAGAGGGGTGTCGGGGTGGCCGTTAGGGGTGAGAGAGAGGCGTGTGGGGGTGGGGCTAACGGCCATTAGGGGGCACCCTCTTTGCCGTCCGCCTCCCGACGGCACAGAGGAGAAAAGCGGACGACAAAGAGAGAGGCCGTTAGGGGGAGGAGAGGGGCTGCGGGGTGGGCCGCCCATGCTCTTTGCCGTCTGCGTGAATGCTCTTTGCCGTGAGCTGGCAGACGACAAAGAGCTGGCTGATGGCAAATAGTATCTTTCGCATCAGCCTGCTCTTTGTCGTCTGGTTTTTGGTAGCTGATGGCAAAGAGGGTCATTGCCATCAGCCAGCAGACGGCAAAGAAGCAGGAGATGGCAAAATCTCTGATTCCAGTAGTGCCTTTTCCAATTGGATGGGCCTTGAGGGACTTGTGCGCTTGGCCCAATAAGGCCAAAACATATCCCCTCATCCCATGCACACCATTGGGACATGGTGGAACCCTTGGTGGACTTCCGTACTCCTCTAGATATTTCCGGAACCTTCTACAAGCTTCCCGGTACAATATCGGAAAAACCCAAAAAAATTCGGTAGCCAAAATATGACTTCCCATATATAAATCTTTACATCCAGACCATTCCGGAGCTCCTCGTGATGTCCGGAATCTCATCCGGGACTCCAAACAACTTTCGGTTACTAGCACACATAACTCATTAATACCAAATCATAACCAAACCTTATGTGTGCAGACCCAGCGGGTTCGAGAACTATGCAGACATGACCGAGACACTCTCTGGCCAATAACCAATAGCGGGACCTGGATGTCCATATTGGCTCCTACGTATTCTATGAAGATACTTATCGGTCGGACCACGATGTCAAGGATTCAATCAATCCCGTATACTATTCCCTTTGTCTATTGGTATGTTACTTGCCCGAGATTTGGTCGTCGGTATCTCTATACCTAGTTCTATCTCATTACCGACAAGTCTCTTTACTCGTTCCGTAATACAAGATCTCGTGACAAACTCCTTAGTCACATTTCTTGCAAGATTCTTGTGATGTCGTATTATCGAGTGGGCCCTGAAGATACCTCTCTGAAACACGGAGTGACAAATCCCAGTCGGGATCCATGCCAACCCAACAGACACCTTCGGAGATACCTGTAGAGCATCTTTATAGTCACCCAGTTACGTTGTGACGTTTGATACACACAAGGTATTCCTCTGGTGTCCGGGAGTTGCATGATCTCATGGTTATAGGAACATATACATTGACATGCAGAAAACAGTAGCAATAAACTGACACGATCATACATCACGTTCATAGTCAACTAGAGGCTCACTAGGGACAGTGTGTTGTCTATGTATCCACACATGTATTTGAGTTTCCAATCAATACAATTCTAGCATGGATAATAAACGATTATCATGAACAAGGTAATATAATAATAACCAATTTATTAGTGCCTCTAAGGCATATTTCCAACAGTCTCCCACTTACACTAGAGTCAATAATATATTTCACATCACTATGTGATTGTAATGAATCTAACTCCCATACAGTTATGGGGTTTGATCATATCTTCCTTGTGAGAGAGGTTTTTAGTCGATGGGTCTGAATCTTTCAGATCTGTGTGTGCTTTACAAATCTCTATGTCATTCTATAGATGTTGCTACCACGCGCCATTTTGAACTATTCCAAATGACCGCTCCACTATACGAATCTGGTTTACTACTCACAGTTATCCGGAATAGTGTCAAAGCTTGCATCGATGTAACCCATAATCGAGAAAAATTCCATAGTCCACTAGTTACCGAGGATAACTTTGACCGATGTTCAGTGATTCAATCCTTGATCACTCTTTGTATCCTTTGATAGACTCATGGCAAGGCACATATCAGGTGCGGTAGACAGCATGGCATACTTTAGAGCATACGACTAAGGCATAGCGGACGACCTTCGTCCTGTGTCTTTCTTCTGTCGTGGTTGGCTTTGAGTCTTACTCAAAATCACACCTTACAATACAGTCAAGGACTCCTTCTTTAACTGATCCATTTTGAACTTCAAAAATCTTGTTACGGTATGTATTCATTTGAAAGTTTTATCAAGTGTCTTGATCTATCTCCATAGATCTTGGTGCTCAATATTCAAGTAGCTCAATCCAGGTTTTCCATTGAAAAACTCCTTTCGACAACCCTTTATGCTTTCCAGAAATTCTACATTATTTCCGGTTAACAATATGTCAACCACATATACTAATCAAAAATTCTGTAGTGCTCCCACTTACTTCTTTGGAAACACAAGTTTCTCATAAACCTTGTATAAGCCCCAAAAGCTTTGATCATCTCATCAAAGCGTATATTCCAACTCCGAGATGCTTTCTCCAGTCCATAAAAGGATCGCTGGAGCTTGCATACTTGTTAGCATCCTTAGGATCGACGAAACCTTCTGGTTGTATCACATACAACCTTTACTCAAGGAAACCGTTGAGGAATGAATGTTTTGACATCCTATCTACAACATTTCATAAATAATGCAGCAACTGCTAACATAATTCCAACATACTTTTAGCATCGCTACGAGTAAGAAATTCTCATCATAGTCAACTATTTTAACTTGTCGGAGACATCTTTGCGACAAGTCAAGCTTTCTTAATGGTGACTTTTCACCATCATCGTTTGTATTCCTTTTAAAGATCCATCTGTACCTAACAGCCTTACGACCATCAAGTAGTTCTTTCAATGTCCACACTTTGATTTCATACATGGATGCTCTCTCGGATTTCATGGCCTCCAGCCATTTGTCGGAATCCAGGCCCACAATCGTTTCTCCATAGCTCGTAGGTTCATTGTTGTCCAACAACATGACCTCCAAGACATGGTTACCGTACCACTCTAGAGCATCACGTGACCTTGTGGACCTACGAGGTTTGTAGTAACTTGATTCGAAGCTTCATGATCACTATCACGAGTTTCCACTTCAATTGGTGTAGGCGCCACAGGAACAGCTTTCTGCGCCCTGCTACACACTGGTTGAAGTGACGGTTCAATAACCTCATCAAGTTTCCACCATCCTCCCACTCAATTCTTTCGAGAGAAACTTTTCCTCGAGAAAGGACCCGTTTCTAGAAACAAACATTTTGCTTCCCGATCTGAGGTAGGAGATATACCCAAATGTCCTAGTATGAAGATGCATTTATCCGCTTTGGGTTTGAGATTATCATACTAAAACTTTTTCACATAAGTGTCGCAGCCCAAAACTTTTAAGAAACGATAGCTTAGGTTTATCCAAACCATGGTTCATATTGTGTTATCTCAACAGAATTACGTGGTGCGTGATCTAAGGTGAATGCGGTTGTCTCTAATGCATAACCCAAAAACGATAGTGGTAATTCGATAAGAGACATCATAGTATGCACCATATCCAATAGGGCACGACTATGACATACGGACACACCATCACACCATGGTTTTCCAGGTGGCATTCGTTGTGAAACAATTTCCACATTGTCTTAAATGTGTACCAAACTTGCAACTCAGATATTCATCTCTACGATCATATCATAGACATTTTATCTTCTTGTCATGACGATCTTCAACTTCACTCTGAAATTACTTGAACCTTTCAATAATTCAGACGTGTGTTTCATCAAGCAAATATACTAGTATCTACTCAAGTCATCTGTGAAGTAAGAACATAACGATATGCACTGCATGCCTCAACACTCATTGGACTGCATACATCAAAATGTATTACTTCCAATAAGTTACTTTCTTGTTCCATCTCACTGGGAAACGAGTCCTTCAGTCATATTGCCCATGATTTGCATGTATCAAATGATTCAAAATCAAGTGAGTCCAAATGATCCATCTGCATGGACTTTATTCATGCGTTTACACCAATAGGCATGGTTCGCATGTCTCAAACGATTCAAAAACGAGTGAGCCCAAAGATCCATCAGCATGGAGCTTCTTCATGCGTTTTATACCAATATGACTAGCGGCAGTGCTACAAATAAATGGTACTATCATTACTAGTTTGTATCTTTTGGCACCAATACTGTGAACATGTGTATTACTGTGATCAAGATTCAATAAACCATTCATATTAGGTGCATGGCCATTGAAGGTATTATTCAAGTAAACAGAGTAACCATTATTCTCTTTAAATAAATAACCGTATTGCAATAACCACAATCCAATCATGTTCATGCTTAGCGCAAACACCAAACAACATTTAGGTTCAACACTAATCTTGAAGGTAGAAGGAGTGTGCGATCGTGATTCCTGCCTCTTGAGCTTGCGTTCGTTTTTCCCTTGAAGAGGAAAGGGTGATGCAACACAGGAGAAGTAAGTATTTTCCTCAGTTTGAGAACCAAGGTATCAATCCAGTAGGAGAATCAAGCCAAGTGTTTAGAGTACCTGCGCAAACACAAACAAGCTTGCACCCAACGCTATAAAGGGGTTGTCAATCCCTTCAAGATTGATTGCAAAGTGAGATCTGAAGGAGGAAAGTGCAACGAAGTAAAAGTGTAAGTCTGAAAATATGATGTGAAGTAGACCCGGGGGCCATAGTGTTCAGTAGAGGCTTATCTCAAAATAGCAAATATTACGGTGGGTGAACAAATTACTGTCGAGCAATTAATAGAACCGCACAAAGTCATGACGATATCTAAGGCAATGATCATACATATAGGCATCACGTCCGAGACAAGTAGACCGATAATGTCTTCATCTACTACTATTACTCCACCCATCGACCGCTATCCAGCATGCATCTAGTGTATTGAGTTCATGACGAACATAGTAACGCCTTAAGCAAGATGACATGATGTAGAGGGACAAACTCAAACCAATGATGTAAACCCCATCTTTTTACCCTTGATGGCAACAACACGATACGTGCCTCGCTACCCCTTCTGTCACTGGGTGAGGTCACCGCATGGTATGAACCCAAAACCAAGCACTTCTCCCATTGCAAGAATCATAGATCAAGTTGACCAAACAAAATCCATAACTCGAAGAGAATTACAAGGATATGAAATCATGCATATAAGAGATCAGAAGAAACTCAAATAAGATTCATAGATAATCTGATCATAAATCCACAATTCATCGGATCTCGACAAACACACCGCAAAAGAAGATTGCATCGGATAGATATCCATGAATATCATGGAGAACTTTGTATTGAAGATCCAAGAGAGAGAAGAAGCCATCTAGCTACTAGCTATGGACCCAAAGGTCTATGGTGAACTACTCATGCATCATTGGAGAGGTCATGGTGTCGATGAAGAAGCCCTCCGTATCCGAATCCCCCCTCCGGCGGGGCACCAGAACATGCCCCAGATGGGATCTCGCGGAGACATAAGCTTGAAGCGGCGAAAAACTATTTTCGTGCATCTCTCGCACAGTTTTGGATTTTTCGGGAATTTAGAGGCCGAAGAGGTAGGGCAGACGAGCCACACGGGGCCCACAAGCCTGCTAGGCGCGGCCCCCCTGGCCGTGCCTAGGGGGCTCGTGGCATCCCCTGGTGGCCTCTGCCTTGGTTCTCACGTCCCCTATGTATCTTCTGTTCCGGAAAAAATCTTTTCGGAAGTTTTATTCCGTTTGGACACAGTTTAAAATTCTCCTCTGAAAGGGGTCAAAAACACGGAAAAAACAGGAACTGGCACTTGGCACTGAGTTAATAAGTTAGTCCCAAAAAAGATATAAAAGGCATACAAAACATCCAAAGGTTGACAAGATAATAGCATGGAACCATCAAAAATTAGATACATTGTAGACGTATCAGTGATCACATCAACCTTGGAAACATTTCCAACACACATCGTCACCTCACCTTTACCTAGTCTCCGTTCATTCCGTAGCTTTTATTTCGAGTTACTAACACTTAGAAAACGAACTGGTATCTAATAACCTGGTGCTACTATGAGTACGAGTAAACTACACATCAATATCATGTACATCCAATATACTTTTGTCGACTTTGCCAGCCTTCTCACCTACATAGTATCTAGGGTAGTTCCGCTTCAGTTACCGTTCCCCTCATTACAGAAGCACTTACTCTCGGGTTTGGGTTCAACCTTGGGTTTATTCACTAGAGCATCAACTGGTTTTCCATTTCATGAAGTATCTCTTCTTGCCCTTTCCCTTCTTGAAACTAGTGGTTTTACTAACCATCAACAATTGATGCTCCTACTTGATTTCTACTTTCGCGGTATGAGACATCACGAATGGCTCAAGGATCATCAGATCTATCCCTAATATGTTATAGTTCATCACGAAGCTCTGTAGCTTGGTGGTAGTGACTTTGGAGAACTATGTCAATCACTATATCATCTGGAAGATTAACTCCCACTCGATTCAAGCGATTGTACCACTTAGACAATCTGAGTACATGCTCAATGATTGAACTTTTCTCCCTTACTTTGTAGACAAAGAATCTTGTCGGAGGTCTCATACCTTTCATCACGGGCACGAGCCTGAAATCCCAATTTCATCTCTTGGAACATCTCGTATGTCCCACGACGTTCGAAACGTCTTCAGCGCCTCAATTCTAAGCCGTTTAAGCATTATGCACTGAACTATCATGTAGTCATCAAAATTGTGTATGTCAGATGTTTGCAACATCCACAGATGACGCTTGGGGTTCAGCACACCGAGCGGTGCATTAAGGACATAAGCCTTCTACGCAGCAATGAGGACAATCCTCAGTTTACAGACCAGTCCACATGATTGCTACTATCATATTTCAACTACATTTTCTCTAGGAACATATCTGAAACAGTAGAGCTACAATGCAAGGTACAACATAATTTGCAAAGACCTTTTGACTATGTTCATGATAATGAATTCAATTAATCATATTACCTAAGAACTCCCACTCAAATAGACATCCCTCTAGTCATTCGAGTGGCACATGATCCAAATCCACTAACTCAAGTCCGATCATCACATGAGTTGAGATTAGTTTCAATGGTGAACATCTCCATGATAATAATATCCACTATATGATTCATGCTGGACCTTTCGGTCTCTTGAGTTCTGAGGCCATGTTTGTACATGCTAGGCTCATCAATTTCAACCCGAGTGTTCCGCGTGTGCAACTGTTTTGCACCTGTTGTATGTCAACATTGAGTCTATCACACCCGATCATCACATGGTGTCTCAAAACGATGAACTGTCGCAACGGTGCACAGTCGGGGAGAACACAATTTTATCTTGAAATTTTAGTGAGGGATCACCTTATAATGCTACCGTCGTCCTAAGCAAAATAAGGTGCATAAAAGGATTAACATCACATGCAAATAATAAGTGACATGATATGGCCATGAACTTGTGCTTCTTGATCTCCATCACCAAAGCACCGGCATGATCTCCATCGCCACCGATGCCACACCATGATCTCCATCATTGTGCTGCCATAGAGGTTGTCGCACTAAGTGTGATGTTACTACTAAAGCTACTACTAGCGATAACGGAAAGCATCACCAAGCACAAAAATAATTAAAGACAACCCTATGGTTCCTGCATGTTGCCGTAGCATTGATGTTCAAGTCGATATTTAACTATTACAACATGATCATCTCATACATCCAGTATATCATTTCATGTGTTTGGCCATATCACATCACATGCATACCCTGCAAAAACAAGTTAGACGTCCTCTAATTTATTGTTGCATGTTTTACGTGGCTACTATGAATATCTAGTATGATCGCATATTACTTACGGAAAACCACAAT
The DNA here is from genome assembly GCF_904849725.1 of Hordeum vulgare subsp. vulgare. NCBI lineage: Eukaryota > Viridiplantae > Streptophyta > Magnoliopsida > Poales > Poaceae > Hordeum > Hordeum vulgare. The sequence goes on along the minus strand of NC_058519.1, from coordinate 402,429,278 downwards.
GGTGATATACAAGTTGCTATTTAACCTTCTCCAAGGACCGCCTCGGTCAAATCTGATTCAATTAAAGTTGAAGAAATAGACACCCGCCAGTCATCTTTATGCAACAAGTTGCATGTTAGTCGATGAAACCGGTCTCTCGTAAGCATATGAGTAATGTTGGTCTGGGCCGCTTCAATCCAACAACACCGTCGAATCAAGAAAGGACTAAGGAGGCCAGGAAATTGAACATCAACGCCCACAAACTCCTTTGTGTTCTACAGGAGATATCATGTATGCATGAACCTAGCTCATGATGCCACTATTGGGGAACGTTGCATGGGAAACAAAATATTTCCATGGTGATGATCATCTATGAGAGGGGAGATCAGATCCACATACCCTTGTAGATCGCTAAGCGGAAGTGTTAAAGAACGCGGTTGATGTAGTGGTACGTCTTCGCGACCCAATCACGATCCGTCCCATGAACTCCCGATCAAGCGCCGAACGGACGGCACCTTCTCGTTCAGCACACGTACAGCTCGATGACGTTTCCGCCTCCTCGATCCAGCAAGCGATGGCGGAGTAGTAGATGAGTTCTCCGGTAACACGATGTGTTGGTGGCGGTTGTGATGGTGCTATCCCGGCAGGGCTACGCCTAGCGCTACCGAAACCGCAATCGGAGGAGAAAACGATCTAGGGAGAGAGGGGCTCCAAGGGCTTCGTGTGTGCTTTTTGGGTCCCCCCTCCTCTATATATATAGGTAGAGGGGTGTTGGGAACAGCCCCTCCAAGCCCTAGGGTGTAGCCAAGGGAAGAGGAGGTGGAATCCTAGTCCCCTTCCTTCCCTTCCATACAAAGGTGGACTTTCCACCTTTCCCAACTGCATGGGCCTTCAGGGACTTGTGCGCTTGGCCCAATAAGGCCACAACATATACCCTCAGCCGATGCACACCCTTGGGACGTGGTGGAACCCTCGGTTGACTTCCGGAACCTTCTAAAAGCTTCCTGGTACAATACTAGAAAAACCTAAAACTTTTCCTGTAGCCAAAATATGACTTCCCATATATAAATCTTTACCTCTGGACCATTCCGGAGCTCTTCGTGATGTGCGGGATCTCATCTGGGACTGCAAACAACTTTCGGTTACTACCACACAAAACTTATTAATACCCAATCGTCACCAAACCTTAAGTGTGCAGACCCTACGAGTTCTAGAACTATCCAGACATGACCGAGACACTCTCCGGCCAATAACCAATAGCGGGACATGTATGTCCATATTGGCTCCTACATATTCTACGAAGATATTTATTGGTCGAACCATGATGTCAAGGATTCAATTAATCCCGTATACTATTCCCTTTGTTTATCGGTATGTTACTTGCCCGAGATTTGATCGTTGGTATCTCTATACCTAGTTCTATCTCATTACCGACAAGTCTCTTCACTCGTTCCGTAATACAAGATCTCGTGACTAACTCCTTAGTCACATTGCTTGCAAGCTTCTTGTGATGTTGTATTACCGAGTGGGCCCTAGAGATACCTCTCCGTCGCACGGAGTGAAAAATCCCAGTCTTGATCCATGCGAACCCAACAGACACCTTCGGAGATACCTGTAGAGCACCTTTATAGTCGCACAGTTATGTTGTGACATTTTATACACACAAGGTATTGCACCGGTGTTCGGGAGTTGCATGATCTCATGGTCATAGGAACATGTACATTGACATGCAAAAAAGTAGGAATAAACTGACATGATCATATGCTACGTTCATTGTTTGGGTCTTGTCCGTCACATCATTATCCTAATGATGTGATCCCGTTATCAAGTGACAACACTTGTCTATGGCCAGGAAATCTTGACCATCTTTGATCAACGAGCTAGTCAATTAGAGGATCACTAGGGATAGTGTGTTGTCTATGTATCCATACATGTATTTGAGTTTCCAATAAATACAATTCTAGCATGGATAATAAACGATTATCATGAACAAGGAAATATAATAATAACCAGTTTATTATTGCCTCTAGGGCATATTTCTAACATGTATTACATGTATGTGCATGCTGGTCTAAATGCTTTCCTTTATTGATATAAGTGCATCATTTTACTTTATCCCTGTTGTATCTGATTGTTGCTTATTCTGTTTTGCAACCACCACCTCAACATCATCCATGGCAAGGATGACAAGGTCAAAAGTGAGGCCAAGTGTTGGTATGCAACTTGCTCCTTGTGGTTATACTATTAGATTTACAAAATATGTGTCTTAATATGCTAAGTGAAATGTATTGTTGTAATCTGAATAAGATGGCTTAATTGTGCGTGTGTGCTGTTACTCTTTCTTTCCCGAATAACTAGGATTAAATGATAATAAAATCTCATAAGATATGTTTGGCTGTTTGTCCATGCATTCCAACCATTATCCTAATAGTTATGTTTGCTTTTCCATGCAACGAAGAGCCTCCTCTCACCAAGTATGAGAAGGTTAGGGCTAGAAATATGATGAGGAACAATCGGATGTTCCAGTCACTTGGCATCGGTGCAATAGCGTCAATGATTAGGAAAACGAATGATGTACAAGAAGGTAGAACTAATGAGGTTCAAGAAGGTAGTGGAGTCATCAATGATGACCCAGAGTTCAATCGCAAGGAGGAGGAAGTTATTGATGGAGAGGAAATGGATGATGTTGTAGTGCACAAGACTGTTAAGGTGCAAACTCTGTCTTGCTTGGAGGGTTGGGGTTCTTGTATGCTCTGTGTTTCCTTGTGCTCACATATTTGTCTTGTTATCTAATATATTTTTTTCTATGCTATTTATACGAGGCACTGAAGGAACTTAGGATGAAGAGGCCTGGTGTTAAGAAGACAACTAGCAAGAAGAGGAAGAAGTCAGAAACATCTGCTACAATGCCTCCAGGAAGGATGATGGCCCCACCTCCAGGAAAAACAAAGAGGATCCTCGAACCTGATGAATCTACCCCTGATAGAGTCACAAGGCAGAAAGCAAAGATGGTGGGTTCGATGGACCATCAGGAAAGAAGAATAGCAGGAATGCTGTCATCAGCGAAAAAGAACAACAACTTGTGCACCTTCTACTGATAGGCCTGTTGCACCTTCTACTGACAGGAATGTTGTCATCAATGAACAAGAACAACAACATGTGCTTCAATCAGTCAAGTTCACCTTTGCAATGCTCTCTTTTACTAGTGCATTTTCCAAATGGAAGTGATCATGTCTGCTTACGAGTTTTTTGATTTCCCGCATTTTTTGATTTCTCTTCTAATTTACGAGTTGAATTTTAGTTTTAGATGCAATGACTACCAAGCATATACTTAGAAAGGGAAAAGGGCTAGAGAGAATCACCAAGTCGCTTGGGACAAAGGTGCCTATCCAAATTGCCAAAGTTTGCTTCTAAGTGTGGATTCGTTGCAAGAAGCCATCTGCCGGTTCTTCCCCACTTCAAGGAATTAAAAAATGCTAGTCTATTGGAGGACTACATTGGGAAAGTTGTTGTAAGCTACTTGTTTTGTAGTTAATGTGCTATGTATTTTCTGTTACACCTACGTATGATCACTAATGTTGTTCCTACCTTGTTTGTTGTCTTGGTAGGCAAATTTTGAGATGAACACAGACTCGGAGACCATCAAGACCGCGTGCAAAGATATTCTGCAGAAAAATTCAAAGAACAGATGCCATAAGATCAAGAAGAAGTATTTTGATACCGTAGCAGCAAACAAAGTCAGCACCAAGTCTCCGGTGCCAGATCTGACGGACGGTGAATGGCAAGCTCTGGTGGAGATGTGGTCTACCCAAAGACACAAGGTTTTATCTGCTTTGTTTGTTGATTTATGTTCTGCACATGATATGCTAATGCTAGATAATGCTGACAGTATGTTTTTTTTGTAGGAAACCTGTGTGTCGAACAAGATGAATCGAGAAAAAGTCGTGTACCAACAGAAAACTCGTTCCAGGCACTACACATCACACATATTTGCCACTTTGAGTACTCTTGTCTAGAGATCTTACCGTTTGAGCCTCGTTGAATAAAATTTCTGATTCTTGCTGAATAACATTTTGATTTTTGTTGAAAAACATTTTAGAAAGAAGAGCGTAAGGGTGAGGAGTTGTCTGCGATTGACTTGTTCAAGGACACCCACAACAGCAAGAAGCACGGGTTTTCGGAGCCAGTCAAGATTACTATAGTAAGTCACTCCATGCTATTGTCCAGCCAGTTCAAACTTTTGTCTAGAGACCTCAACCCTGTTTGATTCACAGCCAGCAAAAGCACACACTATGTTCCATGCTTTGATGTTGTTTGCTAGAGCATTTATTGTATAGTTCTCAACAATGATATCAGAATTTGTTGTAGCTATTTGTTGCATTTTTTATGATATGATGAAAATTGATCTGAATGTTAGTTTAATGATCGGCTCACTCGGGAAGCCATATTATATAGAACCACCATATTGTTCCAATTGCATGTCTCCAGATCACATAAGTGTGTACACTTGTTGTAGCTAGATTCAAATAATGCTTTCAGGTTACTAGTCATCATCTTCTTCTGTTTGAGTTTGAGTAAAATGACTACGTATATATTTTGTGTGCTGGTTTGGTTACTTCAAACAATCCATTTTGTGGTGTGGTTTGGTGGCATTCTAGTTTGATTTCTCTTGGAAAATGTGAAATAGATCTGTCACTAATGTCTATCATTTTCCTCCATATGCTAGCTTGAGATGGAAAAAAGGAAGGACGCGCCGGTACGAGAAGGTGAAGAACCAAAGTCTGATGCTGAAATTGTTGAAGAAGTGCTCAAGACAAGCAAAACAAATTCCTCAAGAATGTTGGGCTCCACTCATCTAGGTACAACTCCCGCAAAGAAACTGCTACTCATCTAGGTACTAAAGCAGAAGCTGGAGAGGTCGGAGCTTCAAGCTGAAGTGATGCAAGAAGAAATGGCAGCAATCAAGATGACGGCGGAAGAATATGAAGCTGCACGCGACAAGGAACTTGAGCTCTTGCGCAAGAAGTCACAAGAACGGGAAGGGAAGTTAGCCCACTCGATGGCTCTCTTTGGAGCTAAAGCATCATAGAAGCTTTATGCGATGGCTCATTTTGGTTTGTATTGCTCTGTTTGAACCTGTGAAGTTCAACCTGTCATAGAACCTGTCGTGGATCCTGTATTGCTCTATGTGATGGCTCATTCTGGTGATGTTGAACCTGTGAAACTGTGAAGTTGTGCAATTTCTGAACGTGTGAAGTAATGCATTTTATGAAGATGTGCACCTGTGAAGTTATGCATTTTGTGAGTTGTGAATTATTTGAGTTTTTTTGGACCATTTTGTTTTGGCTCTAAACTTAGTTGGACTGCAAAAAGGCCCAGGCCCAAACAATAATTAGACTAAAAAGGCTTGGGCCTAAAAAAAGAGTTGATTGTAAAAAAATATAGTTAAAAGGCCGCATCTCTTAAATAAAAGGCCATGGCCCAAACAAGAAGTGGACTAAAAAGGTTGTGTCCCAAAACAAGAGTGGACTATAAAAAAAGTGCTCAGTAAAAGGCTCCATCCCAGAAAATAAAAGGCCAAATTATTGGGCCCAACCCATGTAGACGACCGGAATGGACCGGGCTGATTCTAATTTATGACCATTTCATTTGGTCATAATTCTGCCACGTCAGCCTGCCACGGTGGATCTGACATCGTGTGGGTGGATTGCTAGTGACCAAAATAGTTGGTCGTTAAACCTACGACCCTTTTTTTGGTCGTAAAATTCTACGACCATTCCAGCAGAAAGGTCGTTAATTTCCATTAGAGACGCTCAGCTTTTGACTGTCTCTTTTTGGTCATAAAAAGATCGCAAATGGATTTCAACGACCATTCGGTGAGCAATATTGAAGTTCGCAAGTTAGCATATTTCTTGTAGTGTGGCACCATAGCCCGGGTGAGGCCGGTCTCCATGGGGGAAAAATGGGTGTGTCCTGGTTCTAAGAGTTTTCTTCTAAAACCGGAACGCGGGATTAGTCCGAGTGACTATTGAAACCCGTGGGCTGTGGGTAAAGAGTACACGCTCTACAGAGTCTAAACTATTCGAGTAGCTGTGTCCATGGTCAAGGACGACTGGTTCACTAGTCAAGTATCAGTGTGAGTGCCGGTCTTTGGAGGAAGTTAAAGAAATCGTGAGACTAATCGTGAAGTATGGTGGATGATCATACTATTATTATTATTACTCTGTACTAACCCATATGATTATGATTGTTGGATATCCCTTGGATGGTTCTACCTCCCGAATATTCATTATTTATTATTTTTTCATATAAGCCCTTTCTGTGGTGTCGCTTAGACGCCCGACTGTGGCATGCTCATTATTATTTCTTATAAGCTTTTTCTGTGGTGTCGCTTTGACACCCGACTGTGGCATGCTCATTATTATTTCTTATAAGCCCTTTCTATGGTGTCGCTTAGACGCCCGACTGTGGCATGCTCGTTATTACTTGCAAGTGAGCCCTTTAGGCGGTGTCGCTCTGATACCCGACTACGGCATGCATGTTATTACTTATTCGTTGTTACCTTCCTTGCTTGTTTATACAACATTGGTGGAAATTGCTTATCTGCATGAATGCATCCATGAATTAATTCTAATGGCACAGTAGGGTTATTAAGTGGATTATGCATGCATCTCACCTGCTTTAACTTATTTGTTTTCCTGATGTTTGCGAGTACATTCAAAGTACTCACTGGCTTATCCCTCGCTATTGTCTTGGACTCATTGCGTTTGGAGAGGAGCACGATGCCATCAACCACGGAACCTAGGAGTCCAGGATAGCAGCCTTGTGAGATAGGAATTTACCCAGGTCATCTCTTCCTGTGGGAATGGCATCCCATGGGCACTCGAGATTCCTCGAGTCGCTTCCGCCGTCAACCTCAGACTTTGGTCCAAACCAGTAGACCTTCATGGTATTGTAACCCAGATTTTGTATTTTTCTTGGATTTTCTGTATCAAGTGAATGTCCACGAGCTAACAGTAGTCGTGGGGCTGGTGAACACAAATACCTATTCTGTGAAAGTTATTTTCTGAAAACCGTTCTCCATAGTGGACTACTCCCTCCTTGTCATGGCCTCTACTCGGATATTGAAATAGCCACCGGTGATGATCTCCCCCTCCGCCAGGGTGCCGAAACGGGTTCCGATTGGTTTTTCTGGCTACAGAGGCTTGCGGCGGCAGAACTTTTGATCTATGGTTATTTATAGGGGTTTGTGTATTTATATAATTTTTGGGTGATGGAATCACACCAAGATGAGCCACGAGGTGCCCACTACCCACCAGCCCAGGGGCAAGGCCTCTGGCACAACCTGGTGGATAGTGGCCACCTCCTTCACCTTTTGGCCTTCCCAGGAAGCTTGTAGTGCCTCTTTTGTTCCAAAAAAAATCGTCAAAAAGTTTTGTTGCATTTGGAGAATTTTTATTTCTGCACAAAAAACAATACCATGGTAGTTGTGCTGAAAATAGCGTCATCTCGGGTTAGTTCTAAATAAATCATATAAAGTTCATCAAAACCATATAAAAGTATTGTAAACATAGGCAAACATGGCATGAATACGTCATAAATTATAGATACGTTGGAGACGTATCACCATCCCCAAGCTTAATTCCTACTCGCCCTCGAGTAGGTAAATGATAAAATAAATAATTTATGAAGTGTGAACGCTAGCATACTGCATAAGTTTGATCAATGATAATTTCAATCATTTTTCCTAGCATCATAACAACAACTCTTTCTTGTAAAACACATCATGATAAATTAGCAAATAAAAATAGAATTTTTTATGTGGAATGCTACCTATCATATTCATCGTATTCTTTTCTTTATAGCATGGACATGTGGTCTTGTAGATGATTGAAAGAAATAGTCTATAATTTGATATGAAAACTTTAATACTCAGGCATATCAACAATCATCCAAGTCTTTTAAAATAGCAATGCTAAAAATTGCTATACCTAGACCATCATGCTCAATCATTGATCCATTCATGCAACACACCCAAATATTAGCTACATTCAATGCTCAAGTATGATAACAACGGTCCATAATTGGTGCTTTATAAGAGAAGATGGAGACTCAAATAAAAATAAAAATTGCATAAAGTAAATTTATAGGCCATTCACAAAGGGAAATAGAGATTCCCACCGATGCTAGAGCTCAAAGCAAAAAAAATTGAGAGAAAATATTTTGGGTGGCATGCTTTTATTGTCAACGAAAATGACTAAGAGTTCCCAATATCTTCCATGCTAAAAAAATCATAGGCGGTTCCCAAATAAAAAATAAAGTTATTCCTTTTTCCACCATTCTTTCACACTCCACGGCTAGCCGTATCCATGTGTACCGTCCATACCAACACTTCCTAAGGAATTTATTAGTTGACAACATAAAGTAAAATTCTTTTCATTTCGGGAATGGGCATCACTATTACCACCATACTCTCGTGCAATGACAAGTGAATAAACACTCATCATGAAGATATCAGCCACCCCTTGCCGCTTCATGAGCGGTATGGGCACACAAAACAGAAGTTTATTTTGAACAATAGAGTTGGCCCATACAAATTTACATAGAACGACATTGAAATACCGCATATAGGTAGGTATGGTGGACTCATTTGGCACAACTTCTGGTTTAGGATTTGGATGCAAAAGTAGCATTCCTACTTAGTACAAGTCAAGGCTAGCAAATAGATTGAGAAGAGCCCAACCAAGGAACGAAAACCATCATAAGCGAAATAACTAAAACCGAATATTATTACTAAAGCATAATTATTGATTTGAGTTGCATGCATAGGGAATCACAAACCTTAACACCAGTATTATTACTAAAGCATAATTACTCATAAACACAACTCATATATCACTATCTTCATATCGCAAAACTATTGCACAGAATCAAGTTTAACATCCAATGATCTTCATGAAAGTTTTCTTATATCTCCCCTGGCTATCTATCACTTTGGGACCAATTTCATTTAAAGAATATTGGCATTTCTAATAACAAGCTCTCAAACAAATTTAAGTGGAGTACGAGAGCACATACTTCTTCAAAGTTTCAGCACCACCGTGCTCAAAAAGATATAAGTGAAGCACAAGAGCAAACAATCAAACTACTCTCAAAAGATATAAGTGAAGATTAACGAGTAGTCAAACAATTAAGTAGCTATGTGAGGACTATCTTTTAATAAAAAAATTCACATCTGATATTTTACTTCAAACATCACATAAAACAAAAGACACTCCATGAATATCACATATCATGTGGACAAATAAAAATTTAGGATCAACATAGGCTAACTGATAGTTGTTGATGAAGAAAGGTGGGATACGTAGCATCCCCAAGCTTAGATGCTTGATACTTTTCGAAATATTTACTTGGCGTGCCTTGGGCAACCCCAAGCTTGAGCTTTCGTATCTCGTTGAATCCTCTCATTTCCGAGTTTCACGTAAGTTTCAAAAACTTCATCCACACAAAACTTGAAAAGAACTCGTGAGATAGGTTAGTACACATAAAAGTAAATCAACACTTCATGTACTAGCAAGAAAAGTTTCATAATAATTTTCAAATATTAGGTACTGTATACTATCATTTCAACAATTTATATCTACCAATATAAGCTATGGAAACTATAGGATAAGTAGATAACAAAACTATGACAGCAATCTATACAAACATAATAGTGTGTAGCAATTTATTTAAAACACACACTTCTGTAACTCTAAAAATTCCAAAAATTTAGGACATGATAAATAATTTGTATGTAGTAATGTTTAAAAATTTCAAAAACTTTCCATGCTCTAGTAAAATATGATAATTCAAATACTACATCATAAGTTTATGTTTCTATACAACACACATCACACCTGAAATTCAAGCATTCTGAAGGCAAATCTTGGAAATTTTAATTGTAAAACAAGATTATAAATAACATCCAATAAAGAAAACCAAATAAAATGATGCTCCAAGAAAAACAACCAAACCAAGTAAAATATACTAATAATGTTGGAGATTAAAGAGGGGATGCCTTCCGGGGGATCCCCAAACTTACACGATTGAGTCTTCCTTGGATATTACCTTGGGGATGCCCCTTGGGCATCCCCAAGCTTAGGTTCTTGCTGCTCCTTATTCTTCATATTGGTATCTCACCCAAAACTTGAAAACTTCAATCACACAAAATTAATGGAACTTAGTGAGATGGGTTGGTACGATAAATATAGATCATTCTCATAGGTATTATCAAGACAAGATTAGTAGTCATTATCACATGATGCCTACTGTATTATATCATTCCCATAATTTATATCACTAAATATAAGCTATGGAAACACTAAAACAAGCAAACTATGAACGCAAAACAGAATCTGTCAAAAACAAAATAGTCTGTGAAGATCTGAATGAAAACCATACTTCCCCGACTCTAACAATTCTGAAGAATTTTGACAACTCAGAAAATTTGGATCTAAAAACTTGGTAAACATTTCAGAATTTTTTGATGCTCCAATAAAATTAGATAAATTTTGCACTCGACGTAAAAGTTTGTGTTTTTTGCACAGAATCAAACAAGCAAGTATGCACACTATCCCAAAGGCTTTATTTGGCACTTATGAACAATAAGCATAATCATGTGAACACTCAAAAACATTAAGCATAATATTGGGTTATCTCTCAACATGCGCTTTTCATTAATGCCTTTTAGCTAGGCAAGATCGTTTCAATGGTGCTCACATAAAAGTAGTAATTGAACCATCCAATAGAGCATCATGAAGCACATGAAAAGCACATTTAAGTCTAACCCACTTCCTACGCAACGGTATTTTGTGATCGAACAAATTATGGGAGAAGAACCAACTACCATCGGAAGGTAAAAAAAGGATGACATGAAAAATCTCAGCATAAAGAGAGGAAACTTGATGTTGTCGAAATAAGTAGAAGTATATATTCCTCTCTCATAATAATTTTCAGTAGCATAATAAATGAAGTAAACAATATAAATATCACATGAAGCATTCCTTTGATGATCCACAAGCATAGAATTTTTGTTACACTCCAAATAAGCAAATTTCTTCTCATTCATAAAAGTTGGAGTATCATATGAAACTTGACTACTATAAATTGTTTCCACATTAAAAAAGTAATGTCTTGTATAAGGATATTCAAAATTATGAAAATAACTATCACTACTTTTTATAACACAAGTATCATCACAATAATCATCATATGTAGCAACATTGTTCTCATCATAATCAATTGAAGCCTCTTCCAAAATAGTGGACTCATCACTAAATAAAGTCATGACCTCTCCATATCCACTTTCCTTATTATGAAAATAAGATTTAACACCCTCAAAATTAGTTGGATAATTAGTACCTAGAGTTGACACTCTTACAAACCAATTTCATAAATATAATCATCATAACTAGGAGGCATGCTCTCATCATAGTAATTTTTATCATCAGTAGCATCTTCATAAAACATAGCATCCCCAAGCCTGTGGATTTGCATATCATTAGCATCATGGATATTCAGATAATTCATATCAACAATATTTCTATCATGCTCATGATTCAAGGATTTTTTGACAAACATTTTATTGAATTCTTCTTCTATCAATTGAGCACAATTTTCCTTTCCATCATTTTCAAGAAAGACATTATAAAGATGAACAATATGATACAACCTCAATTCCATTTTTGTAGTTTTATTTTTATAAACCAAACTAGTGATAAAACAAGAAAGTAAAAGATTGTATTCCAAGATCTAAAGATATACCTTCAAGCACTGAGCTCCCCAGCAACTGCGCGAGAAAAGAGCTTCATGTCTACTACACTCCTTGTTCTTGTAGACTCATGTTGGGCCTCCAAGCGCAGTTTTGTAGGATAGTAACAAATTTCTCTCATGTGGATGACCTAAGGTTTATCAATACATGGGAGGTGTATGATGAAGATGGTCTATCTCAAACAACCCTGCAACCAAATAACAAAGAGTCTCTTGTGTCCCCAACACACCCAATACAATGGTAAATTTTACACGTTCACAAGTTCGGTGAAGAGATTGTGATACCAGTGTAATATGGATGGTAGAAATGTATTTTTATAATCTGAATAAATAGAAACAGCAAGGTAGCAATTCATAAAACATAGCACAAACGTTATTGCAATGCTTGGTAATGTGGCCTAGGGTTCGTACTTTTCCTAGTGCAATCTCTCACCAATGCTAATATAATTAGATCACATAAAAATACCTCAACGTGCGGTAAAGAATTACTCCAAAGTTCCTGTCTAGAAGAGAATAAAGAAAGAAATTGTTTGTAGGGTATGAAACCATGTCAAAGTTATTCTTTCCAAGAGTTCGTACTAAAATAACAAGTTATCCTTTCCAATCGATCTATCCAAGAGTTCGTACTAAAATAACACCATAACAAATTCAGATTCATAATACCCAATCCACCACAAAGAACCACAAAGAGTGCTCCAATATTATTACCGAGAAACAAAGACGAGAACGTTCATCAACCCCTATGCATATATTATCCCAATGTCACCTCGGGAATCCGTGAGTTGAGTGCCAAATCATATATCAATTGAATCAATATGATACCCCATTGTCACCATAGGTATTCATAGCAAGACATAAATCAAGTGGTTCCAAACCCATAAACGTATTAAATCTGATAAAATTAAAACTCAAAGGGAAAACTCAGTTCATCCCAACAAGATAGAGAGGGAGAAACACCATATGATCCAACTATAGTAACAAAGCCAGTGATACATCAAGAACGTGCCATCTCAAGAACACGAGAGAGAGAGAGAGAGATTAAACACATAGCTACTAGTACAAACCCTCGACACCGAGGGTGGGCTACTCCCTCCTCATCATGGCCTCCACCGAGATAATGAAGATAGAGACCGATGATGATCTCCCCCTCCAGCAGGGTGCAGGAACGGGCTCTCGATTGGTTTTTCGAGGCTACACAAGCTTTCGGTGGCAGAACTTCTGATCCGGGGTTATTTCTTGCCATTTCTATATTTATTGGACTTTTGGACGTTGGAATCACACCAAGATTGTCCACGGGGTGCCCTCTACCCACCAGCCCATGGGCAAGGCCTCTCGTGCACCTTGGTGGGTAGTGACCACCTCCTTCACCTTCTATTCCTCCCATGAAGCTTCTAGTGCCTCTTTTGTTCCAAAAAAATCGTCAAAATATTTCATTGCATTTGAAGAACTTTTATTTCTGCACAAAAAACAACACCACGATAGTTTTGCTGAAAACAACGTTAGAACGGGTTAGTTCTAAATAAATCATATAAAATGCATAAAAACCATATAAAAGTATTGTAAACATAGGCAAACATGACATGAATAATTCATAACTTCTAGATAGTTGGAGACGTATCAGTATTCAATCTTTGTCTCAAAACCTCATATTGGTACCTGTGGGTCACTAGTTTTGTTAAATACATCTTGTAGTTGATGGTTGTCGGATTACTTGATGGAACATATTATGTTCAAATCTTTTATTATTATTACTACACCTTCGATCTTGAACATGTGGATGATGTGTGAGTAGTAATTATTGTTTCCGAGGACATGGGAGAAGTCTTGTTATAAGTAATCATGTAAAGTTGTTATTCATTCGATATTTTGATGATATGGATGTTTTTACTTCTCTTAGTGGTGTCATGTGAACGTCGACTACATGAAACTTCACCATGTTATGGGCCTAAGGGAAGTTATTTTGGAGTAACAAATAGATGATGAGTTGCGAGAGTGACACAAGCTTAAACCCTAGTTTATGTGTTGCTTCATAAGGGGCTGATTTGGATCCACATGTTTCATGCTATGGTTAGATTATTCTTAGTTATTCTTTCGTAGTTGTGGATTCTTGCAAGAGGGGGTAATTATAAGTACGTTGTTCGTACAAGTAAGAACAACACCTTAGCACGGTCCACACACATATCAAGTCATCAAAGTAGCGAACGCGAATCAACTTTATATGATGAACATGCTTAGACAGAAATTCCCATGTGCCCTCGGGAGCGCCTGCTTTATATAAGAGAACTTTCAGGCATGTCCTTTTCCATAAAAAAGATTGGTCTACCTTGCTGCACCTTTTCTACTATTTTTACTTGTCACTTGTTAGGAATTATCTTGCTACAAAACTATCTACCACTGTGAGTTACAACACTTGAAGAGAATTCCTTGCTGAAAACTACTTATCATTTCTTTCCGCTCCTCGTTGGATTTGACACTCCTACTCATTGAAAGGAAACATCAAGACTCTTTTCTGCCGCCGTTGCCAAGGAATGAAGCACCTTTGGTAAGTGGAAATTAATAAGGAAACATTTTTGATACATGCTGAAATTTATGGTTTCTTATCACTATGATTGGTCACCCTCTGTGTGGCTTGTTCGGGCATCTTTTCCTCAAACGGAAGTTGAGGAAATTGTTACTCAACCTGTTGAACCTAATGAAAATATTTATTATGACATTCCTTCGAGTATGGTAGAGAGACTGCTGGATAATCCTTATAACGGTTCATCTCATCATGATTACCATTTTATACATGTCGATGAGATTTCTGGATTCTTTAAGCTTTCAGGTCTATGCCGGGACAAAGTTAAAAGGAGTTTTTTTCCTTTATATTTGGAGGGAAAAAAGTAATGTGGTACAGGCTATTGGACAATATTGGATCATCGGATTGGAATCGCTTGAAGTTGGAATTTCATCCGAAGGTTTATCCTATGCATCTAATTCATCATGATCAGAATTTTATTTATAATTGCTGGCCTCATGGAGGAGAAAGCATCGCTCAAGCTTGGGGGAGGCTTAAATCTATGATGCACACTTGCCCCAACCATGAGCTCTCAAAGGTATTGATTATAGAGAATATTTATGCTCGACTTTCTCATGATGATCAGACCTTACTGGATGCTTGTGTTGCCAGTTCCTATATGAAGGTGACTATTGAATTCATATGGGATCTTCTGGAAAATAGTAAACCCAAGGCTGAATATTGGGAACTTGATGAAGGTAAAGAGTGAGGTATAAAGCTTAATTTTGATTGTCTTAAATCTTTTATGGAAACTTCTCCTTTTCATGAGTTTAGTGACAAACATGGCCTTGACTCTCAGGTAGTAGCTTCTTTTTGTGAATATTTTGCTTCTTATGTTGACCTGCCTATGGAAAAGTTGTTCGAATATCATCCCCCCATTGGAAAATTACCCGAGGAACCTGTTAGAATTAAGAAGCAAGAAATAATTGCTAACCATGTTGTTCCTATTGTTCCCACTGCTTGCATTGAGAAACCTCCTTTCCTGTTAGGATTAGAGAACATGTTAAGGCTAAAATAGTGGTTAATAAGAGTTATGTTAGAATACCTACACCTTGTGAACAAATAAATGTTGAGCCTAATGTAGGTATAGTTAAAGATATCCTAGTTGATAATGTTGATGGGAATGTTATTTACCTGTGTGTTGAAGCTGCTAGAATAGTAAAACCTATTAGAAACATACGAGAAGAACTAGATAAAAATAAACTGGTGTTAGGCACACCTACCATCTTAGTTAAAATTGAAGATCATTGCTATCTTGGCATGTGTGATGTTGGTGCTAGTATTAGTGCCATACCTTTTACATTATATCTAGAAATTATGCATGATATTGGACCGTCTGAAATTGAAGATATTGATATCACTATTAAGCTTCCAAACTGTAATATTATTTCGCCACTTGGGATTGATAGAGATGTTGAAGTCTTGTGCAGAGAAGTCAAGTACCCCATTGGTTTCTTAGTACTTGATTACGAACAAGATAACTTTTGTCCCATCATATTTGGTAGACCGTTCTTGAATATAGTTAGTGTTGAAATTAAGTATGCTACTGAGAAGGTCAAAGTGACCTTTGGTGATATTTCTAACGAGTTTAAATTTCCTAAGTTTAGAAAACAACCACACGAAAAAGAATCGCCTAGTAAAGATGAAATAATTGGTCTTGCTTCTATTGATGTACCTCTTACTGATCCACTAGAACTATATTTGCTAGACCATGAGAATGCCATTTATTTGAACGAAAGGAATGAAATAGATAGGGTACTCCTTGATCAACTACCTATCTTTAATCCCAACTTACGAGTTGAAATTTTAGGTGATCCTCCTTCACCCAAGGGAGATCTCATATTTGAGATGAAGCCTTTACCTGATACATTGAAATATGTTTATCTTGATCACAAGAAGATATATCCTATTATTATTAGTGTTAACCTTTCAGAACATGAAGAGGAGAGATTACTCAAAACTCAAAAAAGCACATGGCTGCTATTGGATATACTCTTGATGATCTTAAGGGCATAAGCCCCATTCTCTGTTACCACAAGATTAATATGGAACCTGATGCTAAACGAGTTGTTGATCATCAACGCCATCTCAACCCTAAGATGAAAGAGGTGGTAAGAACTGAAATACTAAAACTTCTAGAGGTAGGTATAATTCATCCTATTGCTGATAGTACGTGGGTGAGTCCCATTCAATTTGTTCCTAACAAAGATGGTATTACTCTTGTTCCTAATGGTAAAAATAGACTTATTGCACATAGGATAGTAACTGGTTATAGGATGGTAATTGATTTCAAAAAACTGAATAAGGCTACCACTACAAGAATTAGTAAGTTTGTCGTCAGGCAATAACAGACAGCAAAGGCCTGTATAGAGATGGCAAATACTTTTCTATCTATCAGTAGAATACAAAGCATGACGGCATCCTATGGATGGGGAAAGAGTACTTTGCTGTCACCTTTCTATCAGGCAAACAACAAAGTGTTTGTCGTCAACCAAATGCATGCTTTGCCGCCAATCGATTGCATAACAGACAACAAAGAAAATATCTTTGCTGTGAGCTGGAATCTATCTTTGTTGTTAGTATCACAAATCATACAAGGCAAAGAATATTTTTTATAAATAAATCTAGCTCAAAACTCCAAATGCAAAGGCAATTTTTTATTAATGAATATGAAACAACACTTCAAATGTTCACGCGACAAGGAATTTTTGGACAATGGCGACATAAAAAATATCCATTAACACAATGCAAAATTACTCTATTTAAACAAATTCATAGGAGAAAAAATTGTTTATTTAAACATAATTGGTCTATTCATTAAATAAAATTGCACAACCGAAGCACCTACTCTCCTCCTTATCTTTCCTATATCCATCTCCATGGACAAGAGCAAACACAGACTACAATGGACATCGGAGGAGCTCAGGTTATTCACTGCCTCGTTGGTGCTCGCCACCGCACTGCATCAGACCGAGCCCTTTTATGCAGCGTCGAGGGATGGGGCAGAGGTTGGGGATGGTGAAGGGGCCAGTGGGGGCGGCTGAGGTTATGCAGCACCACGGGATGGGGCCGACACCAGCGGGCGGGGTGGTGTCCATGGCCACGGCCGGTGGGGAAGGGGGCCGGGGCCAGGGCTGGCGGGGGCGGGTGAGGTGATGCAGCGTCGTGGGATGGGGCCGACACGAGCAGGCGAAGTGGTGGACAAGTCCCTGACCGACGGGGAAGGGGTCCTGGGCCAGGGCCGACGGGCGAGGTAGATCCCTGACCAGGGAACGACGCGTGGCCGACAGTGACAGGGGCCAGCGGACACAAACGTGAAGAGTCAGTGGGGGAGACGGGGATGGGGCGGTGCCACTGGTGGTGGCCGGAGCTAGGGAATTGGGCGGGGCCCGTGGCGACAGGGGCCGGCAGTGGCAGGCGCCAACGTTCGGTGGGGGCGATGGGGATGGGGCGAGGGCAAGAACGGCACGAGTGGCACAGGCTAGCCATGGATGGGGTAGAGGACGGGGGTTGGCTCGGTCGGGTGGAGGTGGTTGGAGGTGGATCTGGTGGATGGGAATGGATGGATAAGACATGGGGATGTGGGGTGGCGTTGGGCTGATTTTTTTCATGTAGTAGATGTGTGGTGAAGATCATGCCACCTCATCGATCTAGGTGATTGTTCTCTTTGTTGTGTGTAATAAAAAACGCAGACGGCAAAAGCATACTTTATCGTCTTTAATAAAAAGCAGCCTTTGTCGTTTTTAATAAAAGGGTGATGACAGAGTATGTTTTTGTCGTTAGGCATTCTTTGCCGTCAGCACCTAACGGCAAAAAGGCCGACTGACGGCAAACTTCCTAATTCCCGTAGTGTACTAGAAAAGATAATTACCCCTTGGCCTTTATTGATCAAATGTTATAAAGATTATCTAAGCAAACACACTTTTGCTTTCTTGATGGTTACTCTGGATTCTCTCAAATATCTGTGTAAAAATAAACCAAGAGAAACCTAATTTTACTTGCCCCTTTGGAACTTATACTTATAGGTGTATGCCTTTCGGTTTATGCAATGCACCTTCTACATTTCAAAGATGTATGATTGCTATATTCTCTGACTTTTGTGAAAATATTGTTGAGGTTTTCATGGATGATTTTTCTGTTTACGAGACTTATTTTGATGATTGCTTGAGCAACCTTGATAGTGTTTTGCAGAGATGTGAAGAAACTAATCTCGTCTTGAATTGGGAGAAGTGTCACTTTATGGTGACTAAAGGTATAGTGCTTGGGCATAAAATTTCCGAACGCATTATTGAGGTGGATAAGGGGAAATTTGATGCAATAGAAAAATTCCTTTCCCAAGATATATCAAAGGTATAAGAAGTTTCCTTGGTCATGCTGGTTTCTATAGGCGTTTCATGAAATATTTCTCAAAGATTTCTAGGCGCATTTGAAATACTTAAGAAAGCCTTAGTTTCTACACCTATTGTACCACCACCTGATTAGAACCTACCCTTTGAGATTATGTGTTATGCTAGTGATTATGTTGTTGGTGCTGTTCTAGGCAAAGAGTAGACAAGAAATTGAATGTTATTCATTATGCTAGTAAAAACCCCAACACCGCTCAAAGGAATTATGCTACTACTGAAAATGATTTTTTAGCAGTTGTGTTTGCACGTGATAAGTTTAGGCCTTACATTATTGATTCTAAAGTAACTATTCACACTGATCATGCTGCTATCAAATACCTTATGGAAAAGAAAGATGCTAAACCTAGACATATTAGGTGGGTACTCTTACTACAAGAGTGTGATTTGCATATCATTGATAGAAAGGGAGTTGATAAGCTTGTAGCAAATAACTTGTCTAGGATGGAAAATATTCTTGATGACCCAATGCCTATTGATGATAATTGTCCTAATGAGCAACTTGTTGTTATAAATACTTCATCTAGTACTCCTCGGTATGCGGATCATGCCAATTACATTGTTGCTAAATTTATTCCACCTAGCTTCACATATCAACAAAATAAAAAAATCTTCTTTGATTTATGACATTACTTGTGGGATGAACCACATCTTTATAAAGAAGGAGTAGATGGTGCTATTAGACGTTGTATACTTGAGCATGAGAAGGAACACATTCTAAGGAAGTGCCATTCCAAGGCCTACAAAGGACACCATGCTGATGATTGAACTTCAGACAAGGTATTACAATCCGGTTTCTATTGGCCTACTCTTTTTAAATATGCTCGTAAGTATGTCCTTTCTTTTGATGAATGCCAAAGAGTTGGTAATATTGGTAAACATCAGGAAGTGCCTACTCTTTTTAAATATGCTCGTAAATATGCTCGTAAGTATGTCCTTTCTTTTGATGAATGCCAAAGTCCTTTTCCTTCTTCGAATGGGTATACTCATATACTAGTTGTTGTTCATTACGTTACTAAGTGAGTAGATGCTATTCCAGCTAGTAGTGTTGATCATAACACTTCTATTAAAATGCTTAAATACATTATCTTTCCGAGGTTTGGTGTCCGTAGATATTTAATGACTCATGGTGGTTCACATTTGTTCATGGTGCTTTCCGTAAGCTACTAGGTAAATATGATGTTAACCATAGTGTAGTCCATCCTACCAAACACTTATGTCCAAGATATTAGCCCCACTAGGATATTGGAAGTATATGAAATAATCCCATGTAGTTTCTGTCCAAAATGAATTTCATCAAATAGTGCATTATGGAGTTTCATATTTTTCCAAACCAGCCCTACCATCATCATCAATACCTAAACATACAACATCCTAGAAATTTTTTGGTCTCGAGAAAACCTCCTTACATGGCCCTAGCATTCTATCGAGCACCCTCGGTGCATGGCAAGAATTTGCATGCTTATGAACTTGCATTAGAAACCTGCTTTCTTGGCTAAACTAGCAAGCTCACTAGTCTTATCACACCCACCCTAACTACCCTGTTAGCATTCATCTTCATCCAAGCCCTCTATCATGCCCTGTCATTTTATCGAGTAGGTGGTGTGCATGCTCTGGGCGCGGCCAGATCGCGTGTTTTGCACATGTTGGCCAGCGCGTCGCCGCGTCCACCTACCCTTCCCCCACTTGTCGCGGCCCTTCTCTTTTTGCAGAGCCATACCGAGGCCTCCTCCCATTCGCTAGCGCCGCCCCGACAGCCGCCTACACCATCCATCACCAAGCCGCCATTCGCAACACGTAGCGTTTGATCCACCAACACAGTCACGCTTATCACCATTCCACTGCAGCTCTGTGCTGCCCCCATCTGCCTCTCCAACGAAGTGCTCTGGCCATAGTAATGGCGTGTCACCTTGTCCACACTCTGTAAACCATGGAGCCGCCTCTGCAGCCCTATAAAAGGGGACCCCAAGCTGATACAGCTCCTTAGAACTCCCCTCCCATCACTCACGAGCCTCCTAGAGTTGCCAATCGACCGAAAGTCGACGTCTTCCTCACGTCCCATCAAGTATGTCAAAATCGGGGCTCCATGGACCCAGTAAGGGTCGAACACTAGGGTGTGCTTGCTCTCCTACCCTGTTCTGCTTCTCAACCTCACGGCAAATCTCCGGTACCTCGAGCTAAGGAAGATGAACAAGAACACTTGCACAGTTTACCCAAGTTCAGGCCACCTTGTGGTGTAAAACCATAACCCTGCTTGTCTAGATTGCTTGTGGGAGAGGAAGAGTGAGTACAAGGCAGGTTCTTGCCCTAATGGAGTCGATGCCCTTCTATGGAGGCCGGGCCTCTCTCATATATCGACCCTGGTCCTCTTCCCCCCAAAACACTTGGTGGGAAGGGTTGTCACAACGACCATTTTGAAAGGGGATAGGATTGCAGTCTATTGTGTCAAAGGTGGTCTTTGCCTCCCAAAGCTCTTCATCATGACACACTGGTGGGCTCGAGGGATAACCTCCATCCTGCCGAGCACCCAGCCTTTGTCCTCTTGCACCAAGCAGGAAACCCTTGGGGGTTGCTTTGGGAGCCTACAAGATGGCCCTGCTCCCTTAGTAGGAAAGTGGAAAGCCCCTCTGTCCATGACCGCTCGCTTCGCTTTTGTGCAGCTTGCGTGACCTGTGTCATTGATGACCCACAAGTATAGGGGATCTATCGTAGTCCTTTCCATAAGTAATAGCGTCGAACCCAACGAGGAGCAGAAGGATCTGACAAGTGGTTTTCAGCAAGGTAATATCTGCAAGCACTGAAATTAGCGGTAACAAGTAGTTGTGTGGTGAGATGATTCGTAGCAAGTAGCAAGTAACAAAAGTAACAACAGTGCAGCAAAGTAGCCCAATCCCTTTTGTAGCAAGGGACAAGCCTAGACAAAGTCTTATAGGAGGTAAAACACTCCCGAGGACACATGGGAATTTCTGTCAAGCTAGTTTTCATCATGCTCACATGATTCGCGTTCGTTACTTTGATTGTTTGATATGTGGGTGGACTGGCGCTTGGGTACTGCCCTTACTTGGACAAGCATCCCACTTATGATTAACCCCTCTCGGAAGCATCCGCAACTACGAAAGAAGAATTAAGACAAAGTCTAACCATAGCATTAAACTAGTGGATCCAAATCAGCCCCTTATGAAGCAACGCATAAACTAGGGTTTAAGCTTGTGTCACTCTAGCAACCCATCATCTACTTACTACTTCCCAATGCCTTCCTCTAGGCCCAAATAATGGTGAAGTGTTATGTAGTCGATGTTCACATAACACCACTGAAGAAAAAACAACATACAACACATCAAAATATCGAACGAATATCAAATTCACATGACTACTTATAGCATGACTTATCCCATGTCCTCAGGAACAAAAGTAACTACTCACAAAGCATAACCATATTCATGACCAGAGAGGTAATGAGTAGCATCAAAGATCTGAACATAAACTCTTCCACCAAGTAATCCAACTAGCATCAACTACAAAGAGTAATTAACACTACTAGCAACCTTACAAGTACCAATCGGAGTCGCGAGACGGAGATTGGTTACAAGTGATGAACTAAGGTTTGGAGATGAGATGGTGCTGGTGAAGATGTTGATGGTGATGAGTCCCCTCTGATAAGAGGAGTGTTGGTGATGATGATGGTGACGATTTACCCCTCCGGGAGGGAAGTTTCCCCGACAGGATCGTCGTGCCGGAGCTCTAGATTTGTTCTGCTGAAGTTCCGCCTCGTGGCGGCGGAAAATCCTCCGAAAAGCCTCCTCTTGATTTTTTCCAGACCGAAACCCTTCTTGTAGCAAAAGAGGGGGCCAGTGGGCCAGCAGGGAGCCCACAAGCCCCCTAGGCGCGGCCGGGGGGTGGCCGCGCCTAGCAGGCTTGTGGCCACCTGCTGGCGCCCCTCTGTCACTTTTTCGGCCCAGTAGTTTTTATAAATCCCCAAAAAAATCAACTTTGATTTTCACGGCTTTTGGAGTTGCGCAGAACAGGAATCTCAAACTTTCTACTTTTTCAGGTCAGAATTCCAGCTACCGACATTCTCCCTCTTCATGTAAACCTTTCAAAATAAGAGAGAACATGCATAAGTATTGTACCGTGAAGTGAAATAACAGCCCAAAAAGCGAGAAATATCAACATGAATGCATGATGCAAAATGGACGTATCAACTCCCCCAAGCTTAGACCTCGCTTGTCCTTAAGAGAAAGCTTAGATCAATAAACATGACCACATGTTTAGAGAGAGAGGTGTCGAAAAAACAAGATACGAACATGCAGGCATCATGATCATGATCAGAACAACAATACCAACATATAATCTATCATGCTAAAGTGACAATTCCTTCACAAAGTAAAGTATGGATCAAGAACCTTACCGAGAATTAGCAACCAATAACCTTTAGTCATTGAAGCAATTGCAATTTATCACAACATCAGAAAAGAGTCAAATAAGAGCTTGTAAAGTAAATCCACATACTCAATCATCTTCTCGTTCTCTAAAATTGCTAGAACTCACGTGGTACTCATGAGATCAAAGTTTCAGCTGGATACACAGAAAGATAGGGGCTTATAGTTTCGCCTCCCAACTGCTTACCTCAAGGGTAATGTCAACAATAATAATTCATGAATGCTTACCTCCAAGTTGACATATGAATATATATCTTTCCCAAGCATATGACGTTAGCAAAGATAAAGGCGAAATAGGGAATTGGTGAAGATCACCATGACTCTTTCAAGGGCAAAAAGTAAAGGTACAAGATAGGCCCTTCGTAGAGGGAAGCAGAGGTTGTCATGCGCTTTTGAGGTTGGGATGCGTGTCCTCTTAGTGTGGAGGAACGCCACTTTATATTGCCTCCTGTGATAAAGAACTTTATTATGTAGTCTATCGCTTTTATGTCTTCCTCGTCACAGGTTCGTAGAAAGCTTATTTTCCACACACTAATAGATCATACATATTAGGGAGCAATTTTTATTGCTTGCACCGATGACAACTTACTTGAGGGATCTTATTCAATCCATAGGTAGGTATGGTGGACTCTCATGGCAAAACTGAGTTGAAGGTTTATGGATGCACAAGTAGTATCTCTACTTGGTGCGGGAGTTTTGGCTAATATGAGGTGGAAGCAATCGTCGCATGCTAAGGGATCTCTAATCATATAACATTGTTCGGAACCAAGCAAACACAATTCATTATGTTGTCTTCCTTGTCCAACATCTACTTCTAAGCATGTAATAGTTTAATGTGTGCTCACAATCATAGATGGTGTCAAACATGATATATTTATATGTGAACCTCTCCTTCTTTATCACTCCCTATTAATTGCAACAATGACCAAGGTCTACGTTTGTCTACCCTCAACAAGTTTCAATCATCATTATTTTTATATGTGCAGCCATCACTTCCCATAAGATCATTACATGATCTTTCATGATTTTGTTCTTTGCTCACTCTTTTGATCATGGCAAGAGGCAAAGCCCTCAACTAAGACACTCTTTATTATATGGCTCACGAGCTTGAATACATCGGGGGTGACTAAAACACTAAGACTTTTATTCTACTAGAGAAAGAGAAAACTGAAAAGGAACAAACTAAAACAAAGGTAAAGGCAAACAATGTGATGGTGATACGATACCGGGGCAACTCCCCCAAGCTTGTCACAAGCCAAGGGGATTGCCCATACCCATGCTTAGTTGTCTTCCTTTGGAGGTGATGGTGGTGGAGTTGTTGCAACATAGGTTTGATCCTCCATCTTCCAAGGCATAAGTGCTCCATCATGGAAAGATGATCGAGTCTCCGGAATCCTCAAATCTGCAGCCAACCGTATTGATTGAAATCTATACTCATACTCACAGTTTTGGTTCTGTAGGTCATAGATCTGGGCTTGGAGGTGATAAATTCTCTCATAGAGCCTCGAGAGGTGCTTCCCGATGTCATTGGCATCGATCTTGTGCTTGTTGGTGAACACCATGATCATCATGTGGTTGGCGTTGAGTCCATGCTCCACCATCCCTTGGCACTTGAAGATCTGTTGCTCCATTGCTTTGAGCCTCACCTCCATGCTTCCAGTCTTCTTAGGCCCCTCAACATCACGGATGTGCAACATCCCCTCACGCATCTCGATAGATTGAGGGGTTGCAGCACTCCCGTGAGGTAGGGATTGATGACCTTCTCGAAAATCTTGTCCTTAGGAGCTTTTGGGGATGTCATAGCAATCTAGATCTGCAACAGAAACAGGCTCGAAACGAAAACAGAGGAAATTCGCGTGATATGAGGGTCAGACCCTACGGGAGAATATATAATGATTTTTTTCCCACTAGAAGGAGTACTCCGCAAGAAAACGGAGTCCGGGAGGCACACGAGGTGGCCACAAGCCCCCCAGGCGCGGCCAGGGGGGTGGCCCGCGCTTGGCAGGCTTGTCTCCTCCTCGTGCGCTTTCCGGACTACAAAATTTTCTATTTTTCTAAATATTCAAAAACGGAGAAAAAATCCTACTGGAAAAGTTTTGGAGTCCGTTTACTTACCGAAACACATATCTCTTCGTTTTCGGAGGCTGAAACACGCTGATAAATATCCCTTAGGTATTCCTTCGGGGTTATGGTATAGATAATATCGCTTTCAACATTTATGGGAGTACCTGTGATATAATGCTTGATTCTCTGCCCATTTACCACTCTCGGACAATTACCTTCCGTGTTGTTGATCTTGATACCAATATAGGGACCTTCCCATTTAGAGAGAAGCTTGCCTGCAAAAAATCTTAAACGAGAATTATATAGCAAGACATAATCACCTACATTGAACTCACGCTTTTGTATCCTTTTATCGTGCCACCTCTTAACCTTTTCTTTGAACAACTTGGCATTCTCATATGCCTGAGTTCTCCATTCATCAAGCGAGCTAATATCAAATAACCTCTTCTCACCAGCAAGTTTGAAATCAAAGTTGAGCTCTTTGATTGCCCAATAAGCTTTATGCTCTAGCTCAAGAGGTAAATGACATGCTTTGCCGTACACCATTTTGTACGGAGACATGCCCATGGGATTCTTATAGGCAGTTCTATAAGCCCAGAGTGCATCATCGAGCTTCTTAGACCAATTCTTTCTAGACGTGCTGACAGCCTTTTGCAGAATTAGTTTAATCTCTCTATTGCTTAGCTCTACTTGACCACTGGACTGAGGGTGATAGGGGGACGCAATTCTATGGTTGAAATCATACTTAGCAAGCGTTTTACGGAAAACACCATGAATGAAATGTGAACCACCACCAGTCATTAGATATCTAGGGACTCCAAATCTAGGGAAAATAACTTCTTTAAGCATCATGATAGAAGTGTTGTGATCAGCACTACTAGTGGGGATAGATTCTACCCGCTTAGTGACGTAATCAATAGCAACTAGGATATGAGTATACCCGTTGGATTTTGGAAAAGGTCCCATATAATCAAAGCCCCAAACATCAAATGGTTCAATGACAAGTGATTAGTTCATAGGCATTTCCTGACGTTTACCAATATTACCTATTCTTTGACATTCGTCATAAGACAAGACAAACTAACGGGCATCCTTGAAGAGAGTGGGCCAATAGAAACTTGATTGCAATACCTTGTGTGCAGTTCTATCTCCCGCACGGTGTCCTCCGTAGGCCTCGGAGTGACACTTCTGTAGGATATGTCCCTATTCATGTTCAGGTACACAACGTCTAATAACACCATCTACTCCTTCCTTATAAAGGTGAGGATCATCCCAGAAGTAATGCCTCAAGTCAAAGAAGAATTTCTTCTTTTGCTGGTATGTGAAAGTAGGTGGTATATATTTGGCAACGATATAGTTTGCATAACCAGCATACCACGGTGCACTACGTGAAGCATTGATGACATTCAATTTCTCATCAGGAAAGCTATCATCAACAGGTTGTGGGTCATCAAGAACGTTTTCCAACCTAGACAAGTTATCTGCTACGGGGTTATCAGCACCCTCCCTCTCGACAACATGCAAATAAAATTCTTGTAGCAAGAGAACCCATCTGATAAGTCTAGGTTTAGCGTCTTTCTTCTCCATGAGGTACTTAATAGCAGCGTGATCAGTGTGAATAGTGACTTTGGAATCAACTATGTAAGACCTGAACTTTTCACATGCAAACACGACTGCTAAAAACTCCTTTTCCATAGTGGCATAGTTTCTTTGGGCACTGTCTAGAGTTTTACTAGCATTGTGAATAACATTTAACTTCTTATCAACTCTTTGCCCTAGGACAGCACCAACAACATAATCACTAGCATCACACATGATTTCAAAAGGTAAGTTCCAATCAGGTGGTTGAACAATAGGTGCGGTTATCAAAGCCTTCTTAAGTATTTCGAAGGCTTCCTCACAATCATCGTCAAGAACAAAAGAAATATCCTTTTGCAAGAGATTGGTAAGAGGCCTAGAAATCTTAGAGAAGTCTTTAATGAACCTTCTATAGAAACTAGCATGACCAAGGACACTTCTTATACCTTTGATATCTGTGGGCTATGGCATTTTCTCGATCGCATCAACCTTAGCCTTATCGACTTCAATACCTCTTTCCGAAATTTTATGACCTAAGACGATGCCTTCATTAACCATAAAGTGGCACTTCTCCCAATTCAAGACAAGATTGGTATCTTTACATCTCTGCAAGACCCGATCAAGGTTGCTGAGGCAATCATCAAAAGAAGACCCGTAAACGGAGTAGTCATTCATGAAAACCTCGACAATCTTTTCGCAAAAGTCCAAGAATATAGCCATCATACATCTTTGAAAGGTGGCAGGTGCATTACATAAGCCAAAAGGCATACGTCTGTAAGCAAAGGTATCGAAAGGGCAGGTGAAAGTGATTTTCTCCTGATCAGATTGTGCAACTGGTATTTGGGAGAAACCAGAATAACCGTCTAGAAAGCAGAAGTGTGTGTGTTTAGACAGTCTTTCTAGCATTTGGTCGATAAAAGGCAAAGGGTAATGATCTTGTCTAGTGGCTTTATTCAATTTCCTAAAATCGATCGCGATCATATAGCCAGTAATAATCCTGTGTGGGATCAATTCATCTGTATCATTAGGGACAACGGTAATACCTCTCTTCTTAGGGACGCAATGCACCGGACTCACCCAATCACTATGAGCAACAGGATAGATAATACCTGCTTCCAAGAGCTTTAGTATTTCTTTTCTTACTACCTCTTTCATCTTAGGATTTAATCTACGTTGATGATGAGCAACGGGCTTGGAGTCAGGATCAGTTTTGATCTTGTGCTGGCATAGAGTGGGACTAATGCCCTTAAGATCATGAAGAGTATATGCAATAGCAGCATGGTGCTTCCTCAGAGTTTTTAATAACTTCTTTTCTTCATGCTGTGAGAGGCTAGCACTAATTATAACAGGATATATCTCTTTTCATCAAGATAAGCATACTTAAGAGTATCTGGCAACTGTTTAAGCTCGAACATAGGATCACCCTTTGGTGGGGGTGGATCCCCAAGCAGTTCAACAGGCAAATTATTCTTAAGGATAGGATATTGTTCGAACATAGCTCTATCTATTTCATCCCTTTCATCCATATGCATTTCATTTTCATGCTCAAGCAAGTATTGCTCTAAGGGATCAGTAGGAGGCACAACAATAGAAGCTAGGGCAATAGTTTCATCCTTACTAGGCAACTCTTTTTCATGAGGTTGTCTACCAAACTTGGAGAAATTGAACTCGTGTGACACACCTTCAAAGCCAACAGTGACAGTTTGCTTCTCACTGTCAATATGAGCATTGACGGTATTGAGAAAAGGTCTACCAAATATGATGGGACAAAAGCTATCTTGGGTGGTAGCAAGAACGAGGAAATCAACAGGATACTTCGTTTTACCACACAAGACTTCAACATCCCTAACAATTCCCACAGGGCAGATAGTATCTCTATTGGCAAGCTGAATGGTGACATCAATAAGTTCTATCTCAACAGGTGCAATCTCATCTTTAATTTCATTATATAAGGATTGAGGTATTGCACTAAAACTAGCACCCACTTCACATAAACCATGATAACAATGATCTCCTATTTTAACAGAAACAACAGGCGTGCCAACAACAGGCCTATGTTTGTCTCTAGCGTGTGGTTTAGCAATTCTAGCAGCATCTTCACAGAAGTGAATATCATGGCCGTCAACATTGTCGGATAGGAGATCTTTGATAATAGCAATGCTAGGTTCAACTCTAATGTGCTCAGGGGGTGTAGGTGTTCTAACGTAGCCTCTACGTATCACAGTTGAAGCTTTAGAATGATCCTTTATCCTAACAGGGAAAGGTGGTTTCTCAATGTAAGCACTGGGAACAATAGGATCATTATAGGCAATGACTTTATCTTCAACTGGATTGGGTTTAACTTCATTGACTTCTAAGGGAGGATGATATTTAAACCACTTCTCTTTGGGGAGATCAATATGAGCAGCAAATGATTCACACAATGAAGCTACTATCTCAGAGTCAAGTCCATACTTAGCGCTAAAATTACTAAAGGTATTTAATTCAACAAAGGATTTAACGCAATCAAACTTGAATTGATACCTGACTCCTTACCTTCATCAAGCTCCCAATCTTCAGAGTTGCGTTTAATTCTCTCCAATAAATTCCATTTGAAGTCAGTATCTCTCTTCATAAAAGAACCGGTAGAAGAAGTGTCAAGCATGGTGCGATCATCATGAGAAAGCCGAGCATAGAAGTTCTGAATGATAATTTCTCTTGAGAGCACATGGTTGGGGCATGAATATAACATTGATTTAAGCCTCCCCCAAGCTTGAGCGATGCTTTCTCTGTCACGAGGCCAAAAATTATAAATATAATTCCGATCACGATGTACTAAATGCATAGGATAAAACTTTTGATGAAATTCCAATTTCAATCGATTGTAGTTCCATGATCTAGTATCATCACATAGCCTATACCATGTCAACACATTATCCCTCAAAGATTAGGAAAATACCTTCTTCTTGACCTCATCCTCGGGCAAACCTGCAAGCTTAAATAAACCACAAACTTCATCTACATAGATTAGATGCAAGTCGGGATGTGATGTTCCATCTCCTGTAAAAGGATTAGCGAGATGTTTCTCAAGCATAACCGAAGGAAATTGAAAGCAAATATTTTCAGTAGGTCCTGCAGGTTGAGGAGCAACTCTTTGTGCTTCCGTTCGAGGTGAAGATACCCCGAACAAGCCCCTCAAAGGATTAGTTTACATAGTGACAAGTGACAATAAATTTCAGCACACTATATGAATGTTTCCTTACCAATTTCCACTTACCAAAGTCGGTTCACTCCCCAGCAAGGCCCCAGAAAAGAGTCTTTATGACCCACAAGTATAGGGTATCTATCGTAGTCCTTTCGATAAGTAAGAGTGTCGAATCCAACGAGGAGCAGAAGGATCTGACAAGTGGTTTTCAGCAAGGTAATATGTGCAAGCACTGAAATTAGCGTTAACAAGTAGTTGTGTGGTCGGATGGTTCGTAGAAAGTAGCAAGTAACAAAAGTAACAACGGTGCAGCAAAGTGGCCCAATCCCTTTTGTTGCAAGGGACAAGCCTGGACAAAGTCTTATAGGAGGTAAAACGCTCCCGAGGACAAATGGGAATTTCTGTCAAGCTAGTTTTCATCATGCTCATATGATTCATGTTCGTTACTTTGATAGTTTGATATGTGGGTGAACCAGCGCTTGGGTACTGCCCTTACTTGGACCAGCATCCCACTTATGATTAACCCCTCTCGGAAGCATCCACAACTACGAAAGGAGAATTAAGACAAAGTCTAACCATAGCATTAAACTAGTGGATCCAAATCAGCCCCTTATGAAGCAACGCATAACTAGGGTTTAAGCTTCTCTCACTCTAGCAACCCATCATCTACTTACTACTTCCCAATGCCTTCCTCTAGGCCCAAATAATGGTGAAGTGTTATGTAGTCGATGTTCACATAACACCACTGAAGAAAAAACAACATAAAACACATCAAAATATCGAACGAATATCAAATTCACATGACTACTTATAGCATGACATATCCCATGTCCTCAGGAACAAAAGTAACTACTCACAAAGCATAATCATATTCATGACCAGAGAGGTAATGAGTAGCATCAAAGATCTGAACATAAACTCTTCCACCAAGTAATCCAACTAGCATCAACTACAAAGAGTAATTAACACTACTAGCAACCTTACAAGTACCAATCGGTGTCGCGAGACGGAGATTGGTTACTGATACGTCTCCATCGTATCTACTTTCCAAACTCTTTTGCTCTTGTTTTGGACTATAATTTGCATGATTTGAATGGAACTAACCCGGACTGACGTTGATTTTAGCAGAATTGCCATGGTGTTGTTTTTGTGCAGAATTGAAAGTTCTCGGAACGTCCTGAAAATTTATGGAGATTTTTTTTGGAAAATATGAAAAATACCTGCGCAAAGATCCACCGGAGGAGATGGGCCAGTTGGCCACAAGCCCTGTTGCCGCGGCCACCCCCCTGGCCGCGGCAACCAAGCTTCTGGGGCCCACTTGGCTCTGTCGCCCCCAAACTCAGCTCTATAAATTCACTTACGCCCAGAAAAAAAATCAGAAGAGAAGATTTCGTCGCGTTTGCGATGCGGAGGCACCGCCACATCCTGTTCTTCATCTGGAGGACAGATCTGGAGTCCGTCTTGGGCTCCTGAGAGGGGGAATCATCTCCATCGTCATCATCAACCTTCTTCCCTCTCCAATTCCATGAAGCTCTTCATCGTCGTGAGTAATCTATTCGTAGGCTCGCTGGGCGGTGATGAGTAGGATGAGATCTATCATGTAATCGAGTTAGTTTTGATGGGGATTGATCCCTAGTATCCACTATGTTCTGAGATTGATGTTGCTACTACTTTGCCATGCTTAATGCTTGTCACTAGGGCCTGAGTGCCATGATTTCAGATCTGAAATTATTATGTTTTCACCAATATATGTGTGTTTTAGATCTGATCTTGCAAGTTGTAGTTACCTACTATGTGTTATGACCCGGCAACCCCGGAGTGACAATAACCGGAACCACTCCCGATGATAACCATAGTTTGAAGAGTTCATGTGTTCACCAAGTGCTAATGCGTTGTTCCGGTTCTTTATTAAAAGGAGAACCTTAATATCATGTAGTATCCTTTTGGACCCCGCTGCCACGGGAGGGATGGACAATAGATGTCAAGCAAGTTCTTTTCCCTAAGCATGTATGACTACACACGGAATGCATGCCTACATCACATTGATGAACGGGAGCTAGCCACATATCTCTTCGTGTTATAACTGTTGCATGATGAATATCATCCAAACGAATCACCAACCCATTGCCTACGAGTTTGTCCCACTTCTGCTGTTACTTGTTTTGCTCTGCTGCTGTTACTACTGTTGCTACTTGCTACTCCTGTTACTACTGTTGCTTGCTACTGCTGCTACTTGCTACTGTTTCTACTTGCTACCGCTGTTACTACTGCTGTTCCTTGCCACTGCTGTTACTCGTTACACTGCTGCTACCTGCTACAATTCTGGTTCGCTCGGCGTTGACGGGAAAAGACAATTTCCGTCAACGGGCAACTTCTGGCGCCATTGATACGACAGTTAGGAATAGTCTGCCGTCAACAGATCGTTTCTGACACCGTTGTTATCATCCTACTTTGCTGCTGATACTTTGCTTGCAGATACTAATCTTTCAGATGTGGTTGAATCTGACACATTCAGCTGCTAATACTCGAGAGTATTCTCTCACCTCCTGACTGGCGTACCAACAAATTTGGGTCGAATACTCTACACTCGAAAACTCCCGCGAACCCACGCGCTGGTGGGCCATTGCAAGATAATTGCTAATTGTTGAGCAACTGGGAGAAGCTCTGGCTCTGTTGTCGCGAAGGCATCAAGTCAGGTACTCGTCAACAACATTCTTCTAGTGTCGTTGCCGGGGAGTGCTAGCAGCATTTTTCTGGCGCCGTTGCCGGGGAGGGTTTGCTATATTCTCTGAGTCACTTGAGATTTATATCTGCTGATCACTATGAAGAAACTGAAAGATCCAAAAACCAAAGTCTTGCCCTCAACTATGAGGGGAGGTAAGGAACTGCCATCTAGCTGTGCACTTGATTCACCTTCAGTTATGAGTAAGTTTGCGATACGACCTCCTGCTAGAAATCTTGATATGTCGCCTGTGCTTGATGATGCTTATGATGCTACTATGCCTGATACTGCTAGAGATGCTATGCTTGATGATACTATGCCTGATACTGCTAGAGATGCTATGCTTGATGATACTATGCCTGATACTGCTAGAGATGCTATGCCTGATACTGCTAGAGATGCTATGCCTGATGATGCTAGAGATGCTATTTTTCCTGATGATGCTATGCTTGATACTGCTAGAGATACTACTTTGCCTGATGTGCCACTAGGAGTGTTCCTTGATGCGCATATTGCTAGAGTTACTGCCAATGCTCATGATGCTTCTGAAACTGCCGATACTATTGAGATAGAACCTGCTTTTGCTCCTGCTAGATCTAGCTCTCCTAGATATGAATTTCCTGATATACTGACGTTATGGAGGGAGAGATAGCTGAGGATTTTCTAGCGTGTAAGGATGCCTATGACGCTGAGAAATTACTTCTCAAGTGGAAGGAAAAATCTCTGAAAGCTAGGATGAAATACGACCCGAAGTTTGCCAATTCACCTATCTTTATCACCGATAAGGATTATGAATTCTCTGTCGATCCTGAGATAATCTCTCTAGTCGAATCTGATCCTTTCCACGTTTATGAGTCTGAGACGGTCGTAGCCCATCTTACCAAACTACACAATATAGCCACCCTTTTCACTAGTGAGGAGAAGATCCGCCACTACTATATCCTTAAGTTGTTTCCTTTCTCTCTAAAGGATGATGCTAAAGCCTGGTTCGCTTCTCTTGCTCCTGGATGTGTGAGTAGTCCCCAGGATATAGTCTATTATTTCTCTGAGAAATATTTCCCTGCCCATAAGGAGTAAGATGCCTTGCAGGAAATATACAACTTTGCTCAACTCAAAGAAGAGAGTCTCCCACAAGCTTGGGGGAGGCTCGTCCAGCTACAGAATGCTTTGCCTGATCACCATCTTAAGAAGAACGAGATACTTGATATCTTCTATAACGGACTTACCAATGCCTCTAAGGACCACCTAGATAGTTGTGCCGGTTGTGTTTTTAGGGAACGAACTGTAGAACAAGCTGAGACTCTACTGAATAACATCTTGATCAACGATAATGCTTGGACTATTCCCGAACCACCTCCTAAGCCAACTCCGAAGAAAATAGGTATTCTATTCCTCAGTCCCGAAGATATGAAAGAAGCCAAGAAATCTATGCAAGAGAAAGGCATTAGATCTGAAGATGTCAAAAATCTACCACCTATCGAAGAGATCCATGGTCTCAATAACCTGATACACGTAGTGGAAGTAAATTCTCTGCGTAGGTGTGATGAGAGTGATATTCCTTTTGACAAACCTGCTAGCCTATGCTTTGATGAATTTGACAACTTTGTTGCCAAACAACAGAGTTTCAGTGATTAGGTTAGCAGACATTTGGAACAAAGTGCTCGTATGCTTAGTTATTTAACTGCTTGCGTAGACACAAATGTCAATGATCTGAAGCTTCTAAGTAAACATGCCTCTATGATTACTATTCAGGTAGAACAAGTACTTAAAGCTTAGAATGACCTGCTCAATGAATTAAATGACAACTCTGTCAGAGTCATTACTAGAGGAGGCAAAATGACTCAGGAACCTTTGTATGTTGAAGGCCATCCTAAGAGAATCGATCAACATTCTCAAGGAATTAATGCAGATGCACCGAGTCATCCTAAGGAGAAGAAGAAGGATGATAGAAACCTGCATGTTAGTTCACCAAAATACTGTCACACCTGAAGAACCAAATGATATTTTTGCGTCTGATGCAGAAACACAATCTGGTGATGAACATGAACCTGGTGACAATATGGACAACGATGTTCATAATAATGCTCAACCTAGCAGTGATGAGGATGTGGAGATTGAACCTATGGTTAATCTTGATAACCCACGACCTAAGAGATACGATAAGAATGACTTCACTGCTAGGAAGCATGGTAAAGAAAGGGAGCCATGGGTTCAGAGACCTATGCCCTTTCCTCCTAAGCTATCCAAGAAAAAGGATGATGAGGATTTTGAGCGCTTTATTGAAATGATAAGACCCGTCTTTCTGCAGATGCGGTTAGTTGATATGCTCAAAATGCCTCCATATGCCAAGTACATGAAAGATATCGTGACCAATAAACGGAAGATACCAGATCTTGAGATATCCACCATGCTTGCTAATTAAACTTTCAAAGGTGGAACTCCTAAGAAACTTGGTGATCCCGGAGTGCCCACTATACCTTACTACATTAAAGGAAACTACGTAAGAACTGCCTTATGTGACCTTGGAGCCGGAGTTAGTGTTATGCCTCTCTCTCTTTATCGTAGACTTGAACTGGATAAGTTGACACCTACTGAAATCTCTCTGCAAATGGCCGACAAATCAACTGCTTTCCCTGTTGGCATTTGCGAGGATGTGCCTGTTGTGGTTGCTAACACCACTATCTTAACAGACTTTGTTATCTTGGACATTCCCGAGGACAATGCCATGGCTGTCATCCTCGGAAGACCCTTTTTAAACACTGCAGGGGCTGTTATAGATTGCAACAAAGGCAATGTCACTTTCCATGTCAACGGTAATGAGCATACCGCACACTTTCCGAAGAAACGATATCAAGTACATTGCATCAATGCTATCGAAAAAACTTCATCGATTCTTATTGGGAGCTTTGAATGCCCTATTCCTCGTGTCAAGATGAAGTATGATTTGCTTGTTGGGGATATTCGTATCCCCATTGAGGTGACTTAGTGGCTATTCGAAAATTCTCCGTTCTCTCTTGAGATTCGAGAAAGTTTTGTCATAAGGATTTGATCAATCCCATTGACGGATTTCTTTCGATGACCATGAAATGGATGAATCAAAGAGTCAAATGCCTCTGTTTTAAGCTTTCACTTTATTTTTCTTAGAAGAAAAATGATAGGTTTAATTTAGTTTTCCCTGTTTTCTGTTTTAGTGTCCCGGAGAAAAATACCTCGAAAATAAAAGTTCTCCGATGGTCCTGAAAATTTAGTATGATTTTTTCTGGAATATTTGAAAAATAGTGGGACAGAGTGGTGGCCTCGGGTCCACCCAGTGGGCCACAATCCCTGTCACCGCGGCGACCCCCCTGGCCGCGGCAAGCAAGCTTGTGGGTCCCACAGGGCCCCCCTCCACTCATTCTAGCTCCCATCCTCTTCTTCTTCCTCCAGAAAAAATTGTTTCGCAGCTCAAACCCATGTTCTTGCTCATTTGGCTGTGATTTTCGATCTCCTTGCTCAAAGCACCATTCTCCGAACTGTTTTGGGGAAATTACTCCTTGGTAAGTGACTCCTCCATTGGTCCAATTAGTTTTTGCTCTAGTGCTATCTCCTTCGCGTATTCTTGCTACCTTGGTGACCCTGTTCTTGAGCTTGAAATGTTGATTTTAGCTCGTCCCAAGTAGTTTTAGCGAGTGATACGGTCTCTAGGCACTAGTAGGAGTAGTTGCTACAAGGTGTGGTTGGTCTTTATTCACTTTTCTCTTGAACTTTAAAAATTTCAGCAAAAGGAATTATGTTCAGGAGGAAGTTTCATGGTGGTTCCTCAAGTAAGGAGGGTTCCCGTCTTTCTATTCGGGTGCCCGATCTTTATCAACTAAGGGACACACCGGTACAACCATGTGAATGGACTTCCGATGAGTTCATGATCGAAGCAGGCTTCAAGGATGAGTTTGATACGCTTGTCCGCAATGCCGGGTTAGAAGAATTCCTCTCAGATAAATGTGAACAGTATGCCTTGCTAACTCCCTCTTTCGTGCATAGATTTAAATTTTCAGTTGGCCGTGACTCATCCATATTGTTTGATCTGTATGATAAATCCTACGCCATGGGTTTCGAGGATTTCAATAGGATCTCCAAAATAGGGCACACTGATCCACACTTTGTATGCTTGTCAGCTCGCGCTCGGGCCCTGCATGGGGGGACGTCACTGCTACTTCTCAAACAACAGCGCCAGAACTTGGCACGTTGACGGAGACTTGGCTTGCGTTGGTTTTTCCCTTGAAGAGGAAAGGGTGATGCAGCACATGAGCAGTAAGTATTTCCCCCAGTTTGAGAACCAAGGTATCAATCCAGTAGGAGAATCTCGTCAAGTGTAGAGTACCTGCGCAAACACAAAAGAGCTCGCACCCAACGCTATAAAGGGGTTGCCAATCCCTTCAAGATTGATTGCAAAGTGAGATCTGAAGGCAGAAAGTGCAACGAAGTAAAAGAGTAAGGCTGAAAATATGGTGTGATGTAGGCCCTGGGGCCATAGTGTTCACTAGAGGCTTCTCTCAAACTAGCAAATATTATGGTGGGTGAACAAATTACTGTCGAGCAATTGATAGAACCACGCAAAGTCAAGATGATATCTAAGGCAATGATCATACATATAGGGATCACGTCCGAGACAAGTAGACCGATGCTTTCTGCATCTACTACTATTACTCCACACATCGGCCGCTATCCAGCATGCATCTAGTGTATTGAGTTCATGACGAACAGAGTAACGCTTTAAGCAAGATGACATGATGTAGAGGAATAAACTCAAACTAATGATGAAAACCCCATCTTTTTACCCTTGATGGCAACAACATTATGCGTGCCTCGCTACCCCTTCTGTCACTGGGTGAGGTCACCGCACGGTATGAACCCAAAACCAAGCACTTCTCCCATTGCAAGAATCATAGATCAAGTTGGCCAAACAAAACCCACAACTCGACGAGAATTACAAGGATATGAAATAATCCATAAGAGAGATCAGAAGAAACTCAAATAAGATTCATAGAAAATCTGATCATAAATCCACAATTCATCGGATCTCAACAAACACACCGCAAAAGAAGATTACATCGGATAGATCTCCATGAAGATCATGGAGAACTTTGTATTGAAGATACAAGAGAGAGAAGAAGCCATCTAGCTACTAGCTATGGACGCGTAGGTCTATGGTGAACTACTCACGCATCAGCGCAGAGGTCATGGTGTTGATGAAGAAGCCCTCCGTATCCGAATCTCCCCTCCGGCAGGGCACCAGAACGTGCCCCAGATGGGATCTTGCGGAGACAGAAGCTTGCGCACCGGAAAAGTATTTTTGTGGATCCCCCTATTTGTTTTAGGGATTTTAGGGAATTTATAGGCGAATGAGCTAGGCCAGGGGAGACCCACCGAGACCACAAGCCTGGGAGGCGCGGGCCCCCTGGTCGCACCATGGGGGCTTGTGGCCTCCCCCGGGACTCCCTGCCTTGGTTCCCAAGCTTTCTGCGTATCTTCTGTTCCGGAAAAAATCTTTTCGGAAGTCTATTCCGTTTGGACTCCATTTAAAATCCTCCTGTGAAAAGGGTCAAAAACACGGAAAAAAGAGGAACTGGCACTTGGCACTGAGTTAATAAGTTAGTCCCAAAAAAGATATAAAAGGCATACAAAAGATCCAAAGTTTCACAAGATAATAGCATGAAACCATCAAAAATTATAGATACGTTGGAGACATATCAAGCATCCCCAAGCTTAACTCATGCTCGTCCTCGAGTAGGGAAGTGACAAAGACTGCATTTTTGATGTGGAATGCTACCTAGCATAGTTGTCTTTTGTAACTTCTTTCATGTGACATGAATGTTCAGATCCGTAAGATTCAAAACAATAGTTTTCTAT
Source organism: Hordeum vulgare subsp. vulgare (assembly GCF_904849725.1). NCBI lineage: Eukaryota > Viridiplantae > Streptophyta > Magnoliopsida > Poales > Poaceae > Hordeum > Hordeum vulgare. The sequence goes on along the minus strand of NC_058519.1, from coordinate 402,390,655 downwards.
TGACATGAAAACAATAATACTTCAAGCAAACTAAGAAGGTAATCATGAACTTTCGAAATAACAAGGCCAAAGAAAGTTACCCCTACAAAATCATATATTCTGGCTATGCTCCATCATCCGCACACAACTAATTTACATCATGCACAACCCCCGTATTGGCCAAGTAATTGTTTTCGCACTCTTACTTTCTCAAACCTTTTTCAACTATCATGCAATACACTAGCGTGAGCCATGGATATAGCACTGTAGGTGGAATAGAGTGTGGTGGTGGTTGTGAGACAAAAAAGGAGGAGATGGTCACATTGACTCGGCGTATCAAAGGGTTATGGAGATGCCCATTAATAGATATGAATGTGAATGAATAGGGATTTCCATACAAAGGATGCACGAGAGCTATAAGTATGTGAAAGCTCAAAAGGAGAACTAGTGGGTGTGCATCCAACTTGCTTGCTCACGAAGACCTAGGGCAATTTGAGGAAGCCCATCATTGGAATATACAAGCCAAGTTATAAAGATTCCCACTAGTATATGGTGGTGACAAAGCAAAGAGCTCTCAATCATGAAGAACATGGTGCTATTATGAAGCACAAGTGTGGAAAAATATAGTAGCATTGTCCCTTCTCTCTTTTTCTCTTCTTTTTTGGGCTCTTTGGCCTCTTTTTTTTGTGTGGGCAACTTTGGCCACTTTTTTTTATTTCCTCACATGGGACAATGCTCTAATAATGATGATCATCATACTTTTATTTACTCACAGCTCAAAGCTCAGAACGATGATGACTCTATAGGAAATGCCTCGGGCAGTGTACCGGGATGTGCAACGATCTAGCTTGGCGTATGACGTTGAAACATCTCGCTAGCTATCTTACGATCATGCAATGGCAATATGAGAGTGACGGCACAAGTCATGTGACAGAACGGTGGGAGTTGCATGGCAATATATCTCGAAATGGCTATGAAAATGCCATAGTAGGTAGGTATGGTGGCTATTTTGAGGAAGGCATATGGTGGGTTTGGGCACCGGCGAAAGTTGCGCGGCACTAGAGAGGCTAGCAATGGTGGAAGGTGAAAGTGCATCTATACCATGGACTCACATTAGTCATGATGAACTCACATACTTATTGCGGAAGTTATTATTAGTAATCAAAACAAAGTGCTAAACGCATACTCCTAGGGGAAGGGTTGGTAGGTGTTAACCATTGCGCGATCCCGACCGCAACACAAAGGATGATAATCAATAGATCAATTATGCTCTGAATTCCTAACATAGCGGTTCACCATACGTGCATGTTACGGGAATCACTAACTTCAACACAAGTATTTATATATTCACAACACCCTACTAACATAACTCTTTAATATTACCAAATCCACGTATCAAAACTAATTGAGAGGAATCAAACTTCTCTTTCTACTCAAAGCACATGAAGATTGAAGTTTTTGTATCCTCTTTGGGTACCTATCACCTTTGGCACTACTTTCATAGTACAAACCAACTATCAAGTCACGCACCGCCGTGCTCTGCAAGATCTAAGTGAAGCACATAGAGCAAAATTTTATCTAGGCTCAAAAGATATAAGTGAAGCACAATGAGCATTCTAGCAAATTCACGATGAGTGCATGTCTCTCTCAAAAGGTGTGCAGCAAGTATGATCATGACTCACCAAAAAGAAAAGACTCCTATGATACAAGACGCTCCAAGCAAAACAGATATCATGTGGTGAACAAAAATATAGCTCCAAGTAATGTTACCGATGGATTGAAGACGAAAGAGGGGATGCCTTCACGGGGCATCCCCAAGCTTAGGCTTTTGGGTGTCCTTGAATTTTGCTTGGGATGCCTTGGGCATCCCCAAGCTTGAGCTCTTTCCACTCCTTATCCCTTTGTCCATGAGAATATCACCAAAAACATGAAAAGTTCACAACACAAAACTTAAACACAAACTCGTGATATCATTAGCACAAGAAAACAAATTGCCACCGCTTTAGGTACTGTGGCAATCTGGATTTCTATTTATATTGGTGTTATATTACTGTATTCTCAATTTTCCATGGCTAGTACCCCCCGATACTATCCATAGTTTCATCAAAACAAGCAACCAACTCAACAAAGAACATAATCTGTCAAAAACAGACCAGTCTGTAGCAATCTGTATACTTCGTATACTTCTGGTACCTCAAAAATTCTGAAAACTTACGACTGCCTGAGAAAAAGGCATATAAACCAGCAGAAAAAAGAATCAGCTCCAAAGATCTTTCTGAATAAAAATGAAAAAGAACCTCGTGAGCGAAAAAGTTTCTGTCTTTTTCTAGCAGGATTACACAACCATCACCAAGACTAGTCATAAAGGTTTTTCTTGGCTCAAACACAAAAAGAATCAGAAAAGACACAATCATAACAGAATTATGATGGTGTGGACGCAACAAAACAAAAAGAAAAAGATAAATTCAATGGGTTGCCTCCCAACAAGCTCTATTGTTTAACGCCCTTAGCTAGGCATAAAGCGATAGAATCATGTATCGTCATCTTTGGTGCTCAAACCATAAGTAGCCCTCATCATGGATTCATAAGGCAATCTTATTTTCTTTCTAGGGAAATGCTCCATGCCCTTCTTTAAAGGAAATTGAAATCTAATATTCCCTTCCTTCATATTGATGATATCACTAATAGTCCTTAGGAAAGGTCTACCAAGAATGATAGGGCATGTTGGATTGCAATCAATGTCAAGCACAATGAAATCCACGGGTACATAGTTCCTATTTGCAATAATAAGAACATCATTGATCCTTCCCATGGGTTTCTTGACAGTAGAATCCGCAAGATGCAAATTAAGAGAACACTCCTCAATCTCATTAAAACCACATAAAGACTTTGGAATCGCGGAAACACTAGCACCCAAATCACACAAAGAATTGCATTCATAGTTTTTGATTTTGATTTTGATAGTAGGTTCCCACTCATCATGAAGCTTTCTAGCGATAGAAACTTCCAATTCAAGTTTCTCTTCAAGAGATTTTATCATACCTTCGACGATATGATCGATAAAGGCCTTGTTTTGGCTATAAGCGTGTGGAGAGTTTAGCATGGATTGCATCAAGGAAATGCATTCAATCAAGGAGCAACTATAATAATTGAATTCCTTGAAATCCAAAGTAGTAATTTCATTACTACTCAAAGTTTTAATATCTTCTACTCCACTTTCAATGCTTTTAGCATCAAGATAGATGGACTCCGAATCATTGGGGCGTTTTTCAACCAAAGTGGATTCATATCCAGCCCCATCATCATTAGGTTTGACAAAAGAAAACAAAGATTCAATGGGAGTCACAACACGCACTTTAAGATCTTTGTGATTCTTATCACGAGAACACGCCCTTTTAAGCCATTCATTTCTAGCACGAATTTGGGCGGTTCTTTCTTTGCTCTCACTCATGGAAACACACATCTTTCAAAGTTTCATCCATATTGATCTTGGGAGGAGCACATCTAACTTTCAAAGCATCAATATCACTAGACATTCTATCAACGCTCCTAGCCAAATCATCAATTTTGAGTAGTTTTTCCTCTATGGACGCATTGAAAATCTTTTGTGAGTTGATAAACTCTTTGATATTACTCTCTAGATCAGAGGGTAATATATTGTGATTTCCATGAGTATTGTTGTAGGAGTTGCCAAAGTTATTAGAGGGGTTACTGGGAAAAGGCCTAGGAACATAGTTTCCTCTAAAAGAATTGTTGTTGCCAAAATTATTCCTACCAACAAAATTAACGTCCAAGCTAGCGTTGCTACTATCAATCAAGGAAGACAAGGGCATATCATTAGGATCTAAAGGAGCACTTCTACTAGCAACCAAATTCATTAATTCATCCATCTTAGCACTTAACGAGTTAATTTCTTCTATAGCGTGTACCTTCTTACTAGTAGGTGACCTTTCAGTGTGCCACTGAGAGTAGTTTGTCATGATATTGTTTAGGAGTTTTGTGGCTTCTCCTAACGTGATTTCCATGAACGTTCCACCTGAGGCGGAGTCCAAGATATTTATAGAAGTGAAATTCAAGCCAGCGTAAAAGATTTGCATAATCATCCAAAGACTCAAGCCATGAGCGGGACAATTTCTAATCATCAATTTCATTCTCTCCCAAGATTGTGCAACATGTTCGTGATCAAGTTGCTTAAAATTCATGATATCATTACAGAGAGGGATAATCTTAGCCGGTGGAAAATACTTGGATATATAAGCATATTTGCACTTGTTCCAAGAATCAATACTATTTTTGGGCAAAGACGAAAACCAAGTTTTTGCTCGATCTCGCAACGAGAACAGAAAAAGCTTCAATTTAATCACATCATTATCCACATCTTTCTTCTTTTGCATATCGCAAAGCTCAATCAAGGTATTAAGATGGGATGCGACATCTTCACTAGGAAGGCCGGAGAATTTCTCTTTCATAACAAGATTCAGCAAAGCAGCATTGATTTCATATGATTCCACACTAGTGGCGGGAGCAATCGGAGTACTAATAAAGTCATTATTATTAGTATTCGAGAAGTCACAAAGTTTGGTGTTTTCAGTCATGGTGACTTCAGCAAGCAAGCAAGCACACAAGCAAACAGAAAGCAAGCAAGAGAAAAGGGCGAACGAAAAAGGCAAATGAAAAAGGCAAATATTTTTGTAAATTTTTGTTTTTCAGAAGTGGGGGAGAGGAAAACGATAGGTAAAAAAGTAAATGCAAGAGATGAGTTTGCGACACTTACTTGGATGAGTTCTTGACTTGATCCTCCCCGGCAACGGTGCCAGAAATCCTTCTACTACTTCTCAAACAACAGCGCCAGAAATTGGCACGTTGACGGAGAGTTGGCTTGCGTTGGTTTTTCCCTTGAAGAGGAAAGGGTGATGCAACACAGGAGTAGTAAGTATTTCCCTCAGTTTGAGAACCAAGGTATCAATCCAGTAGGAGAATCTCGTCAAGTCCAGAGTACCTGCGCAAACACAAAAGAGCTTGCACCCAACGCTATGAAGGGGTTGTCAATCCCTTCAAGATTGATCGAAAAGTGAGATCTGAAGGCGGAAAGTGCAACGAAGTAAAAGAGTAAGGCTGGAAATATGGTGTGAAGTAGACCCGGGGGCCATAGTGTTCACTAGAGGCTTCTCTCAAAATAGCAAATATTACGGTGGGTGAACAAATTACTGTCGAGCAATTGATAGAACCGCGCAAAGTCATGACAATATCTAAGGCAACGATCATACATATAGGCATCACATCCGAGATAAGTAGACCGATACTTTCTGCATCTACTACTCTTACTCCACACATCGACCGCTATCCAGCATGCATCTATTGTATTGATTTATGACGAACAGAGTAACGCTTTAAGCAAGATGACATGATGTAGAGGGATAAACTCAAACCAATGATGAAAACCCCATCTTTTTACCCTTGATGGCAACAACACGATGCGTGCCTCGCTACCCGTTCTGTCACTGGGTGAGGTCACCGCACGGTATGAACCCAAAACCAAGCACTTCTCCCATTGCAAGAATCATAGATCAAGTTGGCCAAACAAAACCCACAATTCGAAGAGAAATACAAGGATATGAAATCATGCATAAGAGAGATCAGAAGAAACTCAAATAAGATTCATAGATAATCTGATCATAAATCCACAATTCATCGGATCTCGACAAACACACCGCAAAAGAAGATTACATCGGATAGCTCTCCATGAAGATCATGGAGAACTTTGTATTGAAGATCCAAGAGAGAGAAGAAGCCATATAGCTACTAGATTTGGACCCGAAGGTCTATGGTGAACTACTCACCACTACTAGGAAACGGACTGCTAATGGCACACCTATTTTGGCTACTAATGGCGCACTATAGGTGCGCCACTAGCATCACACCATTAGATTTTTTTACTAATGGCGCACCACAAGTGCGCCATTAGTATCTGGTATACTAATGGTGCACCAGGCAGTGCGCCATTAGTATTGCTCACGGTGCGCCATTAGTATCTGGTATACTAATGGCGCACCAAGTAGTGCGCCATTAGTATAGATCCTGGTGCACCATTAGTATCTGGTATACTAATGGAGCACCTCCTGGTGCGCCATTAGTATAGCTTATGGTGCGCCATTAGTATGTCTCCCAGGGCCATATTTACCCATGTGCTCTGGCTTACTAATGGCGCACTAGTTGACGATGCGCCACTAGTGTGCTTTTGAAGTGCGCCACTAGTGTGCTGAGTGGTGCGCCACTATTATGAATATTAGGTATTTATTTTATTTTTTCTGATATTTGCACAGATTACAAAATATATTATTGTACAGAATATAGAGAGCACAACATATAAACAACAGATTTATCGAATACAATAGAAGATTAGTCTTCGAATACAATTCATCATATTAGTCTCCGAATTTAAAATACCGAACAAAGTTAGAACATTACAAGTCACGAGACCGCGAGTAGAGAGTTTTTCTTCACATTACAAGTCGATATCGACCATCTAAACTACCATCACATAGAAGAGAGCTGCGGTCATCACGATGAGCATAATCGCAATGAAACTGGTCTTCATCCGGTTCCTCCAACGCTCCCTCCTCTCTCCCTCTAGATAGCGCGTGTATCTAACTTCCGCCTCCGCCCTTGTGGTGTACCCTTTGTAACTGTTACCGCTGAATTGGTGAACCTGTCTCTAACACTCCTACCAGTCGTCGTAGACTCCGGGAACCTTACCCTTGTACACGACATATGACGGCATCTCTATGCACTAGCCAAACAAAACGTTAGTAGCAATTCATAGAGACATACAAGTTCATTAAAGTTTAATATTACAACTATAACATCACGATTCATGGTCCTACTAATAAATAGCATCGATTACATATAAGTTGAACGACTGTCCAAACCAAAGAGACATACAAGTTCATTAAAGTTTAATATTGCAACATGAATTAGTAGCGATTCACGGGAACGTGGATGAAGCCGCCGTCTTTCGTGATGGTCATGAAATTGCGGTCGTTGTCAGCCTGCATTTGTAGCATTGTATCTATCTCACTATCGGACAACGGAGATCTAAGGTAGAACTGCCTCGAGGTACGAAGGACATCTTGATGGATGATTTCCGCAAACTCCGACTGGATGTGAAAGAATTCTTGTCTGATGTCGCATCCTGGATTGCCGACAAGCGTGCGGCCCAATCTTTGAGATTATTTGGTAGCCGAAGGTGATTACTGTCCCGTATGATCGCCCGCATGTGATGGAGGGCTTAGTAGGCATCCTTCTGACTGCCAGACGGCTTCTTGACGCAGGCGAATGTCGTATTGTGGGTGAACACGTGCTTGCCATGCCTGAGACTTGTCCTGCCGAAGGTGCCTCCAGATATGGCGTAGCCGGGAAGAGCTTCATCAAGAACTATCTTGATATTTGTGTAGTCTTTTTTTGACTGACGATCCGAGTCAAAATACGTGGCCGTCGAATATTTCAGGCTTAAGAGGATGAGTGTGCAACGTGTGACACTGCACAAAACACGGAATGTTAGAAAAAAAAGGACGATCAAAATCTAAGAAATCATATGTTACGGGGTGATGAGGGGATAACTTACCAGTGAAAGTAAGGCACAAGGAAGTTATCCTTTTCTGAGTTTGCCAGAATGACGCCTTCGAGGTATGAACTCGTGACTTGCCGGTCCCCTGCGCTGCCCAAGATCTTGGCATGCATATAGAAGGGGTCGACTATCACTAGGTCCGGGGTCTTGTCTCTAATGATCCGCATCTCCATACTCAGCGAAAATAGCCGAACGAAGGTGTAGTGCAGCGGATGAAGGTTAAACATAGCGAAGATGTCAACAAACCGCAGGACGATCATACCCCCGATGGCGCTATCGACAAAGCCCTTGCCCTCTGGCACCTTGGCCACGAAAACCGGGTATGCCACATTATTCTTGGAGAGACGCCGCTTCTCCAAACAAAGAACACTGTCATGCAGACTCCGCATAGCACCGGTTGCAGCATTGAGCAGATTAGTCGGTAGCATCGGCCTACCCGCCACATGCACCCTCCTCGAGATATCCTTAGGTGAAGGTGGCCCGTCCAGAGCACGGATCGTACTCGGTGCCGGCTGGCTCGCACCCTTGTTAGTCTTTCTTTTTTGTCCCTTCTTCTGCTGATGTAATGGGATCAAGTTCATCTGCTCAGAGACCACCTTCTTGAGTGTGTTGGGGCTGATAATATTTCGCACCTCGGCTATTTGAGGCTCGGTGAAGGCGGCAGCTGGAGGCGTCTCCTCAAAACTAAACGCCAGACAACGCCTGTTGCAATTGGGTTTCTCCGCGGTACCAGCTAGATCGAAGTCGTCTTTTGCAGGGTTGGGTTCTTGAGAAGGAGGCCCCAAGAATTCCTCAACATACCCATGTTCGGCAAAGTACTTATCGGCCTTGGTAAATGTACCATCGTCGTCATCGTCGTCGTCCGGATCCCGTGCCATATGCATGTCCGGATCCTATGCCATTTGCTTGTCCGGTAGCATTGCGGCTGTCTTGCCATGGCTTGGCGCCGACACGACTGGCGGTGTTGTCTGTGGGGTGGTGTCCCCCGCCCCCAAACGAATCTGGCTCTTCGGCCAAAGCAAGGGCCAGCTTAAGCAGGCGCTGAGGGTCATCACATCATCTTTGTCGGCCCTAGCGGGGTGGAACGGAGGTAACAAGTCGTCGCAGCCTGGCAGCACCCGACTAGTTGAACCCTATACGTGGTGGGTGGCATCGGTTTACCGTGGAACATGGGGTTGTCCGGTTGAACGATTCTGCCCTTGGCGACATCGATCAACTTGCCGCCCATGAAGTGCAGGAGAGTGCATGGAACGTCGGCGCCGGCGCCCTGCGAAAACATGTAGGGTGTCAGGGGATGCCCAGTCAAAGGCAAGGAGATGAAGTCATCGGCCGAGAGAGGCTTAGTTACCATGATGGCGTCGAGCTCGGCTAATGTTGAGGCACCGCCAACGATGGGCGTGCAAGTGACGGAGGGGACGCTTGCTGCTGAGGTGTCGGCCGGCGCCGGGGACACCAATGGCGCCGGCGCCAGAGACATCAATGGCGCCGCCTGCGCGTTGTGCGAGTTGCTGGCCGTGAAGCTGGGAATCAGGGGAGGCCCCAGTTGGCCGCCCGCAATCCACGCTTGCAGCCCCTCAGTCAAGGTAGGCACATTGGCGGTGATCACCCCTCCCACTTGGTGTTGCACTAGCTCTTGGACCATCTCCGGAATCCGCACCACTTTTGCCTTGAGTTCTTCAACCTCGCGCGACTGGCTTTCCAAGTTGGTATTTCTCTCCTTTTGCCCACCAGCGTTATAGTATGACGACCATTTCGTGGACAAGCCTTTGCCAGCCACACGACCAGCTTACGACGGCTGACTGGACTTATCCTTGTTTTTCATTATGTTAAACGCCCTATTTAAATTGGTGTCCCAATGGGAGCTCTGAGGCGACCCCGCGCTACTGCTTTCAGTGTCCTGCGGAAGGAATGAACCATTTAGAAATTTGGCTTCATTATTTAGAATGCAACTATATGGAGCTAATTACGTGGGGTGTATTCCTTACCAGAACACGCTCAAGCGCCCTGGTCTTCGCATCCGTGGTAAGCTCCTTTGTTACCGGGTCCACCTTGTACCGGGCCCTGACATAGTTCCTGGTCTGCTTGTCACCATATTTCTTGAAGCGGGGTGGTAGGCCTTGCTCGGCACGCTCCGCGTCCTCCTTGTCCCATATAGGTTCCGCCACTCTGTACCCGCCGGGACCGAGTTGGTGGACCCCTAAGTTCAACTCCCGCATTTCTTTCCCCCACTGACTTGATTCCGTGGTTGCCTTGCTCTCGCACATGATCTTGAACTCCTTGTAGTCATCTTCGCTGATCGAAGGATTTTTCGCCTTGATCTTCTCATAACTATGACCTTTGTCAATCATTCTCTTCACCACGCTTCTCGAAGTAGACAGGGCCTTGCTCATCTTCGTGAGGGCGGCACTGTTCACTTTATTCCTTGAGAGGCGCGTGTTTGCGACGTCACCGGGGAACTTGTATCGTTCGTGCATCTTCGTGAAGAGGAGGTTGCGCAAATTCCCTCGGTCCTTATGCCTTAGGTTCTCGGTGTTGATCGAGACAGTGCTCCGGAGAATGCACCCGAGCTGAACCGCGTACCCCTTGACTATTTCTTTGGGCGCATTGGATACCCGTCGGAGTTCACTTCAGTAAATTCCTCCTTTACGGTGCTGAGCACGTTTGGGCGCCGGCCCTTCCGTTGCCTCTTCGATTGGCTGCCATCTGTGCGTGTGCTGCCATCATCAGTGGTGGCATCCTCGGCGGCACCATCAATGGTGTCATCCCCGACGCCACTAGGGGTTATGTACTCGGGATCGGTGTCTTCCGCGACGTCCTCATAGCGGTGAGGTTCTTCCAGAATGGTTGCCCGAACCACCGGCCTCATCGTTGTGGGCCATGTTTCGCTCTAAATAGGAAAAAAGTTTGGTCAAAAAGTTGGTTATTATCAAGGAACAAGATCATGGTCTCATCATTTAGGGTTTGTCGACACCGAGGCATCCTAAAAGCTAAGATTTTATCATTTAGGGTTTGTCGACGCCGAGGCACCCTAAAAGCCTAAGCTTTCATCATTTAGGTTTTTATCAACACCGAGGCACCCTAAAAGCCAAGGTTTTATAATTTAGGGTTTGTTGACGCTGCGGCACCCTAAATGCTAAGTTAAGTTTTCATCATTTAGGGTTTATCGATGCCGAGGCACCCTAGGTTGACTGATATATATGGGTATCTTCTAATAATATACCCTATCAAGAAAAGGGAAGGAGAATTCTAAGTTGGGTCTAATCACTTGGCTCTATTGCCACCTATGGTTTAATGCAGCAAGAATAAAGGGGCAGTTGATCCTACTTAATTAAGTACTGAGATACCCCGGCCCATGCATTAGTCGCAAGTACCCCATATGTCCTATTTTTAGCAAATTCATGCTAAAATTCACGGAAAATTTCAGCATGACCTTTGCTGAAAATAGGACATATGGAGTACCTGAATTTGCCGGAACGGAAGTTAATCGACATTCCGGCAAACTCAAGGGCCTCTCGGGGTATCTGCAAAATCATCACGACACGATGGTCGGAAACAAAACCCAGTAAACTAGCACCACAATGTGCCTCTACTTTCATATGGATGAAAAGGACACAGACCATATGGCCCTCTGCTTTCATATGGACAAAAATAGGTCACCCAACAAAAAATCATCAATAGTTTAGCAAGTCTGTACCCTCAAGAATGAACATATAGCAATATCTGTTGTCCCCCCATAACATACGGAAATCAAAATCAGCTCAACTTAGATGACTAGCTAACTCATTTTTCAGATAGCAATATCTATTGTCCCCCCATTGTACCTGAAGAACTAGCGGCTGCTGCTCCTCTGCCCGTGCTGCTGATGCTCCTCTTCCGCTGATCCAAGTGACTGTGCTGTGCTGCTACTGATTAGAACAATTTTGCTCCTCTGCACTCTAAATAAGGTAACTCCGTCAGAGTACTGTACCTAAAAATTAATGAAGTTGATTTAGTGTTAAAATTAGGCATGCGTTAAGTATGACAACGCATGTAAAATTGATAAGTACTAGGAGAGACTAAGTTAAGAGTTACGGATTACAATGTAGACGTTTTTCGAAGCTTGGGACAGTAGGAGTAGCAGTTCTCCCTCGTAAATGTATTACCAAAATGATGGAAATCAAGGTAATAAGACCATGGTCTGAACAGAACTGCCTAAAAAAATGTTTAGCTAGTCATTTCGGCCAAATATTATTTGTAGACCAATCAAAATATTGAAGCAAGTCTGATGAACAATTATAAATTTCTGATTCTTCGCTATCCAATTGTCGAGAATTTCCAAAACATGACATGCAAGCCAAGTGCTCAGAAATATCTTTTCTAAGGCTCCTAAACATTACTTACGAAGTAAACTAAACTTTGAATGGAAGGGAGGATCCCACCTTGAAAGTATCTATCATAAGCATCTCTTAGATTTTTTTCATAAAGAATAAGCCACCGTTATCAAGCCATTAGACATTAACAGCAACAACAAAAATACAAAACTAGACATGAGTTAAAACTGAAGACCACAAACATAACTTGGAAAAAACCAATCGAGACAAAATCATGGAGTCTATGTAATACTTCACTGTAGATGAAAGACATCTAAGACACATATATAGCTAGAATCCATTATAACAAATAGCAATTTCCCCCGAGTCCAGTGTCCACGACAAGCAAATAAAATTTCAGGAGGATATTAACAAATGGGATATCTTGATCAAAATCTGTAGAGATATGAAAAGCCATGACTCCAGTTGCCAACTTCACAACGTTTACCATAAGGCTGTGACTCAACTATGGTCCCAAGGGGAAGAAACTTGAAACGACAGCAGCGACTACGGACACAGTTGGACCCCAGACATTCAGACTGAAACTTGACGACGACGCTGAACCTTCTTGACCCTCATTACTGTTCTAGGACTCACTATAACAGTAAGGACACGATATATAAGCCATGCACAAGAGAACATTGAGACAGGCAAATAATGAAAGGAACTATTGAATAGAATATTTCAGCTTTAGACCCTTGACTCTATTAGAAAATCATATAACTGTAAGCATTCAATATTTCAGCTTAACATTCAAGCATATGCTCACATAGACAACCATTAGAAAATTGTGCCAGTCTTTCAGAGACTACAAAATGATCTATGGCCAGTCTGATACTTAACTGGCCCGTAGTTTAAAAGAGCGATATGAAGATAAAACAAACTGGGTATGATACTTTATGTAACACTTTTTAGAGTATTACTTATGTTTTGGTTACCATAAAAATCCAGTAGAGCTCACAGGCACCAATTTATTCAAACATTTTGGCAACAAGAACTGTCAAGAATGACGCCATTAAAATGACAGGCATGTCAATAACTCCGGCCGTCTAAATTGTGTCGGAGGGTCGCGCGTCGTAGAGAATGGCCGTCTAAATGCACGAAGAATACCAAATGACAATATCACCTTAGGGTCTTGTGATCCTCCGGGTCATGGTGACGCTTGTCCGATGCGTTGCTGCTGGCTTCGATGATCGTCTGGAGGGACCTCGAGTCTGCGGTCGCAGGCGAAGGGAAGAAAATTCCTGCAATGACGAGAGTATCTGGTTGGCCATTAGCTCATCCGCGTCACAGAAGTAAAAAAGATCTGACACACACACCTGATGAAATGAAGTGAAAAGAAAATAAAATGCTCCAGCTTATTTGCCAACCTTGCAGGAACTATGAATTTCCCCATGGAGAAAACATGCTTCAGCTTCAGCTGGCTGTTGGCTCACTCGTGTTGCAGAAGTGCAAACAGCTGACATGCATTGCATACATACAGATGATGAAATGATAAACGCTAAATCTATTTGCCAGTCTTGGAGCAACTAAGAATTCCCCACGGAGTAACATGAACTGACTGAGACTATGATTGTTGGCGGCCTGCAATTTACAGCATCATTTTAACACAGCGTAAAGAAAAGAAAACATTGGCCTGTCGTAATTCGATTAAATTAAATGAATTTATACAACGCAGTGGTAATTCAACTCCCAACCACCGGCGCCCACAATCCGCACGACCTAGATAAAATCCCAATCGAATCAGAGTGCGCGAGTGTACCACACACTGCGGCCGCTCACAGAATCAGAACAGAAAACACCATTTCTGTTATGTAGAGAATCGTGCGTCGGTGCGGGATCTGAGGGAGAGAGGGAGAGGGGGCGGGACCGGACCTGGCGCGATGGACTGGAGGGAGAGCGTGTAATGCCCCAAGTGTAGGTCTTTCCCTTTTTGTAACCTTCCATGTGGGGCCACCTTGTCAGAGATTGTGATGATATCATTTTGTACCATTATTTCATGTTTGTTCCTTAGTGCTTACTTCCCTTGCATGCGTGCATAACATATCATTCCTTGCCATACCTTATGATTGCATGCCATGATCATGTTGCATTTGACTTTACTAGGAGTAGTGTTGTGGTGCTGTGAGTGCATGTGATCTTGCTAGGGTTAAGTGGTGGTTTTGCACTACGTTGTGATGCATGTGATAATGGTGTGTGTGATGTAGGAGTGAGTGCTAGTCATTTTAAGCTCTTGCTTTTTAAACTCCTTTTCCCTCCTATTTTTTTTTTCATGTCAAAATTCCTTCTTCCCAAAAATGATTCTAAAATGTCTGGTGGTTAGATAAAAATGTGGTTATGAGGAGGAGTATTTTTTTCTGACTTGTTATTTGTTTTAAAAGTGCAAAGAAATCCAAAACAGCAAATTAATTCCTGTTTTGCATTTATCTCAAACAACTCCAAATATTGTTTTCCTATTTTTTTCTATAGGGCCATAAATCCTCATGACCAGCAGGATTTTCCTTTTAATTTTTAACCCAGTAGTTATTTTGGGTAATAATTTCTTCCCTGGGTGCATTTTTTCCCCTGTTTATCTAATTGGTTAAACCTCCTGTGTATTATTTCTTTCCCTGGCCCATTAAGCCTTCCTCCCGTGCTGGCCCAGTAGGTCTCCACCCCTGGCGACAGAGCCCGCTGGCGAGCCATTTTCTTCTTCCTCCCGACGTCATGCTGTACGACCTACACTCCACCTCTCGATCGCTCCCTCCTTGATCCAGCGGCTCGAGCTCGCCTCCCGAGACGTTAAAAGGAGCCCGGGGCCTCCTCCTCCGCCCTAGGGTTCCCTCTCCGTTCCCCCCAGCGCCGCCAGTTTCCTCCTGCCCTCGTTCTTCCCTGGTAAGCTTCTGAGAGGTAGCAGAGAGAGAGAGAGAGAGTGCAGTGCCTCCTCCGTCAACCTGCCGTTCCGCCGTCTCCGGCACCGGCCGCCATGTCCGGGGGCTCGGGGCGGCTCCCCGCGTCCCATTCCCGGCGTTAGGACCCCGAGGAGCGACCCCCCCGTCGAGCTCGTCCTCGTCAACGGGGCGAACCGGGCGAACTCCTTCCCTGCTTCGTTCTACGTCGGAGGAGCTTCTTCGGCGTCTTCTTCCCTGGTCCGGCGCTCCTCCTCCCCGTTCGGCGCCCCATCTTCTCCCAAGGTGAGGCCGCGTCCCCCTTCCTTCCTCCTCCGCGGAGCGGCTCGGACCTCCGTCGTGTGCGTGCGTTCTCTGTTCGTGGTAGCAGCGTCATGGCTAAGTAGGCTACCCGGCAGCAGCGACGCGGCGTGGCCGTAGCCGGTCGAGTTGGGTGCTTGCGGATTGTAGCACGGGCTCCTCCCCGCGTAGCTGTAGGCCTGTAGCAGCGTGCGACCACGACAGGTGCAGGTCCGGCCGGCGAGCTGAGTTGTGAGGCGTCCCTGTTACGTGCAGTGCAGTTCGACGTGTGTAGTGCCTTGCCGTGCTCGCGAAGTAGCTAGGTACAGAGAGCTAGCGCTGAGCAGCAGCAGGCAGTGGCGTAGAGTAGGTATTCAGGTTGCCTCAGTGACGCAGCAGAGAGCCCCGGCGTCTTCTCTGTCGCCGGCGAGCAGCAGTTTTCGCGCAGCGCATGGCAAGTCGGTTGGGAGCGTAGCTTACCTGTTCCAGTTTCTCCCCTCTTTCAGACATCGTAGCTTAGTGTAGTGGCAAGTACGTGGGTTTGTCCTCCTGAGATCCAGGGTTCGAGTCCCAGTGGCGCAAGCCCCTTTTATTTCCTAAATTTTTTTCCTTTGTTTGCACCGCGTCTCAGTAAGTGCAGTTAGCAGCCATACCACGCAATCCCCTCTGTTCTGTCTAAAGATTGGCAAGCAGCAGGGTGGATTCGGCCTTGGGGTTTATCCAGGGGGTCCTGGGATCGAACCCCCCTTCCCCATTTTTTATTATTATTACAATCCTTTGGTTTGCTCCTATTTTATCTCCTGTTTTACCTAGGCTTGCTCTATAGCAAGTGAGGTAGGTGTTTTGGCTTAGCAGTAGAGTTCTTGTCCTTAATGCTTTAGCTAGTATAGGAAAGCATGCATGTATTTGGGGAGCACTTATGTTGAGTGTGTGTAAGTAGCAAGAGCATGTGTGTCTAGATGAGAGGTGTAGAGATTTGCGAGGTAGTGTATGTGCATGTGTGTGTTCATTGGAGTGGTGTATGTGTATTCTCATGGGGTTGGCCACATGTGAGTGTGTGGTATAGTGATGCCCTTAGTATATGATCTTAGGAGCATATTAGATAGAGTAGATATAGCATGTGTAGATTCTTCTTTGTAGTAGGTTCTAGTAATTGTTGACTGCAATAGGTTGTGTGTGTGGGCGTAGTGTGTTGAAATGTGTGTGTATGGACCTTCCCACCTTTGCAAGTGGTGCACCTCCTCATGTTCAATATGAGAGAGAGCATGTTGTGTGTGTGGGGTTGGTTTGTGATAAGCATTGGGGTTGTTGGTGGGCATGACACAAACATGGGGTTCAAACCCCCATGTCACTTTGTCATTGTGCACATAAGATTCACCTATGTATTTGTCATCGTAAAAGCATACCTTATGGAATTGCATTTGCACTTTGTTGAAAGTTGGGCTTTGTTTCCATGTTATAGATGGAGCCCAAGGGCATGGATCTTTGTGTGTTAGTAGTAGGGGTTTGTACTCAACACCATAGTGGTGTCAAGCACCTCTTGGTGACATGTGTGTGCAATCTATGCCTAGACAAAGTGGGCATGGTGGCTGGAAAATTCCAGATTTTTGAACTCTGAAAATTTTCTTTCCCTGTAGATGAGGATGTTCTGGTCGTTCTGTTGAGAACTGCACTTAGTTCAGTGCTAGTGTTTTGAACCTGGTATGTTTGTGAAGCTTCCTGTCAGTTTTCAAGTCATTTGGAGTCCAGTAGCTTGTGCTTTGATTGATGTCAAAAAGCTTCAGAACAGAAACATAAACTCAGGTGCAGGAATTTTCACAAAGTCCCTGAGGTCTGATGGTTTTGGGAAAGTTTGTGGCCTTGTATCTTCTAGAGTTTAATTCCTTTTCTGTGATTCTTGCTGGGGCTTGTAGTGTTCTTGGTTGGAAACAGCCACATATATTATTTGTCATATTTGAAGACCTGTAGCTATGTTGCATGTTGCTCACAAACAGCTAAGATGCAGAAACTGGCAGATTGCGTAGTTTTGCCATTTTGTTCAAAGTTTGCGCTTAATCGTTGTTGTGGTGTTCTACCTTGCTCCATTTCATTCATGTTGGGTTAATATATGTCTTGGCAACCTGGGAACACCAGATTTGTGCCAAATGTGTGTGAGGTGTTGAATCTTTCACGTAGAGCTTCATATCGTGTTTCGTTGATTCCCGTTGATCCGTAGCTCCGTTTGCAAAGTTCTTTATATGGTTTTGCAGCAGTTCTACGACATGCATCTGTTCATATCATTCCCATGCATGTCCAGATAAGTTAGTGCAAAGTTCTGCCCAGGAACTTGTTGTAGTTTATTGTGCTTGTGCTAGTGATGGAAATAGTAGTGCATGCTCAACTTTCATATCATGCATCATGTGATTGTTGCATTTTGTGGTGCTGCTGTTCATTGGCTGTTATTCTTGTGTTGGGTAGCACCGGGAGCGGAGAACGAATACGTGGAGTCAGGAGAGTACGTGCAGGACGATCCAGAACCATTCGAAGCTGAGGATATCACACGCAAGATGACATGACCTTTATCCCATATCTAGACTTGTTATGTTAGTTTCGATTCCACGTCATTTGGCTCACTGCCTACCACTGAAAATATATTGCCTCTTCATATGCCATGAGCCTAAACACCTTACTCTTTCCTAGCAAACTTGCATGGCTAGGTAGGCTTGCTCAGCTACTAATGTTAGCGTTGTTAGTTGCAGGTGATTTAAACTCATGTGATGACATGAGATTGATATCATTATATTAATTTCTGTTATTTAATTAATGTATCTATATACTTGGTAAATGACGGGAGGCCTAGCCTTTTGTCGGGTGTCTTGTTCCGTTATTGCCGCCCTAGTTACCGGTTACCGGTGTTTGGTTCCATAATGATCGCTCCTAACACGTTCGGGGTTGTTATGGGGACCCCCTTGATAAATCGCGTAGCGTTAAGGCTTGTCCGGCAGGACCCAACTTTGGTTTTAAACTGCTAATCACATAATAATCTGCATAGGGAATAGCTACCCCGAGGAATTTAATCAACAACCCGGACCAGTGCTCCCCATGAGTGTTGGTCCCACCTGAGCGATGTCCGGGGCCCCACTGGTCACCCAGAGGTCTAGCCATCCCGACGTCTAGCTCATCTGTCGTGTCCTGAGACTGAGATACGCGACTCTTATCAGGGTCGTCGACACGACGGGAGGTCCTGCTAGCCTTGTCTTGCCTTAGCGGTATATCTTGCGTATAAGAATCCCGGTGAAGCTTTGGTTTCCCCCAGAGTTGAGGTTTTCCTCTAAGGAATCCGACGAGATCACGAGAGTCGTGATAGAGGATGCCTTTGCGGCCTGTGTTCGTTTGTGATGGACTAGTTGGAGCACCCCTGCAGGGTTTAATCTTTCGGAAAGCCGTGCCCGCGGTTATGTTGCAATTTGGAATATTTTGTTAACATCCGGTATTAGAGAACTTAAACCTAAACTAATAAAAATGCCAACTGTGTGCGTAACCGTGACTGTCCCCTCGAAGACCTCTCTTCGATCTGGAACACGGTGGGGTTATGAATGCCGTAGGTAGGTGTTCAGGATCACTTTCTGATCAAGTATTCTCGATCGTTGGCGTAGACTTCTTTCACTTCCTTCTCGTGTAAGTTAGCCACTTATTCAGTCTTAGGTTGCAGCAGCCTGAAACACTTCACCCCTTCCTTACCCAATAACATGACAAGTTCTGGCACCAAGGTCTTAGATTGCTGAGTCCCCGTGGCTCACGGATTCCTTCAAAACTTCCAGCAGGTACAGGTACCCCAGAGTCAGATGATCCCGACGGCACCCAGCTGGCGTGGCAGTACGACGAGGAGACATATCATCTTTACGTGAACTATCCAGAGGACTGAGCCGTGGTCGTGATCGTGGGCCTGCAGCCGGTAGCATAGCATTTTCCTTGTTTTGTAGTCCGTTCCGGAACTACCTTGTTTGTATCTGCGTTGTACTCTGCATTAATAATAAGAAGACAGTTGAATCCCAGATTGTCTACTATAATTATTATTTTGTGCTATGTTTACTTGCTTGCGAAACACTTAGATGCGCTTCTTCCCTATTCGGGGGCATCGACCCTCAGATCGGAAAGGACCGCATCTTGGTCGTTACAAGTTGGTAATCAGAGCCTTACGACCATAGGTGCCTTTGTGTGATCGTATTTGGCCGAGTCGAGTCTAGTAAATGTTTTGAGTCTTAGTTATATCGGAGAGTAGGTTTCATTTTTTCTCCTCTTCTTTGCTCTGGTGAGGCTTCCGTCTTAGGAAATCTTTAACTCTACTCCTTTTCTCGCTCAAATTTTTTTTTAGGATCACGCGGGTGTTTGCGAAATCTATATGATTTCGATGTGACGGAATCATGTCCTGGTGCCTCCTATCTGCTCTAAGTATCAGGGGAGTTGAGCTCCAGGGATTATCGCGCACATCGCCATCATTCAGATTTCTGAGTACCTAAGAATGGAGGGTGTTCGTTATTGCTTCAATACGGGTAGTGGTGAGATAACCCCGACGTCCCGAGTACTAGTGTAGATTGTTCGGGGGTACTACCACACTTTGTATCGTGGTGATCACGAGGATCTGTGGTAGACGAAGGTCCGAGATGCTGGTCGTGTGTTGAAGGGTGTGATACAGGTGACGGGTTAGTTTAGGAGTTGTGTGAAATACTCCTTGTATCCGGGTGCCTGATTGCATGACCAGTTATTTCGGGAATTCATAGGTGGGATATCTGGTAGTATCTTATAGGGCTATCTTCCACAGACGCTTGATTGAGGTTTGGAAAATCTTGATCATATGTTTGTTCCGAGCAGTTCTAGCTCACACTTGTTTGCTGTGGCCTTATCGGAATTTTGTCGTCTGTTACTTTGAGAATGCACTCTTGCTATGTTGTTCGAGTGCAATGCCAAGTTCTATTCAGATATTCTGTCTTTTGATTCAGCTTATCTTCAAATATTCTGTGGACTAATATGCTGTCCGTCTTCAGGATGGCTCCACCAACTCGTCAGACCCCAGCGCGTGAGGATATGCCGCCTCCACCTCCTCCTCCGCCACCGCCGCCGCCTCCTCCTGCAGAGGCCTGGCAGGCGATGATGGCAGCTACCAATGCAAATACTCAGATGCTGTTGCAGTTGATCCAGGAGAGAGCCAATCATCAGCAAGGCAATTTCCAGCAGGGTGGCAATCACTTCGCCAGTCTGAGTCAGTTCCTGTCACACCAGCCTAGGACGTTCACTTCTTGCGACCAGCCGTTTGATGCGGAAGATTGGATCCGTGATATGAACAAGCATTTCGAGTGTAGCAACGTGCGTCCAGAGGATTATGTCAAGTTTGCAACATTCCAGTTGAAGGGGCAGGCTTCTATTTGGTGGCAGCAGCTTAAGGACTCCGGAGGTGGTAGGGTGATGTCTTGGGACGAGTTTTGTCGTGACTTCAGGTCCCACTACATTCCTTCCAGTTTTGTTGAGGAGATGCGTGAGAAGTTCAGGCGCTTGAAGCAGGGCAGCAATTCTGTGTACAAGTACAATGTTGAGTTCCACGAGCTGGCCCGTTACGCATTGCAGGATGTTCCGGATCAGAAGAGCAAGATATACCAGTTCAGGGGTGGCTTGAAGGAGGATTTGCAGTTAGCACTTGCTTTGCACGATCCTGAGGAGTTTGAAAAATTCTATAACTTAGCTCTCAGAGCAGAGGCAGCCTTGCTCAGGGTGGAGAACTCCAAGAAACGTTTCAGAGATTCCAGCTCTTCTTCGACTTAGGTGGTTCAGAAGCAACAGAGGTTTTGGGTTTCTCCTCCTCCTCCTCGGCACTCTCAGCAGCCGAAGCACTCAGGTGGACGTGGTTCTTCCCGCCCACCCAACCCTGGATTCCAGCAGAGATATCAGCATCAGAAGCAAGGGTCTCCTCATATTCAGTTCCGGCAGCCAGCAGATGTCACTTGTCACAAATGTGGGCAGAAGGGTCACTATGCCAACAAATGCACTTCTCAGCTCCGTTTGCCGCCTTCTCCTCCAGGCAAACCTCCTAGCAACGCTCTTGTGAAGTTCAACCCCAGATCAGCTCGAGTCAACATGGTGAATGCAGCTGAGGCAGAAAATTCTTCGGATGTGATCATGGGTAATCTCTTAGTCAATGATTTTCCTGCGGAAGTCTTGTTTGATTCTGGTGCTTCGCATTCGTTCCTCTCCATTCCATTTGCATCCAAGCATAGTGTTCCTATTGAAGATCTTCCTAGTCCGTTGTCAGTAGTATCTCCAGGCAAGTTCATGCATGCTAGTACCCGTGCTCCGGATGTTTCTATCAAGTTGGACAATTATGCTTTTCTGGCCTCTCCGTATGTCTTGGGCAAGTCCGACATCGATTTGATCCTTGGTATGGACTGGTTGGCCATGAATAAGGCATCAATTGATTGCGCAGCTAAAGAAGTGAAGCTGACCCACTCTTCGGAGGATGTGATCATATTCGGGGCGCGCGATGACACAATCCGCTTGTTCTCCTTGAATGAGAAGGGTGAGATCAATCCCATTGAGCAAGTTCCAGTAGTTTGCGAATATCAGGACGTGTTTCCTGAGGAGTTGCCAGGGATGCCTCCGCATCGTGAAGTGGAGTTCGTCATTGAGCTTGAGCCAGGCACAGAGCCAGTGCAAGCGGCCGTACAAGCTGGGTCCAGAGGAGTTGAAGGAACTCAAGAGGCAACTCGATGAGCAGGAGCGTTTGGGTTTGATCAGACCAAGCTCGTCTCCGTGTGGATGTGGTGTTCTGTTTGTCAAGAAGAAGGATGGTACAGAACGGCTGTGTGTCGATTACCGCCCATTGAACAAGAAGACAATCAAGAACAAATATCCGCTTCCGAACATAAATGAGTTGTTCGAGCAGCGGAAAGGTGCTAAAGTATTCTCCAAGCTTGATCTCAGAATGGGCTATCATCAGATTCGCATTCGTGAGGAAGACATTCCAAAGACAGCATTCAGGACCAGTTTTGGCTCATATGAGTATACGGTCATGTCTTTTGGTCTGGCTAATGCTCCTCCGACTTTTTGCTGATTGATGAACTATATTTTCTCGCCATTCAAGAATGAGTTTGTCTTGCTTTATCTCGATGACATTCTGGTCTTTTCTGAGGATGAGGAAGAACATGAGAAACATCTCAGGTTGGTGCTTGATAAACTGAGAGAATACAAGGTGTATGCCAAGTTTTCCAAGTGTGAGTTCTGGCTGAAAGAAGTGGTGTATCTTGGGCATATTATCTCTGCCGAGGGCATTAAGGTTGACCCATCCAAGGTTCAAGCCATTGTTGAATGGGAACCTCCGCAGAATGTCAAGCAGCTTCGAAGCTTTCTCGGTCTTGCCGGATATTGCAGAAGATTCGTTGAGAACTTCTCCAAAATCGCCAAGCTGCTTTCTAGTCTTCTTCAGAAAGGTGTCAAGTATGTGTGGTCTCCAGAGTGTCAACTGGCTTTTGATACACTCAAAGAGAAGCTTACCTCCACTCCGGTATTGGCTCCTCCGAATGATTCCAAGCCGTACCAGGTCTTTTGCGATGCTTCTCTCCAGGGTTTTGGTGCAGTCTTGATGCAAGATAGGAAGGTGGTTGCTTATACCTCCAGGCAGCTGAAGTCTGCGGAGAAGAACTATCCTGTGCACGATCTCGAGCTAGCAGCTGTTGTGCAGGCCTTGATGACTTTGAGACATCTCTTGTTGGAACGTAAGGTTGAAGTTTTCACCGATCACAAGAGCCTCAAGTATATCTTCACTCAGCCTAACTTGAATCTTCGGCAAACACGTTGGGTGGAAATGCTCCAGGATTTTAATCCGAGTGTTGAGTACACGCCAGGCAAGGCAAATGTTGTGGCAGATGCATTGAGCAGGAAAGCATATTGCAACAGTCTGATTCTGCAACCTCTCCAGCCGGGTCTTTCTGAGTCTTTCAGGAAGCTCAATCTTCAGCTGGTTCCTCAGGGTTTTCTTGCGAACCTTCAGATCTCTCCTACCTTGGAAGATCAGGTCAGAGCAGCTCAGCTACTTGATACTATGGTGAAGAAGGTCAAGATTGGTGTGGGAAAGAGTCTTCCCAAGTATAAGTGTTTCACTGTGGATGCCAGGGACACTTTGTTTTTCGAGGACCGCCTTGTCGTCCCGAAAGGTGATCTCAGGAAGGTGATCATGGAAGAAGCTCATAATTCTCTGCTTCCTATTCATCCGGGAAGTTCTAAGATGTACCATGACTTGAAGCAGTCGTTCTGGTGGACCCGTATGAAGCGTGAAATTGCTCAATTCGTTAATGAGTGTGATGTATGTCGAAGGGTGAAAGCAGAACATCAAAGACCAGCGGGCCTCTTGCAGCCTTTGCCAATTCCCGAGTGGAAGTTCGATCACATTGAGATGGACTTCGTCACAGGGTTTCCGAAGTCCAAGAAGGGCAATGACGCTATCTTCGTCGTCATCGACAAATTGAGTAAAGTGGCGCATTTCCTTCCAGTCAAGGAGTCCATTTCAGCAGCTCAGCTGGCAGAGTTGTACACCTCGAGGGTTTTCTCGTTGCACGGTGTACCTATGATGATCTCATCAGATCGCGGGAGTATCTTCACTTCCAAGTTCTGGGACTCGTTTCAGTCTGCTATGGGCACGAAGATCCGCTTCAGCACAACGTTCCATCCTCAGACTAGTGGTCAAGTGGAGAGGGTGAATCAAGTTCTTGAGGACATGCTGAGAGCCTGTGTTATCTCCTTTGGCATGAAGTGGGAGGATTGTCTGCCTTTCGCGGAGTTCTCGTATAACAACAGTTATCAAGCTAGCTTTGGCAAGGCTCCGTTTGAAATTCTCTCTGGCAGGAAGTGCCGTACTCCGCTCAACTGGTCCCAGACAGGCGAGCGTCAGATCCTTGGTAATGATATGATAGAAGAGGCTGAGGAGATGTGTCGGATCATTCGCGACAACCTCAGAGCAGCGCAGTCCCGTCAGAAGAGCTATTACGATAGCAAGCACCGTGACATGTCGTATGAGCTTGATGATTTTGTCTATCTCAAGGTGTCGCCTATGAAGGGTATGCAGCGTTTTGGCATCAAAGGCAAGCTTGCGCCTCGTTTCGTTGGTCCATTCAGAGTGGTTGGCAAGAGGGGCGACCTCGCGTACCAGCTCGAGCTTCCGTCAACCTTTGCAAATGTCCATGATGTGTTCCATGTTTCTCAGCTTCGGAGGTGTTTCAAGAACCCCGAGCGCACTGTGCATCTTCAGGATATCGATCTCCAGCCTCACCTCTCTTATCGCGAGCATCCAGTTGCGGTTCTCGAGGCGACTGAGCGCAAGACCCGTAACAAGTCTGTCAAGTTTCTCAAAGTGCAGTGGTCACACCATTCCGATAAAGAGGCTACGTGGGAACGTGAGGATCACCTCCGTTCCGAATTTCCAGATTTCTTTCAGTCTTAGATCTCGGGGTCGAGATCTTCTTTGTAGTGTGGGAGAGTTTGTAATGCCCCAAGTGTAGGTCTTTCCCTTTTTGTAACCTTCCATGTGGGGCCACCTTGTCAGAGATTGTGATGATATCATTTTGTACCATTATTTCATGTTTGTTCCTTAGTGCTTACTTCCCTTGCATGCGTGCATAACATATCATTCCTTGCCATACCTTATGATTGCATGCCATGATCATGTTGCATTTGACTTTACTAGGAGTAGTGTTGTGGTGCTGTGAGTGCATGTGATCTTGCTAGGGTTAAGTGGTGGTTTTGCACTACCTTGTGATGCATGTGATAATGGTGTGTGTGATGTAGGAGTGAGTGCTAGTCATTTTAAGCTCTTGCTTTTTAAACTCCTTTTCCCTCCTATTTTTTTTTTCATGTCAAAATTCCTTCTTCCCAAAAATGATTCTAAAATGTCTGGTGGTTAGATAAAAATGTGGTTATGAGGAGGAGTATTTTTTTCTGACTTGTTATTTGTTTTAAAGGTGCAAAGAAATCCAAAATAGCAAATTAATTCCTGTTTTGCATTTATCTCAAACAACTCCAAATATTGTTTTCCTATTTTTTTCTATAGGGCCATAAATCCTCATGACCAGCAGGATTTTCCTTTTAATTTTTAACCCAGTAGTTATTTTGGGTAATAATTTCTTCCCTGGGTGCATTTTTTTCCCTGTTTATCTAATTGGTTAAACCTCCTGTGTATTATTTCTTTCCCTGGCCCATTAAGCCTTCCTCCCGTGCTGGCCCAGTAGGTCTCCACCCCTGGCGACAGAGCCCGCTGGCGAGCCATTTTCTTCTTCCTCCCGACGTCATGCTGTACGACCTACGCTCCACCTCTCGATCGCTCCCTCCTTGATCCAGCGGCTCGAGCTCGCCTCCCGAGACGTTAAAAGGAGCCCGGGGCCTCCTCCTCCGCCCTAGGGTTCCCTCTCCGTTCCCCCCAGCGCCGCCAGTTTCCTCCTGCCCTCGTTCTTCCCTGGTAAGCTTCTGAGAGGTAGCAGAGAGAGAGAGTGTGTAGCGCCTCCTCCGTCAACCCGCCGTTCCGTCGTCTCTGGCACCGGCCGCCATGTCCGGGGGCTCGGGGCGGCTCCCCGCGTCCCATTCCCGGCGTTAGGACCCCGAGGAGCGACCCCCCCGTCGAGCTCGTCCTCGTCAACGGGGCGAACCGGGCGAACTCCTTCCCTGCTTCGTTCTACGTCGGAGGAGCTTCTTCGGCGTCTTCTTCCCCGGTCCGGCGCTCCTCCTCCCTGTTCGGCACCCCATCTTCTCCCAAGGTGAGGCCGCGTCCCCCTTCCTTCCTCCTCCGCGGAGCGGCTCGGACCTCCGTCGTGTGCGTGCGTTCTCTGTTCGTGGTAGCAGCGTCATGGCTAAGTAGGCTACCCGGCAGCAGCGGCGCGGCGTGGCCGTAGCCGGTCGAGTTGGGTGCTTGCAGATTGCAGCAGGGGCTCCTCCCCGCGTAGCTGTAGGCGTGTAGCAGTGTGCGACCACGGCAGGTGCAGGTCCGACCGGCGAGCTGAGTTGTGAGGCGTCCCTATTACGTGCAGTGCAGTTCGACGTGTGTTGTGCCTTGCCGTGCTCGCGAAGTAGCTAGGTACAGAGAGCTAGCGCTGAGCAGCAGCAGGGAGTGGCGTAGAGCAGGTATTCAGGTTGCCTCAGTGATGCAGCAGAGAGCCCCGACGTCTTCTCTGTCGCCGGCGAGCAGCAGTTTTCGCGCAGCGCATGGCAAGTCGGTTGGGAGCGTAGCTTACCTGTTCCAGTTTCTCCCCTCTTTCAGACGTTGTAGCTTAGCGCAGTGGCAAGTACGTGGGTTTGTCCTCCTGAGATACAGGGTTCGAGTCCCAGCGGCGCAAGCCCCTTTTTTTCCTAAATTTTTTTCCTTTGTTTGCACCGCGTCTCAGTAAGTGTAGTTAGCAGCCATACCAGGCAATCCCCTCTGTTCTGTCTAAAGATTGGCAAGCAGCAGGGTGGATTCGGCCTTGGGGTTTATCCAGGGGGTCCTGGGATCGAACCCCCCCTTCCCCATTTTTTATTATTATTACAATCCTTTGGTTTGCTCCTATTTTATCTCCTGTTTTAGGTGGGCTTGCTCTATAGCAAGTGAGGTAGGTGTTTTGGATTAGCAGTAGAGTTCTTGTCCTTAATGCTTTAGCTAGTATAGGAAAGCATGCATGTATTTGGGGAGCACTTATGTTGAGTGTGTGTAAGTAGCAAGAGGATGTGTGTCTAGATGAGAGGTGTAGAGATTTGCGAGGTAGTGTATGTGCATGTGTGTGTTCATTGGAATGGTGTATGTGTATTCTCATGGGGTTGGCCACATGTGAGTGTGTGGTATAGTGATGCTCTTAGTATATGATCTTAGGAGCATATTAGATAGAGTAGAAATAGCATGTGTAGATTCTTCTTTGTAGTAGGTTCTAGTAATTGTTGACTGCAATAGGTTGTGTGTGTGGGGGTAGTGTGTTGAAATGTGTGTGTGTGGACCTTCCCACCTTTGCAAGTGGTGCACCTCCTCATGTTCAATATGAGAGAGAGCATGTTGTGTGTGTGGGGTTGGTTTGTGATAAGCATTGGGGTTGTTGGTGGGCATGACACAAACATGGGGTTCAAACCCCCATGTCACTTTGTCATTGTGCACATAAGATTCACCTATGTATTTGTCATCGTAAAAGCATACCTTATGGAATTGCATTTGCACTTTGTTGAAAGTTGGGCTTTGTTTCCATGTTATAGATGGAGCCCAAGGGCATGGATCTTTGTGTGTTAGTAGTAGGGGTTTGTATTCAACACCATAGTGGTGTCAAACACCTCCTGGTGACATGTGTGTGCAATCTATGCCTAGACAAAGTGGGCATGTGGCTGGAAAATTCCAGATTTTTGAACTCTGAAAATTTCACCAAGTCTGGAATGCTGGAAACATTTTATTCCCCTGTAGATGAGGATGTGCTGGTCATTCTGTTGAGAACTGGACTTAGTTCAGTGCTAGTGTTTTGAACCTGGTATGTTTTTGAAGCTTCCTGTAAATTTTCATGTCATTTTAAGTCCAGTAGCTTGTGCTTTATTTGATGTCAAAAAGCTTCAGAACAGAAACAGAAACTCAGGTGCAGGAATTTTCACTAAGTCCCTGAGGTCTGATGGTTTTGGGAAAGTTTGTGGCCTTGTATCTTCTAGAGTTTAATTCCTTTTGCTGTGATTCTTGCTTGGGCTTGTAGTGTTCTTGGTTGGCAACAGCCACATACATTATTTGTCATATTTGAAGACCTGTAGCTAAGTTGCATGTTGCTCACAAACAGCTAAGATGCAGAAACTGGCAGATTGCGTAGTTTTGCCATTTTGTTCAAAGTTTGCGCTTAATCGTTGTTGTGGTGTTCTACCTTGCTCCATTTCATTCATGTTGGGTTAATATATGTCTTGGCAACCTGGGAACACCAGATTTGTGACAAATGTGTGTGAGGTGTTGAATCTTTCACGTAGAGCGTCATATCGTGTTTCGTTGATTCCCGTTGATCCGTAGCTCCGTTTGCAAAGTTCTTTATATGGTTTTGCACCAGTTTTACGAGATGCATCTGTTCATATCATTCCCATGCATGTCCAGATAAGTTAGTGCAAAGTTCTTCCCAGGAACTTGTTGTAGTTTATTGTGCTTGTGCTAGTGATGGAAATAGTAGTGCATGCTCAACTTTCATCTCATGCATCATGTGATTGTTGCATTTTGTGGTGCTTATGTTCATTGGCTGTTATTCTTGTGTTGGGTAGCACCGGGAGCGGAGAACGAATACGTAGAGTCAGGAGAGTACGTGCAGGACGATCCAGAACCATTCCAAGCTGAGGATATCACAGGCAAGATGACATGAACTTGATCCCATATCTAGACTTGTTATGTTAGTTTCGATTCCACGTCATTTTGCTTGCTGCCTACCACTGAAAATATATTGCCTCTTCATATGCCATGAGCCTAAACACCTTACTCTTTCCTAGCAAACTTGCATGGCTAGGTAGGCTTGCTCAGCTACTAATGTTAGCGTTGTTAGTTGCAGGTGATTTAAACTCATGTGATGACATGAGATTGATATCATTATATTAATTTCTGTTATTTAATTAATGTACCTATATACTTGGTAAATGACGGGATGCCTAGCCTTTTGCCGGGTGTCTTGTTCCGTTATTCCCTCCCTAGTTACCGGTTACCGGTGTTTGGTTCCATAATGATCGCTCCTAACACGTTCGGGGTTGTTATGGGAACCCCCTTGATAAATCGCGTAGCATTAAGGCTTGTCCGGCAGGACCCAACTTTGGTTTTAAACTGCTAATCACATAATAATCTGCATAGGGAATAGCTACCCCGAGGAATTTAATCAACAACCGGGACCAGTGCTCCCCATGAGTGTTGGTCCCACCTGAGCGATGTCCGGGGCCCCACTGGTCACCCAGAGGTTTAGCCATCCCGACGTCTAGCTCATCTGTCGTGTCCTGAGACTGAGATACACGGCTCTTATCAGAGTCGTCGACACGACGGGAGGTCCTGCTAGCCTTGTCTTGCCTTAGCGGTATATCTTGCGTATAGGAATCCCGGTGAAGCTTTGGTTTTCCGCAGAGTTGAGGTTTTCCTCTAAGGAATCCGACGAGATCACGAGATTCGTGATAGAGGATGCCTTTGCGGCCTGTGTTCGTTTGTGATGGACTAGTTGGAGCACCCCTGCAGGGTTTAATCTTTCGGAAAGCCATGCCCGCGGTTATGTGGCAATTTGGAATATTTTGTTAACATCCGGTATTAGAGAACTTAAACCTAAACTAATAAAAAAGCCAACTGTGTGCGTAACTGTGACTGTCCCCTCGAAGACCTCTCTTCGATCCGGAACACGGTGGGGTTATGAATGCCGTAGGTAGGTGTTCAGGATCACTTTCTGATCAAGTATTCTCGATAGTTAGCGTAGACTTCTTTCACTTCCTTTTCGCGTAAGTTAGCCACTTATTCAGTCTTAGGTTGCAGCAGCCTGAAACACTTCACCCCTTCCTTACCCAATAACATGACTAGTTCTGGCACCAAGGTCTTAGATTGCTGAGTCCCCGTGGCTCACGGATTCCTCCGAAACTTCCAGCAGGTACAGGTACCCCAGAGTCAGATGATCCCGACGGCAGCCAGCTGGCGTGGCAGTACGACGAGGAGACATATCGCCTTTACGTGAACTATCCAGAGGACTGAGCCGTGGTCGTGATCGTGGGCCTGCAGCGGGTAGCATAGCATTTTCCTTGTTTTGTAGTTCGTTCCGGAACTACCTTGTTTGTATCTGCGTTGTACTCTGCATTAATAATAAGAAGACAGTTGAATCCCAGATTGTCTACTGTAATTATTATTTTGTGCTATGTTTACTTGCTTGCGAAACACTTAGATGCGCTTCTTCCCTATTCGGGGGCATCGACCCTCTTGCACTTTGCTGTCGAGCAGCTGCTTCTCAGCCCAGTGGTTTGATGCAGGATTGAGTACCAGGGGGACAGGGTTCGAATCCTCTTCCCCCCTCCTTTTATTTTTTTCCTTTTATTTTTTTCTATGCATTGTTTTCTTGTGTTGGTTGCACCTTGGTTTAAGAAGTTGATGCTGTGGTGTGCATCACACCATGAGGGTGATTTATCTTCCCTCACAACATCTACTGCCTAGTATATTTTTTTGATGTTTGCAAGTAGATGCCTATGAATAGGAGTTGAATCTTGTGAATAGGTGTTCTAGTGGTAAGTATGCCGACGGCGGCGGCGGTGGAGCGTGGAGGGTGCGGGGGGTGCTCGGTGGCGAGGGGGATCTTGCGAGGGGTGATAGCGATCGAGATGGAGGGGATCGAGATCGAGTGTCCTCATGAATATCAATATTTTTTCATATTGAATATGAAAAAATATCATCAAATTTGAAAATGTCGAAATACAATCGAGAAATGAAGGCTAGAATTTAAATACAATCGATCTTAGCTAGCTATTTGTTCACAATCTTCTTGCCCTTATTTTTCGTAAATGGAGTTCTTCTCTTGAACGGACGTCCTTTAGGTAGGGTGGTCCTGCTTCTTCTTGTGGTGTATGCTGGTACTTCATCATCGTTGTCATGTTCCATCTTTGGGTCGCCGTACTTGTCGAAGTCTTGCTCATTGGCGACTCCATCCATTCCGATGATCTTCCTTTTGCCTCTCCTCACGACAACACGACTGGGCTTTGGCGGGTCGGTAATGAAGAAGCACTGGTCCACTTGGGAAGCCAGTACCCATGGCTCATTTTTCGCGGTGACGTTTGCACCAGCGGTCTTGGATTTGGCTTCGGGTATAACCATGGTGGTGAAATACCGGTCTTCTTTTATGACGCTCTTGGCCCATCTGACACGGAACATCGGGACCTTCTCTCCAGCGTAGCTCAGCTCCCAGATCTCCTCGATCCTTCTGTAGTATCTGTCCTTGTCGTTACCGGTGTAGGATTCCATCGTTACCCCGGAGTTCTGATAACCATCGCTCTTCATGTCCTTTCCCTCGGTGTAGAATGTGTAGCCGTTGATATTGTACGCCTCATACGTCATCAGGTTGTGCTCGACGCCCTGTGAAAAGGCGAATATGAGTTGTTCTTCTGCGGAAGAATCCTTATGTAAAGGGTACGACAAAAGCTTCTGCTTGAACCAACGCGTGAAACATGAGTTGTGCTCTTTGATTATATCTCCGTCCGTCCTCTGTTGGCCTCAGTCATTGTACATCTTCTCAATAAAGGTTTTGTGCTCTACGACCCAAGGATCGACCACGTCTATGTGTTGTAGCGCGACTAGGTTTGCTCTTTCAAAGTTGGTGAGTCGACCCTCGAAGTCGACATGCATTTTGCGGCGACCCTCACGGTGACCCCATCCTGCGTGCCTGCCGAGGTGCCTGTTGACGGGCAGACCAACGGGGTTCTCAATGCCTAGATAATTCGTGCAGTAGGAGATGCACTCTTCGGTCAGAAAGCCCCTCGCTATGCTTCCCTCCGGAAGTGACATGTTGCGAACGTATCCTTTGATGACACCATTCATCCTTTCGAACGGCATCATGGTGTGCAGGAACGTCGGCCCGAGTTGGATGATATCCTCCACGATATGGACCAGCAGATGCACCATAACGTCGAAGAATGCGGGCGGGAAGTACATCTCAAGCTTGCATAGTATCACCACGATCTCTTCCTGTAGCCTTCTGAGTTGCCTCACGCCAACCGACTTCCGAGAGATGACGTCGAAAAAGTTGCATAGGCCAAATAGCGTTTCACGGACGTGCGCGTCCATGATCCCACGGATTGCAACTGGAAGTATCTGCGTCA
The DNA here is from genome assembly GCF_904849725.1 of Hordeum vulgare subsp. vulgare. Taxonomy (NCBI): domain Eukaryota; kingdom Viridiplantae; phylum Streptophyta; class Magnoliopsida; order Poales; family Poaceae; genus Hordeum; species Hordeum vulgare. The sequence continues at coordinate 402,358,730 of NC_058519.1, read as the reverse complement.
TCAGCACGTGACAGTCGTGAGACTTCGTCCCGCTAAACTTCTGCTTCGCTGTGTCTAGGTATCTGCTTATCTTCCCCGCGTAACCGAAAGGAAGTTTTACTCCTACGAGGCAGGTGAAAAACTGATCGATCTCCTCCTGACTTAGAGTGAAGCACGCGGGAGGGAAGTCATTTCCGGTCTTCTTGGCCTTTTTGCCTTTGCGACGACTTTCCGTGTCCTGCTTCGCCTCGTCATCAGCGTCATCATCATCATCATCATCATTATTAGCGTGAAGCTCCTCCCTGATGCCCATTGATTTCAAGTCTGCCCTTGCTTTCGGTCCATCTTTAGTCCTCTCTGGCATGTTGAGCAGGGTACCAAGAAGACTCTCACACACGTTCTTCGTGATATGCATGACATCAAGGTTGTGAGGCACACAGAGGATCTTCCAGTACGACAAGTCCCAGAAAACAGACCTTGTTTTCCATACCTTCAGCAGCGGCTCTGGTGCCTTTCGCTTCTTTCCCGGCTCTGGCGCCTTTCCCGGCGGTGGGCACTCTTTCCAATTTTTTAACGACTCGTATATTTCCTCGCCGCTCCTCATAATGGGGCGTCTTCGGGGTTCGGTTTCACCATCGAACAGATCCTTGCGTTTTCTCCATGTGTCATCATCGCGAAGCCACCTTCGATGTCCCACGAACACGGTTTTTGAAGACCCGGGATCTCTATCTAGCTGGCGATACATTGTGTCATCCATGCACCTGACGCATCCAGAAAATCCGTGGACGACCTGCCCCGCGACATATCTGTAACCGAGATAGTCGTGCACCGTCGTGAGCAATGCGGCTCTCATAGGGAAATATTCTTTCTCTGCGGCGTCCCACGTATTGGCTGGCGTTTTCCACAACGTGTCTAGCTCCTCTTTCAGCAGCCCCAGATACAGATTGATGTCGTTCCCTGGTTGTTTTGGCCCTTCAATTGGCATACTCATGTGAATGTACTTCCTCTTCATGCACAACCAGGGGGAAGGTTGTACATCCACACAAACACAGGCCAGGTGCTATGTGTGCTTCTCTGGCTGCCAAACGGATTGACTCCATCGGTGCTCGCGCCCAGCACGATGTTCCTTGGATCGTCCCCAAATTCTGGGTATTCCTAGTTCAACGCTTGCCACTGGCTCGCAACCTTAGGGTGACTCAGCATCTTGTGTTTTTTATTTATCTCCGGATCATTTCCGTCATCTTCTCACTTTTTCTCCTCCCTATCCGCGTGCCAACGTAGGAGCTTTGCTACCTTAGGATCCGCGAAATACCGTTGCAGACGAGGAGTGATCGGAAAGTAGCACACCACTTTTCGAGGAGCTTTTTCCTCTTCTTGTATCGACTGACGCCGCACACCGGACATATGGTAGACTCCGCGTGCTCGTCCCGATAAATGATGCAATTGTTCATGCACACATGATATTTCACGTGCGGTAAATCCAGAGGACAAACAATTTTCTTCACCTCCTCGAAACTGGTCGGGCACTTGTTCCCCTTGGGAAGACGTTCGTGCTAGAATGGCATGTTCTCGTCGAAGCATGCGTCGGTCATTTTGTGTTTTACCTTCATCTCCAGAGCCATGAGCGTTACTTTCAGGCGGGTATCCTCGGGCCTGCATCCTTCATACAATGGAGTAACCGCGTCTATCTCCAGTTGATCCAGCTTGGCTTTCTCTCGGGCGGCAGCTCTTGCGTTATCCGTCTGCTTGAGAAGCAGCTCTTGAATATGAGGGTCCTGCACGCAGGCCATCGATGGTCCATCGACGTCTGCTCCGGCATCTTCATCTTCATGATCATGCCCTTCGTCTGCTCCGAGATCTTCCTCATCATCATGTCCGACATCTTCTACATGATGACTGTGTCCTGGAGATTCTTCGTCTTCTCGCCCGCCCTCGCCGCGATTGTCTTGCTCATGCCCTTCCTCATTTCTTTCCTGGCCCCCATGGACGACTTCATAATCATCTTCATCACCTTGCGACTGATAGCCATCCATGAAACCACGCAAGAGCAGGTGGTCCTGCACCTTTACGGAATCCGGGTCCATAAGGCTCTACAACTTGCATCTTCGACACGGACATCTTATCTCCTTCTCGTTCTTTTGAAGCGTCTCGGCCTTCGCGGAGCTCAAAAACCTATTCACGATGCCTTCGGTCATCGTGCGGACCATGGTCGCCTGCAGGGTAGAGCAAAACGATATTTTAGAACCAAAAAGTTTTTTGGCATGACTTTGCCTAAAAATAGGACAAAAAAGAATGCATAGTGCCAAATTCTCGCCGAAACGGAAATGAATCAACATTCCGGGAAAATATTGGCAACTATCGGATTTCAAATACCGGTACCTGCAAACACAAACATATATGCAACACCACAAACATATGCAACACCACAAACATACGTAGATCTAGCTAGGCCATAAAAAGTGCATGTGCACGTTGTTGGAGGGAGAAAAAAGTAGATCTACAACATAAAAGCTTTCCCCTTACTTACCTATAAAAAAAGGTAATTTAACCACTTAATTTGGGTGAATCTATGATGCAAATGAGGTGAGGAGGAGGAGGCACCCGAGACAAACTTGGAGGAGGAGGTCGAGAGAATGAAAGTGGGGAAAGTGAGTGTGGTAGGTGGCTGTCCAAAATATCTAGCTGGTCCCAGGTTACTAATGGCGCACCACCTACATATGCGCCATTAGTAACCCTGGTTACTAATGGTGCACCTTCTGTGGTGCGCCATTAGTAGTTCTGCAAAAAAAAATAGTAGTGGCGCACCACCAACAGATGCGCCATTAGTAACACTGGTTACTAATGGTGCACTAGCTGTGGTGCGCCATTAATAGTTTGCAACATTTTTTTTATAGTAGTGGCGCACTACCAACAGATGCGCCATTAGTAACCTTGGTTACTAACGGCGCACCAGCTGCTGGTGCGCCATTAGTAGTTTTGCAAAACAAAATATAGTAGTGGCGCACCGAGTGTATGGTGCGCCATTATTGTCCATCACACTAATGGCACACCTGCACATGGTGCACCACTACTATATAGTAGTGGCGCACTACTTGTGTGGTGCGCCATTAGTGTCTATATCATCTATAGCCCTTTTCCTAGTAGTGCACGCATCATCGGAGAGGTCATGGTGTTGATGCAGAAGCCCTCCGTATCCGAATCTCGCCTCCGGCACGGCACCAGAACGTGCCCCAGATGGGATCTTGCGGAGACAGAAGCTTGCGGCGGCGGAAAAGTATTTTCGTGGATCCCCCTATTTTTTAGGGATTTTAGGGAATTTATAGGCGAAAGAGCTAGGGCAGGGGAGGCCCAGGGAGCCCGCAAGCCTGGGAGGCACGGCCCCCCTGGCCGCGCCATGGGGGCTTGTGGCCTCCCCTGGGACTCCCTGCCTTGGTTCCCAAGCTTTCTGCGTATCTTCTATTCCGGAAAAACTCTTTTCGGAAGTTTTATTCCGTTTGGACTCCGTTTAAAATCCTCCTCTGAAAAGGGTAAAAAACACGGAAAAAACAGGAACTGGCACTTCGCACTGAGTTAATAAGTTAGTCCCAAAAAAGATATAAAAGGCATACAAGACATCCAAAGTTTGACAAGATAATAGCATGAAACCATCAAAAATTATAGATACCTTGGAGACGTATCAGTCACCGGAGGTCTCGACGAAGCGGCGACAAGCTTTGGCAAGATGTCGCGTGCGGGGGCAGGCTCGTGGGTCACTACTCACTTGTCGGAGCCGGACAGTCGTGAGCGCCACACCGAGCTGAACGTTCCCTTGGCCATCCTACCCCACGATGTCCTCAAGGGCACCCCCTTGAAGTGGCCCCATGGGGGCGCCGTGAAGACCCTGACGGGACTCGCGAGGCTGGTGTTAGGGCATATTTCTCCTTAAGTGGTTTTTGTGATTGATGACAATGCGTGTGTGGACTAATCATGTGCATTGTGCATTTCAGATAATTCATATCTAGCCCCTCAGAATCTTTCGAAGACGGTCGCTTTCTATGTTTATCTATGGTGGTCTGCGTCGTTGGAAAGCCGTACTGTTAAGAGGGGGTCCACGTCGGAAAGGTGTGGGTGGAATCATCACGTACACTTAGTGCACCACCTTTTTTTTGCCATAATGGAGCTTCATACTCTTTTTACTGTCTATGCAAAAAGGCCAGCAGTAGTACCACTCTCAGAGCGGTAGTAATTTTTTACTACCGCTCCATGAGCGGTATTACCAGCCTCAGTGCGGTAGTATTTTTCTACTACCGCTCTGACGGACTTTTTCGCATACTTTTACCCCCGCAGTAGTAGGCACGGTAGTAATTTATTACTACCGTGGTTGATGAGGTGCAGAGCGGTAGTACCACTTGTCTATTGCTATGGTAGGTGGGTAACGGTTGGATCTGAGCCCACCACTATATAATGGTATCTTCTTCTTCGAGGAACTTACCTTCAACCTCTCCAACCTCCATTGTTGCTCCATAAGCTTACTTTCGCCCGATATCTCTCTCTCTGTAGCCAATCAAACTTGTTGATTTTCTAGGGATTGCTTGAGAGGGCCTTGATCTACACTTCCACCAAGAGATATTTGATTCCCCAACTAATCCCTTGCGGATCTTGTTACTCTTGGGTGTTTGAGCACCCTAGACGTTTGAGGTCACCTCGGTGCCACATGCCATTGTAGTGAAGCTTCGTGGTCTAGTTGGGAGCCTCCAAGCTTTGTATGGAGATAGCCCCAACCTTGTTTGTAAAGGTACGGTCCCTTCCTTCAAGGGAACCTATAGTGGAATCACGACACCTCGCATTGTGTGAGGTTGTGAGGAGAATACGGTGGCCCTAGTGGCTTCTTGGGGAGCATTATGCCTCCGAACCGCTCCAACGGAGACATACTTCCTGTCAAAGGGAAGGAACTTCAGTAACACATCCTTGTCTCCACCGGTTCCTCTTGTGGTTATATCTTACCTTTGCTTTGTACTTGTTGTAGTTGTGGTGTATTCTTCGCTTGCACTTATTATCATTGTACTTAGCATCATATAGGTTGCTTACCTAGTCGATCATATAGAGAACCTTTTGTTGCTAACGTCATTTTTTTAAGACGAGCTAAAAATTGGTAGTTGCCTATTCACCCCCCCCCCCCGCTCTAGTCAACCATATCGATCCTTTCAATTGCTATGAGAGCTATGTTTCTTTATTAAGGGTTTCACCACCCGAAGAGTATGGTTGACGATGGTGGGGATGGGCCCGAAGGGTCGGAGGCCGTGGAGGTGGTTTCGGTCACGCGAGACGACTTGAATGAGGCCATGGCTTCACTCAAGACGTCCATGACTACCGAAGTAAAATCCATGCTTATATAATTACTTGAGGGGATGAGAAACTCTCCCGACCCGTTGCTTGTGGTCAAACCCATGTCATCAGTGTCGGAGGCCAATTCCGATAAGGAAGCGGCTAAAGGTGCTCAAACCTCCTCCCCTCATGATAAGAATGGTATGGGGACTTTTGCCTCGGTTCACCCTCCTCCGGTCTATGGGGGACAGGTTCCTACCCCGCATATTAATAACCTAGGACCTCCTCCAAAACTTTTTAAAGGTGATTTCGCTTATTGGGTTTTTTCTATCAAATCTCATTTGAATCATAGCTAAACAAATTTTTGGAGAATCATCGAGCAATGTTACTATCCTAATGATCCAAGGAACCTTACTCCAAGAGAAGAGGCGGACAACTAATACAATCATTCCGCATTGTTCATCCTTCAATCCGCTGTACCACCAAAAGATCTCCCACACCTGCAGCCCTTCACTCATGCAAAGGAGTGTCGGGAGCACATCATGGTGCTGTACAAGGAAAGCTCAATCATTCAACGGAAAAACTTTGAAGTGGTCCTCGATTAGGCTGATGAGTTTTTAATGCTAGAAGATGAGGACCCCCGTGATCTCTATCGGAGGGTGACTGCCCTCGTTGTTGCTCTCCACGACCATGGGAGCAAAGATACGGATGACACATGGATCAAGTGCAAGTTTCTCAAGGCGATCATGCCTTTCAACAAAGCCATGTCTTTCGTCATTCGGCAAAGATCAGATTTTCACTCCTTGTCCTCAGGCTAAGTGTTGGATGAGTTCATTGCTATGGATATCATGAACAAGACCGCCGACAGTGTGCTTGCTCGTGTTCGGTCAAAAACAGCATCTCCGAACCTTGTCTTAAAGACCAAGGCCATTGTTGATGAAGAACAAGAGGAAGAAGATGGATGCCTCGAAGACACAAAATACGCTTATCATGAGCACATAGCTCTTGCTTCAAGGCAGTTTTGGGGAATCAAAAGAAACTCAAAACCAAACTTCTCCAAGGAGAACTCAACTGGGTCCAAGAACAAACAATGAGTACACACATGCTACAACTACGGCAATGTGAGGCACTTTGTTGCAGATTGTCAATATGAGAAGAGGGAGGACAACGGTGGCAAGCTCATTCGCAAGGATAGGCTCAAGTCCTTCCCCAAAAACAACACCTTCACCAAGAAGACTCATCCAAGGGGCTTGGTGGCCCACGAAGAGTAAACCTCCGATGATGATGAAGACGATACAAGTCGTGAGAGGACGGCAACGGCCACCGTCTCCATTGCCAATTCCTCTCCAAACACATCTCTCTTCGGTGCCACCAACGAGAACCATATCGCCAAGTGCCTCATGTCCGAAGGTATCAATAAGGTAACTCCTAGCACCAAGCCGAGTCTCACTACCTCTCCTTCATTATTAGACTGTGTTGATAATAGTGAGGTAGTGGAACTTGATGAAAATGAATTTGATAAATTCTTATGTGAGATCAAGGGTGAAACCAAAAGACACTTTGTTGCTCTTTTGGAACAACTTGGTGAAGCCAATGATCTCATTGAGACTCATGAGGATACTATCTCCAAGATGCAAGAACATAGTCGTGATTACGTCGATGAGATAGCAGAACTATCCATTGCTCTAGAAGAAGAGTGTGGTCTTCGTTTGGCTCTTGAGGAGTCACACAACGTTGATCATGCTAAATTACGAAAAGAACTTGATCATGCGATTGTTCTTACTTGTGTGCTTAAATGTGAGAAGGTTGAATTTGGGGTTGGCCATGATATACTCAAGGAAGATTTTTATGTACTCGACAAGGCCCACAAGGTCTTGAAAAGTGCTCATTTCTCCCTTATGGAGTCTCATGATCAACTCCAAGTAAAACTAACTAAGGAGATTTCTACTTGTCCTCCGTTTGTTTTAATTGATAATTCTTGTGCTACTAACCATTGTTGTGAGAATGTGGATCTTGTGGAGTAGAATGCCAAGTTGAAAGAACAGCTTGAGAAGGGCCTCGTTACGTGCATCCAAGGAGAGAAAAATCTAAATGATCTTTTGCGCAATCAAAAGGAAGTTGTAGGTAAGAAAGGACTTGGGTTTGCAACCAAGTATAAAAAGAGAAGGAAAAACAAGACCAAGCCATCTTCCTCTCTTAAGGACATCTTTGTCAAATAGGGTGAGAGTACTCATAAGAAGATGAAGAACGAGGAAGGGGGTGACAATGTCAAGAAGGGAAAAACCAGTACCACCAACACCGCCGGTGATTTAACCACTCTTATATTTTATGCCATGCTAGTGATGGGCATGTTTATGCCAAATTTGTTGGTTTTTATTATGAGTACATTGAGTGGGCTACTTGGGTTCCTAAGACCCTTGTTTGTAACATCAAAGGACCCATTCAAAAATGGGTACCTAAATCCAAGCATTGATCTCGTGCAGGAGTTTGCTTCCGGTGGGGTGTCATGGTTGCTCGATAATGGAGCAACAAATCATATGACCGGGAGCAAGGACTTGGTGGTGGATGTGCATCGAATTCCATCTATGCCCACCCATGTCCAATTTGCTGATGCCTCAACATCTAGGGTAATGGGATTTGGTAAGGTGGTCACCTCTCAAGATTTATCTATAGAGAAGGCCATGCTTGTTGAGTCTCTTACATACAATTTGCTTTCCGTTCGACAACTTGCAACTATGGGCTTTGCCAAATTCATTAATCTTGATACCGTGGCCCTTTTGTGGAGCAAGACTCTTAAAATAGCTTTTGTTGGATATGTCGAGAATGGTGTGTGTGTAGTAAACTTTTTGGAGCGACCTACTAAGACCGCGACTTGTCTAATGGCTAAAGTTGATGTGGGTTGGCTATGGTATAGCCGACTAGACCATGTCAATATCAGATCTTTGCAAAGTCACCTCAAAGGGGACCATGTTCGTGGACTAACAAATGTGAGTTTTGCCATAGATAGTGCTTGTAGTGCTTGTATTGAAGGAAAGCTTCATGAAACAGCTCACCGTCCCACAACAGTCATATGCTCTAAAAGGCCTTTGGAGGTCCTTCACATGGATCTCTTTGGACCTCCCTCTTTTGATAGTCTTGGGGGAAGAAAGTATTTCTTGGTGATCGTGGATGACTACTCAAGATACACTTGGGTATATTTCTTCAAGAAGAAGAGTGAGACTCAGCAAAATGTCATCGACTTTGCTAAAGAAGCTCAACGTCAACATGAAGCAAATATTTTGATGATTAGAAGTGACAACGGCGTCGAGTTCAAGAACTACACCTCAAATGAGTTCCTTAGTGATGAGGGGATCAAGCATCAATACTCAGCACCTTATACCCCTCAACAAAACGGTGTTGCGGAAAGGAAGAACCAAACATTGATGGATGCGGCAAGAACTATGATGGCGGAATTCAAATCTCCGTACAACTTCTGGGTTGAAGCCATTAGCACCGCGTGTCATGCATCCAATCGACTCTACCTCCGCAAAGGCTGGAACAAGACTCCGTATGAGATCCTTATAGGGAACAAGCCCAACCTTAAGTACTTCCAGATGTTCGGTTGTAAGTGTTTCATACTCATGAAAAATGTTCATTTGCCTAAATTTCAAGCTAGAGCTCAAGAGGGCATATTTGTTGGTTATGCTACAAACTCCCATGCTTACCGTGTTCTCAACAAGTCCATCGAACTCATTGAGGAGACTTGTAACATGGAGTTTGATGAGATTAATGGCTCCCAAGTGGAGCAAAGTGGTGTTTGTGATGTAGGTGATGAAATTCCCCCTCAAGCTATAAGAAGAATGGGGATTGGTCAAATACTCCCCATTGAAGAATCCCTTGTGGCCGAAGGAGAAGGCCAATGCTCTACTCAAGTGGAGCCAACACCCATGATAGACCCACACGCTTTCGAAGAACAAAATGAAGACCATCAACCCGATGAACCTGATCAAGGACAAGATCAACCTCATGGAGATGGTGCCACACCAAATAATGTCCAAGCTCATGCTCTAGATTTCGAGCCAGCCCAAGATCAAGTGCAACCACAAGATCAAGGGCAATCTAGTGAGCAAGCTCAAGACGCTGCTCAAAGTCTTCAAGAAGAATCCCCTACATTGTCAAGTAGGGAATTTATGAAGCGTCGTGCTGCCATGATAGCCAACAAAATCTGTGTTCAACAACACATCTTCAAGAATGTGCTTGGTAGCTTCAATAAAGGGGTAACAACTTGTCAACAATTATCAAACTTTTGTATGCATCACGAGTTTGTTTCGTGTGTTGAACCCCAAAAGGTAGATGATGCGCTCGATGATGAGGATTGGTTTGAAGCTATGCATGATGAACTTAACAACTTCGAGCACAATCAAGTTTGGGAATTAGTGCGTAGACCAACGGAGGAACATAATGTCATTGGAAGCAAATGGATCTTCAAGAACAAGCAGGATGCAAATGGTGTGGCCGTTCGAAACAAATCAAGACTCGTGGCGCAAGGCTACTCCCAAGTCGAGTGTATCGACTACGGTGAAACCTTTGCTCTTGTCGCTTGTCTTGAATCTATTCACATGTTACTTGCTTTTCTTCTCATCATGATTTTAAATTACAACAAATGGATGTGAAGAGCATTTTTCTAAATGGTCCTTTAAATGAGTTGGTATATGTCAAATAACCCCCGGGATTCGAGGATCGCAAGTTCCCCACTCATGTATACAAACTCATGATGGCACTCTACGGTCTTAAAAAAGCCCCACGTGTGTGGTATGAGTACCTTACTGAGTTGTTGCAAGACCGTGGGTTTGAGATTGGGAAAATTGATCCGACTCTTTTTGCCAATAAGTTCAAAAGGGAGTTGTTCATATGCCAACTATATGTTGATGATATTATATTTGGTTCTCCTAACAAATCTTTCAATGAATAATTTGCTGCACTAATGACCTAGAAGTTTGAGATGTCAATGATGGGAGAGTTGAAGTTCTTTCTCGAGTTTGAAATCAAACAAGGAAGAGAAGGAACATTCATCAAACAAGACAATTACACTCAAGACATGCTGAAGAGATTCGAGCTCGAGGACGTCAAGCGAGTCAAGTTTCCCATGCCAACCAAATGCAAGCTAGACAGTCATCCCAATGGTAAAGTCGTGGATCAAAAGGTATATCGCTCCATGATTGGATCCTTGCTTTAACTCTGTGCATCTATACCCGATATCATGTTGAGTGTGGGAATCTGTGCACGGTTTCAATCTGCACCAAAGGAAAGCCACTATGTGGTAGTCAAACGAATCTTTCGATATTTGGCTCATACCCCAAACTTTGGCTTATGGTACCCCAAAGGAGAAAGCTTCAGTTTAGTAGGTTACTCTGATTCGGATTGGGCTGGAGATTGTGTTGGAATGAAGTCAACCTCTGGAGAACGCCAATTCCTTGGTCGTTCCTTGGTAAGTTGGTCTTTGAAGAAGCAAAGTTGTGTGTCACTTTCTTCCACTGAAGCTAAGTATGTAGCTGTTGCAAGTTGTTGTGCTCAAATTTTATGGATGAGGCAAACTTTAAAGGATTACGGTGTCACTTGTGACAAAGTGCCTCTTCTGTGTGACAATGAGAGTGTTATCAAGATATCCTTTAATCCGGTGCAACATAGCAAGACCAAGCATATTTATATACGTCATCATTTCATTCGAGATCATACCAATCAAGGAGATATTGAGGTCCTCTTCATCAACACTCAAGAGCAACTTGCAGATATTTTCACCAAACCTCTAGATGAAGCAAGGTTTCGCGAGTTAAGGCATGAGCTAAATATCATTGATTCAAGTAATGTAGATTGAAACTAGGCACACCACACGTCACTCAACATTATATCTGGCTCTAGATGTAGGCATGGACATAGGGGGAGTGTTGTTCTCTTAATGAACCTCTCCTCCCCATATTATGCACAAATAGATCAAATCTTTCACATTAGCCATTGTTGATGGCACTTGTGCTCCAAAGACGAGCTATGGTCATGAACCCAAGAATAATTCTTCGTGGTGTCATACCATTTGTCTCAAACATAGGTGGCTTCGGCCACCACCCTCTCCATCCGAAGATTCTGTGTTGCTTCTTACTTTTGTTGAGGTCTTCTTTTTCTTTTTCTTGATTCATTGGCTTCTTCAAGTTCTTTCTTTTATCGAGGGGAGTAGAGCTATTTTTAGGCTGTTTTTGTCGAAAAGTGCACGGTACTACCGCCCCCAGCACGGTAGTAAAAACTTAATACCGCTGGCAGAGTGGTAGTAAAGTTTTACTACCGCTCCAGCGGCGGTACTACCGCTCTTAATATTGCACACACATTGCCCATTGTTTTTTTTGGATATTCTGTTCATTCTTGATCTTTGTCTTGACGTTTTCTGTCCTTCGTGTTGTGTTTTCTTTTTGCGTATCATAGGTGGTGGTTCCAGGCGCTCTAACTCTCCTCGGGGTGCGAGCTCCAAGCGTCCCACGTCATATGTTCCCGAAGGTTCTAAAGCACCCAAGCGGAATTTCAAGAAGACTGCTCAGAAGGTCAAAAACACAGTTGACTAGAACACCATGCCACTTGCTGAGTTTCAGCTGCGTCGCAAGGTCAATCCCTACAACAACAATAGGGAACAGTTCCCTGGAGGTGATATGTTCTAGAATAAAGACTAGTTTCTTATCTTTGAAGATGTCATCAAAACGAAGAAGAATATGTATGTTCCTGTGCAGTGGATTGATCTCAATCATCTGAAGAAAGACATTGCTTACTTTGGGGAGGCTCTATCCATAGAAGACCAGCTTCAGAATGAGGAGCTCATCACCTTTCAGCAAGACTTTGATTATAAGGTAGTGGCACACTTCTTCGCTACTGTTCACTTTCACACTGATGATGACCGCACCATGACTTGGCTGACGAATGGGGAAGTGATGTGTGCTAAGTGGAAGGATTTCATGGATCTTCTGCATGTCCGGGATGAGGGGCTTCACCATCCAGTTGGCTTGCGCCCACATGCCAACCCTACTGCTATTGCCAAGGAGAAGTTGCTGCCTTACTACATTGTGAAGAAAACCCCATCTGGTGAGGTCTCCTATGTTATGAACCATTTTCTGGATGTGATGCACCACATTTTTTGCAACACCCTGTTTCCTAGAGTTAGCAACAAGGACCAGGTCCACTCATACGTGGTAGATATGCTCCTCATATGTGAGAAGGGCCGATCTCGCCCCTCTGAACCACAACATGTCTCTCATGTTCTGTGGAGCAAGTTATACTCCGCGATCATCAACCGCAAGGTCGCAATCTATGGTCGTTACCTTTTCTATCTCATCAAGATGACGTGGGACAAGAAATTTCCATATTTTGAGTTTGCTACCCCATAATTTCATTCGCCATGAGCCCATCAAACTGCGTCAGAAGGACAAATGGGAAAACACCTCCACTACACCTGCTACCACTAGATATTCAGATGAGGATGTGGCTGCGGATGAGGGTGCGGCTTCTCCCGAGTTATATATGCCTTCCGCGGCCGAGCCTTCATGGGCTAGAAAGCTCACCGACAGGATGAAGACCTTGTCCTGCATGCGGGACAAGGGACATTACAGGACCCATGTCGCTCAGAAGGAGAGTCGCCAATGTGAGAAGATGATCATGAGGAAGCTTTATATTCATATCTCTAGTGGATCTGAGCGAGAGATCACCCCGGAGGCTGAGTTGATGCAGAAGAACTAGCTGCAGTGGGCTGCGTCAGATGAGGAGACCGACGATGACTCAGATGAGGAGTATGTTCAGGAGGAGACCGAAGACTGATGGCTATATTCGCTCCAGTTCGACCTACCACCTATGTCATAGGTGTCCTATTTGCCTTTTTGGTGTCCCGAGGCCAAAGTATGAGAGATTGTAGGATTTGCTCGCTTTTCTCACTTTCGTGGTTATTTGGTTTGTTGAACTTTAGTTGCTTTCGCTGTTTGTCTTTGCTCTATGGGTGAGACTATGAGACGTCAGACTTTATCATATGGTGTGAGACATATGCTCTATCTTCCCTATCCTTTATCTCATTATTATCTTTTCATTAATAGCTTGTGAGTATTATTATCTCATGACTTATATTCATGCACATATGATATGCCTTGCTTCCATTTATAACTATCTAATCTTTTATGTTGCAAGGATTGCTTAGTCTATAAAATCTAGGGGAGTGCTCTTTCCTTGGTTGTGTGTTGGTACGCACACACCCAGGGGGAGCTTGTCCCTAGTTTGTAGATTTTGGGGTTTGCATATGCCTCCTCTATATCCTTTATGTGCAAATCATGTATTGTCATCAATCCACGAAAAACGGGGAGATTGTTAGGGCATATTTCTCCTTAAGTGGTTTAAGTGATTGATAACAATGCCTGTGCGGATTAATCGTGTGCATTCAGCATTTCAGATAATTCATATCTAGGCACAAGACGATTCGATGTCCCTTGGAATCTCTCGAAGACGGTCGCTTTCTACGTTTCTCTTTGGTGGTTTTGGGTCATAGGAAAGCCAGACTATAAAGACGGGGTCCGCGTCGGGAAGGTGTGGATGGAATCATCACATACACTTAGTGCACCACCTTTTCTTTGGCCACAATGCAGCTCCATACTCTTATTTCCTCTCTATGCATATCGCTGCCACAGTGGTAGTACCGCTCTCAGAGCGGTAGTAATTTTTTACTACCGCCCTCACTGCGGTAGTCTTTTTTTACTACCGCTCTGACATACTTTTTCGCATACTCCCCCCCCCCCCCGGAGTAGTAGGAACGGTAGTAATTTATTACTACCGTGCTTGGTGAGGTGCAGAGCAATAGTGCCGCTTGTTTATTGCTATGGTAGGTGGGTAACGGTTGGATCTGAGCCCACCACTATATAAAGGTATCTTCTTCTTCGAGTAGCTTACCTTCAACCTCTCCAACCTCCATTGTTGCTCCATAAGCTTACTTTTGCCCGATCTCTCTCTCTAGCCAATTGAACTTGTTGATTTTCTAGGGATTGCTTGAGAGGGCCTTGATCTACATTTCCACCAAGAGATATTTGATTCCCCCCACAAAACCCTTGTGGATCTTGTTACTCTTGGGTGTTTGAGAACCCTAGACGTTTGAGGTCACCTCGGAGCCACATGCCATTATGGTGAAGCTTCGTGGTCTAGTTGGGAGCCTCCAAGCGTTGTGTGGAGATAACCCAAACCTTGTTTGTAAAGGTCTGGTCGTCGCCTTCAAGGGCACCAATAGTGGAGTCACGACACCTCACATTGTGTGAGGGCACGAGGAGAATATGGTGGCTCTAGTGGCTTCTTGGGGAGCATTGTGCCTCCAGACCACTCCAACGGAGACGTACTTCCTGTCCAAGGGAAGGAACTTTGGTAACACATCCTCATCTCCACCGGTTCCACTTGCGGTTATCTCTTACGTTTACTTTGTACTTGTTGTAGTTGTGGTGTCTTCTTTGCTTGCACTTATTATCGTTGTAGTTAGCATCATATAGGTTGCTCACCCAGTCGGTCATATAGAGAACCTTTTGTTGCTAATGTCAATTTGTTAAGACAAGCTAAAAATTGGTAGTTGTCTATTCACCCCGCTCTAGTTAACCATATCGATCCTTTCAGCTGGTGACCTCATGAGGGCCTTGTCCGCGTAACTTGGCGGTGGGCCGATACCGAGCCACGAAACATGTCGCGAGGTCATGAGAAGACGTGCCCAGGATTGCCCAAGCCCTCGGACCTAGTAGATGTGGGGACCCTGGATTACGAGTCGAGATGCCCGAATGAACGTGCTCAGTGATCCCAGAGATCAATGCTCACCGAACACACAGATACTGAATATTGAGAGTCTTACATCCAAACATACCGTTTGATAGAACAAATGACCATCATGGTTAAGTCTGACATAGATAGGGCCTATAAGGCCAATCACACCAATACAACTACTAGCAGAAATCTTGGTAGTAAACGGGAGCCCATGCCATCAGCCTTCACCAACAGGCATTCTGACTGGGAAGCGTCGTAGTTCGCGTGTCCATCTCCAATGAAGAATTCTTCTCCATATTCCGGTTCCTCCATGTGTGGTCAATAACATAACTAGTGGCAAGCAAGTGAGTACTTTGAATGTACTCGCAAACAGCTCATGATGTGGGTACGCAATTGGTACGATAATAAAGTAATATACAGACTTTGCGGAAAGCAAGTTTGAAGTGAAAATGAACATGGTCAAGTATGTGCATGGATATGCATCATGAAATAGATGGTAAACATAAGTACATATTACATATATCAACATATCTGCTGAGGGCTGAACACTTCGGGTTCACCCGTTATGCCAAGTCACCAAACTTGACCATATCAACTTTCTCCGATAACACCTTTTTAAACACACACACACACACAGGCTTGGTTTATGTGGAAATTACTGGGCGTACTTTAAGCAGCACCAGCCAACTGTCCTTGATCGTGGACACGACTATTTGAATAGTTTTACACTCTGCAGAGGTTGTACGCTGTACCCACGAGATCCGAGAAACTTCCGTGTCATCCATGACTCACGGTATATATCATACCCAAGGTAAGTACCCGATCATTGCCATTCCCCTGATGACACTAGACAAAGAGTTCCACTCGATTAGTACCCAACCCACATGATGTACGTCTTACGAGCACCAACTCTAAATTGTATCATCCATGTAGGGACCAACGGTGTACCTGGAACACGTAAAAACGACATAGTTGACTTACCTGGTACGACCTCGTCACGAGAGTGACCACATATGACTCCCGGCACTAGTAATGTGGCCTCTTTGCTAGTACCGACCAAAGTAATCAACAAAGCCCTGTCCCATAAAGGGGTATCGTGGTTGCACATGTAAGGTTAGGACTGTCGACACATCATAAATCTAATCCCATTTCCGAAACCACTCACACCAAAAAATTCCCGGTGCACCACTTCTTCACAAGTGGCCACCTAACTCATCATCACCCTTGGGCATTAGTGGCACCCGACAGGGTTTTCATAAAACCTTTGATATCAACTATGTGTTACCATCATCATGCATATGCTCATCCTATGTATAGCACTACTACTACTTCTCAACTTATTATCAGCGTGACCCTCATAGATGGTAGGTTCATACTCAATGCAACAGCTCTAGAGGAGCTATCGGATGCACCGTGTCAGGGTGTATCGATTAATCTTAAATGTATGCAACCGAAATAAGTAATCAATATGCCTTGCATAAAACATTTTCTCAGACATGGTCAAAGGGCCGTTTGCCTTGATCAGCTAGGTATCCGGGGTCTTCGGGTCTTCGAGTCCCACTCCTTCGTCAAACACGAAATCTATCGTCGTAATAATATTAATAAAATAAGAAGCTCATTAAAAAGCAGAGCACAAACTCACTTTAAAAATGTTATCCTATTCTAATAAATCATTATTATATTTTTTTAAATATTTGTCTCTGGTTTTTATGCAAAAACGTATTTTTAAAATCTAAATAACAAAGGGAAAATATTTAAACTAAGCAATTTAATTAAAGCTGCGTGTAAAAGTTTTTATAAAAAATAGTGCAACAACACAAATAAATTCTACACATTTTTAGAAGCTTTGTGGTGGAAAAATATTTAAATTTGATTAAATAATAATTCGACAAAAATCATTTAGAATCAGAAACAAAAGAAAAAGAAAAGGGGGCTAAACCCTGGCTTGATTCGGCAAGTGGCTGGGCCAGCCCAACTGGCCAACCGGTCAGCCAGCCAGCCAGCAGCCCAGGTGCGCGCGCGCCGTCAGGTTCAAACTTCACGTGTGGGACCGTGCAGTTAGCGACAGAGAGAGGAGAGAGGGGGAGAGATGGCCCACCGACGGGCGGGGCATGCGTGTCGGGGTCGTCTTCCTCCTCTGGATAGAGGGAGGGGAGGCATGCCAGCAGCGATACCGACGCCCTCGAGCCTAGGTGACGGCGGGAATGGCACCATGGCATTGTCGCCTACCTGCTGGTGGCCGAAGGAATGACGGGAAGGCTTTGGGTCACCGGCGACGAGGTGGCCGTAGCGGAGGTGCTACGGGTGGTGGTGGAGTAGGGTGCTACGGGCAGGGAAACGCTCGGGGAAGAGGTGGAGAAGCTCCATGAGCTCAATACGGTCACTGAGGAGGTGAGAGGAGCGGGAGAGCTGGCCTGTAGCCCGAGATCGACGGAGCTCCGAAGTGGCGAGGCCTCGCTCGATCTCGAGCATTAGAGCTCTCTGTACTTGAATGGGGTGGTTGGGGCCTCGATTGAGGTTCTGAATGAGAGGTGTGAGCGTGCTAGGGCGAGGGGGGGCCTATTTATGGGCCAGCAACGCTGCACCACACGGGAGCGTGCTGGTGGTTTCACCGCGGCTGCTGGAGAGGGAGGGAGAGCTCGGGGTCGATAGCACGGTTTTGTGGACGTGGTTTGAGACCGTAGAGACTCAACGAGAGAGAGAGGGGACATAGTGCGCGCGTGCTGCGTGGCTGCATTCTGCTGGCCGAATCTCGTGTGCGCGGGCACCCGTCGCCCTGGTCAGCACAGAGGGGGGAAGGGGCCCTAAGGCTGCCCTGATTTACGAGGGTTGCAGAGACGCGGAGAGACATCGAGAGGAGGTGAGAACCAACCGGGGCTGGCTCCTTTGCCTCGGGTGCACCCTGTAGCGCAGTTTTTGCATGCCACGGAATGCTGGCGCGTTCTGGGGTGCTTTGATTGTGTCCCGCATGTCCATGGGTTGGGTTAGATGCTCCTTAGTCGTTTGAGAGCCGAGGGTATGCCTGCTAGTCAAAGGAGGTGATTAAAGAGGAGCTGTCAGCCTTGAATCAAAGATTAAAATGAAGATTTTGGCTTACCTGCTTGGAACTAAGGAGGGACCACTCGTCTCCAGTTGAGCAATGGTGTTGGCAGCTTGCTGTGAGAGTTTAATGGAAAGGGAGTGGGTGTAGAGGGGGCTTAAGTGTTGTTTGACCATGCTGGCAGAAGGTGTTCGACAGGTATTTGGGGTAGTTAATCTTCACCACTAGTGATGAAAGTTAACAAGATTGGTTTTGATGCAAAAGTAGGATGCTCCACAAAATTTGAGCTCCGTTGGACAAGTTTGGCAGTGCAAACTTGAAATCACCCCAAATAGGCAATTTTGTCCTTTCAAAAGGAAATGTGGGTAAATTAATCCCCACAAATCCAATTTTCTACGGGGTATCCTCATTTGGGGTGTGGAGCACTCCTGCAAAGTTTCAAGCCATTTGGACAAACATTGCTATGTAGAATTGTTCCAACTTGATTCTGGACAAAGAGGGTTTTGGGATTATTTCGTGAACCAAACCATCTTGGAATGAGATGAAACTTGGCATGTCTATCAGATATAGCTAGGGAAGGATGCTAGAATTTTCTGGTAATTTATTGAAAATACTTCCTTTGGAAATATTTCAAAAGGTCAAAACAGACAGAATAGGTTTTCAAGGTTTTGCTCAAATATTTTGAAGAAAATCTGATGTATGGAAAATATATGTCCTCTAAGTATCTCCAATTTTTCTCAGATTTAATAATTTTCCAACCAGAAATATCATTTCTGGCCTCAGAAAAGGACATGCAAACAAAATAGAAAAATATTTTATAAAATAGTTATTTTATGATTTTGGAGAGTTAAAATAGTGCTAAAATCAGGATAACATCTTTCGGTGAAGGCACTCCCTTGGAATAAGGGACTTGTAGTGCAAATCCAAAGCAAGGTTTTGAAATAGTCAAAAATGAGAAGAAGGTCTTTTTGGAAATATCATGTTTATAAAAATATTATTTTTGGATCCACTCATTCAAGCATATACACAAACAATGGCAATCATGGCACTCGTAGCACTTGCTTAAAAAGTTTTAATAAACTCAGTTTTTGAATAGACTACAGTTGAAATGAGGTAAAAACAGGGTGTGACAGTAGAGCAACCCATGGACATGCGATGGGTGTGCTTCACTTGGCGAGGTTAATCATAATGGCGCGGGCCTAGACTGTCTGAAAGTCCAGCGCGACACGTGGCGCATGACGGGGCGTGGGGCGCTCCCGCTTCCCTTGACGCGACGGCAACCGTCCCGTGATGACCTAAAGCCTGCGCACGGTGCGGGGTCATTATTACCGCCCATTAACCTCCTGTCCACTAAATGTGGGCAAGGAGGCGTGGGTTGAACATCCACTCAGAGGCCTCATATAAGGTCAAGGGGAAGGATCTCCTACCCCAACTTCCTCACCCTTGCTCTTCGTTCTTGCTTATCGTCGTAGCAATGACGACACGAGTGAAGGTATCATGTGCCGCTGAGAGAGAAACTAGTGATGGGGGAAGCGGGCGTAGACAGAAAGAGGCTCCCCAGATATGCCCCCCGCCATGCTCGAGGCACCTCTCAGGGGAGCGCGGGCGCTCCCCACAGGTGGCTCGTGCAGGACCGAGCATTTGTGGGAGGGGCTGTGTTCGCAGGCATGGTGGGCGAGAAGACTGTGGACGGGGCCAGTGGTACGCTGCAAGCACCCGGCATCCCACGTCGCGAAGTCGCTATACCGACATGGCCCGCGAGTTCATTGGAAGGGTAGAGGGCAGGCCTCACACCTAGCTCCGACTCCCGGAATCTTTCACGGAGGAGATGGAGGAACAAGCGCCCCTGGGCTTGTGGCTCCATTCACATGGGTGTTGTAGCAGGCCTTCCTTGTTGGTGATAGGGTTCAACTCCCTCGACTTCATGTTCTTGAAGCATGGGTGGAAGTCGTTCGCCCTTTCTCAGGGCTTGTAGGAAGGGCACGTCCTCCATTTCAAGTTCGATGAGGCCGCCACGCTCTTCATGAAGGCCTTCGAGAACGCCGACGGTTGCTTGGTGTCGGGGGGATAACCCTGGGGTAGGCTCATCGAGCCTAGTCCTTTGCCTTCTACAAAGAAGGAACATGATGAACCATTCTGCAAAGCCCAAGTCCCCCTGGCCGGCTAGGAAGCACCTGCCGGCTGGGGGCGAGACGACCAACTCTCTAGCCGGACAGGAAGCTCCTGTCGGCTAGAGGCGAGACGACTACCTCCCTATGGCCGTCTAGGCCAAGCCGGCCAGCTAGAAGCGAGGCGGCCGTGCGCAGGCCGGCTAGTCAAGCGACTAGCCGGCTAGGGAGCTCAAGTCACATTAGATCGTAGGTCATGACGAGACCCTACGCTTAAAGGTGGCTACGCGTGAGCCAAGGTACTGGATCGGGGTGCATAGTAGGTACAGCGTCGGCGGCCAGGCCACTAACCTCCTCCGGCTCCGATCCATCACCCTGCACAGTGTCGCCCCGTCAAACTCCCACTCTATTACTGCACTCGGCGTGGGAACAGTGGAGACGGCTGTACTGTTTGCCCATGACGAATCTCGCTGGACGATGCCGGACGTACCACACGTGTTGTGCGTCAACGTTATGCGAGAGCCTTACTGGCTAGCCGGCGGGTCCTACAGCCAGACGAGACCTTCCAGTCGGCGGGCCCCTCCAGCGACAAGACAAGACCCCCATGGACCCCGTGGCCAGCCGGCGAGGCTGCCATCCGGGTCCCACTCTTGTACCTTTATCCTTATTGTAGGTCGATGGGTTCGTCTATAAAACTCCCCGCCCCCCTCCATGCAGAGGGTCGGTCAACTTCATACACACACACACCACACAGGAGAGGTAGACGCGAGCCAGCTGCTCCTTCTTCCTCCTCCACAAAACAGCTCAAGGAGCACATTGTAGTCCCTTTGATACATCATACACTCTGGTAGGATTAGGGGTGTTATCACTATGGAGAGCCCTGAACCTGGGTACATCGTGCGTTTCATGCTTGTACCATCCTCCTTCCCAGCACCCTCCGGTGCCACTTCGGCTCCCACCATCTTTAGCCTACCCATGGCTTATGTTGTAAGTAAAGACCGACATTTGGCGCCCACCGTGGGGCCCTCCGCGGCATCGGCTGGCTTTACGCGCTGCGCGGGGCCCTACGCTTACACTGCCGGATGTATCGTGTCCAGACCAACCTGCATGCCCCTCGAGCCTGCTTACGAGGAGGCTTCTCCGATGATCGTCGACGTCCCAGTCCGTCATGCGGATTCTGATGGGGAGTCTGACGACGAGTCACTCCCCAGCGTCGTCATCACAGCTATCGAGAACCTCAGTGTTCTCTTCAGCGACTTATACCTCAACGATGGCCCTCGCTACCCTGGCGAGGACTTCGACGTTGAGGCGTTGTGCGCCAGCTTCAGTAGGCTCTCCCTCGCCGAGATGCCTACATTTGACGTGTACCCTAGCAACATACTCGTCTTCTACGGTCCATCGTCATCTGCGGGGTTCCTTACCACGTATCATGTCGCCGTCGTCTCCAACGTCGTAGAGGTGATGGTCATCGGTGCCGGCACCAGCACGGCTCATGGCAAGGCGTCAGCTGACGCTGGTGAGCCAGCTGTTGTATCTACCGACACGCTTCATACCGCCCTTGCCGGCTAGAAGACACCCATCGCCACGTCCACAAACCCCACCGACGTACGGGCCTCACTTGAGGAGGCTCGTAGGCACATCTTGGAGGAGGGCATTGCCATCGTCGAGGCTAAACGCTGGATGGAGGCCACGCAGCGTGAGTATAACTCTGCTTATGGCCTCACTCCGGTTTCCGAGGGTCCTAGCCGGTTTGGCGCGGTCCACGGCCGCGGCCGGGTCATTGCCGAGATCCTAGGCGGCAATCAGCCCATCTACGAGACTCCTGCGACCAACTTACGGGCTGCCAAGGCGGCCATGGTAGAAATGCCAGGCTTGGAGGGTGAGGAGCGCGTCCTTCAGGAGAAGCGGATCAAGGATCTCCTTGACGCCACCAATGAACAGCACACACGGCTTGACCCTGGCCAGGCACAGAAGGAATATCCGGGACCCAATCCTGGAGCGCGCCGTAACCCCAACGGTCATCCTCAAGCCGAGGGATCTTCCTCACATCGCACGTTCGGCCGGAAGGGCGAGGGCAGCCACGACAGGCGTTCTTAGCGCCAGAGCGAGCTGACTTCGAACCGACGTCGCAGAGATGATCAGACTTACTCGGTGTATGAGGTTCCTCGTCCAGGGAGGGCACATGCTACCGGCATACAAGACACACTTCCGATCACGGCTCGGATCGGCGCTCGTGTCCCACACAGTGACAACGATGCTCGCAAGCGCCTCAACGCCCTGGCGCAGTCAGCTCTCCTAGAAGAGGACGGCCCCTTCGGTCCGGCGTGCTTCGGCCCCCAGGTTCGAGGGGAGCCATTTCCCCGAGGCTTCACTCTCCCTCCGTCCACCCCCAAGTACGACGACACTGCCAAGCCAGAAGACTAGTTGATTGACTACACCACTGTCGTTCGCATCGCCCGGGGCAACAAGCGCGTAGCCGTTTCCTACGTGCCACTCATGCTGGCCGGCTCGTCTAGGACAAGGCTTAATATTCTTCCAGCCGGTAGCGTCAACTCCTGGGTTGACTTCGAGGAGGCGTTGGTCCGCAGCTTCACTGGCACCTACAGGCACCCTGGCCGGCCTCACGAGCTGGCCATGTGCGTGCAGAGGCCCGACGAACCCCTTCGCGACTACGTCACGCGTTGGACCGAGCTTCGCAGCTCCTGCGAGGGAGTGCATGAGGTACATGCCATCCAGTACTTCATCGACGGCTGCCGAGACAGCACTCTCCTCAAGCACAAGCTCATGTGCTCCAAGCCCACCTCTCTGGCGGTGTTCATGGCCAAGGCGGACAAGTACGCCACGGCCGACTCTGCGATGCGGGTCAAGGTGACCCCCTCGGACAAGGTTGTCCCCACGCCGACTACTCCCAAGCCGGCTGGCGACAATCGAGGCGGCCAGAACAACAACAAGCGCAAGGCGGATCAACTTGATTCGCGCTCCAGCAACAAGCTGGTGGCAAACGTAGAGGGGGATGCACCGGCTACTCAAGCCGGCTTTCAACGGAGGCGGACCGACAAGAACGACTAGCAGCCCAAGCTCAGCTTTGAGAAAATGCTTGACGCGCCCTGCAAGATGCACACTGGGGCGAAGCCCTCTACCCATACCCTTCGACACTGCAGCTTTGTACAACGACTGTCGCAAGGAGAGGGTATGCCGGCTCCCCCAAGTGCAGCTGCAGCACCTCATGCTCCGGCTCCCGGTCCAGCTCCGGCTCTGCCACCGCCGCCTCACAACGACGGCAGTCTCCATGATTACTAGCCCCATCAAGACGAAGCATTTGTTGTCTTCACCAGCGAGGGTGATGACAAGCACAACTAGCTCCAACGCCGGCACGAGGTGAACGCCACGGTCCCTCTGGTTCCCCAATACATGCATTGGTCTAAAAAGCCAATTATGTGGAGCCGGGTTGACCATCCTGCGGTGATGCCAAATCATGGCTCATACGCGCTCATCCTTGACCCCACTTTCGCCTCCCTCAGGCTCACCTGCCGGTTCTCGAGGGTGTTGTTCGACAGCGGCAGCAGCATCAACATCCTCTACCTCGACACCTTTCTCAAGCTCGGGCTCAAGGAAAAGGACCTCCAGCCGACCAACACTGTCTTCCACGACATTGTGCCGGGACAGTTCTGCTCGCCGATCGGCAAAATCCAGCTGGACGTCCTTTTCAGCGACATGGCTCACTTCCGCCGAGAGTCCATATGGTTCGAGGTGGTGGATCTCAGCAGCCCGTATCACGCGCTGTTGGGCAGGTCAGCTCTGGCCAAATTCATGGCCATCCCCCATCAAGCCTACCTCAAGAAGAAGATGCCGGGTCCAAAGGGCATCATCACCATTGCTGCCGACTACAAGAAGTCGCTCGAGTGTGCACAAGACAGCAGCCGTCTGGCCGACGCCATGGTGATTGCTGAGGAGAAAAGGAAGATCGACCGGCTCAGGGATCAGGCTACCGAGCAGTCGGCGATCCCTACTCCATCATCCCAGTCGGCCAGCGAAGGTTCCTTCAAGCCATGCAAAGAAACCAAGCAGGTGCCACTCGATCCTGCGAACCCTAAGCAGTGCGTCACCATCGGGGCTAACCTCAGCCCCAAATAGGAAGGCGAGCTCGTCGACTTCCTCCGTGAGAATCGGGACATCTTTGCATGGTCTCCCAAAGACATGCCAGGGGTTCCGAGGAAGCACGCCGAGCACAAACTTCACGTGCGGCCGGATGCAAAGCCGGTGAAACAACCTTTGCACAATTGGAGAAGAGATTGCCCGACTCCTCGCAGCCGGCTTCATCATGGAGGTTTTCCACCCGGACTAGTTGTCCAATCCAGTCCTGGTGCTAAAGAAAAACAACACATGGTGAATGTGTATCGACTACACAAGCCTGAATAAGGCGTGCCCGAAAGACCCTTTCGCCTTGCCCAGGATAGATGAAGTGATCGAATCCACAGCCGGTTGCGAACTGCTGTCATTTTTGTACGCTTATTCAGGCTACCATCAAATCAAGCTGGATCCAGTTGATCGCCTGAAGACCTCCTTCATCACGCCCTTCGGGGCCTACTGCTACACCACCATGACGTTCGGTTTGAAGAACGCTGGTGCGACATTCCAATGCTGCATGCAGCAATGCTTCCTGCCACAGATCGACTGAAACATCCATGTTTATGTGGATGACATCATCGTCAAGACCAAGCAGCACTTCAGTCTCCTTGACGACTTGCGGGAGACGTTCGCCAACCTCCGGTCTCCACAGCCGTTTGAGTCGCTTCCCGTGACTCAGGAAAGATTCCTGGGGCAGGGGATGGGGTGCGAAGAAGAATAAGAGGGGAGATCAACAAAGAAGAAAAGATCAAGACAAAATAAAAGAAAGGCTTACGGTTGAAATGGATGTTGGTCTCGCGGGCCTCCTCCAAGGCCTCGTGCTCCCACACCGTGCTCACTTGGGCTGTGCGGGAGAGCTCTTCCTCGAGGGCCGCGGCCGTCTCCATCGCCTTGGCTAGCGGCGCCTGCTTCTGGATCAGGGCCTCCTCCTTCTCCTTTAGGGCGGCGTCCTTGAGCTTCATCTCCTCGAGATGAGCCGTCTTGAGACGCTCCGTGTCGGCGGCATAGGAGGTGTCCTTCTCCTGAAGGGTGGTGCGCAGTTGCCCCAGTTTGGCCTGAAGGGCCGCCTCGCGATCCTTCTTCTTCAACTGGAGAAGACTCAGCTGCTGGTGGAGCCGCTAGTCCGCCTCGCACAAGGTGTCTCGCTCGGAAATGGCAGCGCCCAGCAGGCCGTGAAGATCAGCAATTTGGCCGTCAACCGCCTGGGTCTGGGCCTGGAGCATGTTGTACGCCTGCACTTGGGCGTCATGAAGCTCCTACGAGCAAAGCAAAACAAGCAAGAAGTAAGATTCGGCCCGGTAATTCATAGCCTGCCCGATTCTCGGGGGCTACACCCAGTGGGTGCGCTTGCGCGCCCCCACTGACTCAAGAGAAGAAAAAACCAAAACCAAGGCAATGAAGATGCAAAATATGAAGGACTCACCTTGGCGCGTTCCTCCAGGTCGCAACGATGGTGTCTGATCCAGGTGGCTGGTTGGTTGTCAGCTCCGTGGACGTTCCGGCCGGCTCCGTCTCTGCAGGTGGGGGTGGATCAGCCGTGTCATCTTCCTCCTTGAGAATCGTGACATCTTTGCATGGTCTCCCAAAGACATGTCAGGGGTTCCGAGGAAGCACGCCGAGCACAAACTTCACGTGCGGCCGGATGCAAAGCCGGTGAAACAACCTTTGCGCCGCTTCGCTGAGGGGAAGCCGCGCACAATTGGAGAATAGATTGCCCGGCTCCTCGCAGCCGGCTTCATCATGGAGGTTTTCCACCCGGACTGGTTGGCCAATCTAGTCCTAGTGCTAAAGAAAAACAACACATGGTGAATGTGTATCGACTACACGAGCCTGAATAAGGCTTGCCCAGGATAGATCAAGCGATCGACTCCACAGCCGGTTGCGAACTGCTGTCATTTCTGGACGCTTATTCAGGCTACCATCAAATCAAGCTGGATCCAGTTGATCGCCTGAAGACCTCCTTCATCACGCCCTTTGGGGCCTACTACTACACCACCATGATGTTCGGTCTGAAGAACGCTGGTGCGACATTCCAATGCTGCATGCAGTAGTGCTTCCTGCCACAGATCGACTGAAACATCCACGTCTATGTGGATGACATCATCGTCAAGACCAAGGAGCACTTCAGTCTCCTTGACGACTTGCGGGAGATGTTCGCCAACCTGCGGTCTCCATAGCCGTTTGAGCCGCTTCCCGTGACTCAGGGAAGATTCCTGGGGCAGGGGATGGGGTGCGAAGAAGAATAAGAGGGGAGATCAACAAAGAAGAGAAGATCAAGACAAAATAAAAGAAAGGCTTACGGTTGAAATGGATGTTGATCTCACGGGCCTCCTCCAAGGCATCGCGCTCCCACACCGTGCTTGCTTGGGCTGTGCGGGAGAGCTCTTCCTCGAGGGCCGCAGCCATCTGCATCGCCTTGCTAGGTGCGCCTGCTTGTGGATTAGGGCCTCCTCCTTCTCCTTCAGGGCGGCGTCCTTGAGCTTCATCTCCTCGAGATGAGCCGTCTTGAGACGCTCTGTGTCGGCGGCATAGGAGGTGTCCTTCTCCTAAAGGGTGGTGCGCATCTGCCCTAGTTCGGCCTGAAGGGCTGCCTCGCGATCCTTCTTCTTCAACTGGAGAAGACTCAGCTGCTGTTGGAGCCGCTGGTCTGCCTCACGCAAGGCGTCTCGCTCGGAGATGGTAGCGCCCAGCAGGCCATGAAGATCAGCAATTTGGCCATCAACCGCCTGGGTCTGGGCCCACAGCATGTTGTTCCCGTGCACTTGGGCGTCATGAAGCTGCTACGAGCAAAGCAAAAGAAGCAAGAAGTAAGATTCGGCTCGGCTAATTCATAGCCAGCCTAATTCTCGGGGGCTACACCTAGTGGGTGCGCTAGCGCGCCCCCACTAAAAAAGTAAAGACCAAGCATAGCACAAGGAGATTCGGCTCGGCCAATGCTTGGCCGACCCGATTCTCGGGGGCTACACCCAGTGGGTGCGCTGCCGCACCCCCACTGATTCAAGAGCAGAAAAAACCAAAACCAAGGCAATGAAGACGCAAAAGATGAAGGACTCACCCTGGCGCGTTCCTCCAAGCGCTCCAGATCGTTGTGGGCCACGCGGGCCGCTTGTTTCACCTTGTCCCGGCTACTCGTGAACATCGCCACTAGTTCTGGGACACCGCTGAGCTCGGCGCCTAGGGTCATCGTTAGGCGCGCAGCGTTGTCCATGCACCAAGTCTTCATGAGCCGGCTCCCCGCGATGGAGCCGGCTCCTAGAGCAGCTGGGCCGCGACTGGTCACGACGATGGTGCCGGATCCAGGTGGCTGGTTGTTGGTCGGCTCCGTGGACGTTTCGGCCGGCTGTGTCTCTGTAGCTGGGGGTGGATCAGCCGTCTGCAGTGCATCCATGGTCACCTCCGGCGCGTCTAGGATCATCTCCAGCATACCACTTATGTCAGCTTCCGGCGTGTCAGGGACCTCCTCGAGGTCCACAGGTGTGGAGGCGGTCGGCTCGGGAGACTTGGCCGCCTCAGCCTCCTTGGCACGTCTCGGAGCCGCCTCGCTAGCTGGCTCCTCCACGCGCGTTCGCTTGGAGGGGTCATGTCTAGTCTTCGAACGCTTCTCCTTGGGCTTCTCAGCCCGGCTGGGCTGGGATTGGCCCGCGGTCATCTTCTTCACCACCACTTCCCAGCGAAGGGCGGATTCGTCCTCCAGCGCCTTCTAGGTAGCGTCAGCAGCTGCCCAGCTGTCTTGCTCGGCGGCGGAGGCGGTTTCTTCCTCCACGTCTTCTGCCTCCCTGCCAGGCACTGTTTGAGGAACCTATCCTCGAACGACGAAACAAAAGGAGACAACGAAGGACTCTTACCCCGCCACGACGGGCACCTGCTTCCTGCCGACGCCGGCATGACGCTTCTTGGCACCGCCTGGTCATCCTCTGGTTGGAGGTCCTGTCGCGGCACGTTTGGGGGCCGGCTTAGAGGTTGTGGCACCCTTGCCCTTGTTCCTGGCCGCCTCGCCAGGCATGTCCGTCTCGCCAGCATGGCGGTGGTCCCGTGTCAGGGGAGGGTTGGTGACTTCCTCCACCTCCACGGCATCCTCCCCGATGGTTGCATCATATGAAGAAGGCGGCCTCTCATCCTCGTTCGTCCATTCAACAAGGGGAGGCCTCAGGTGCTCACCAGATGGCTCGGAGCCCTCCGAATCCAGCGCCTCCTCCGAGACGGCGTCCCGCAGCTCAATCATCCCCTCGTCCTCGATTTCCTAGGGGTCTAATGTCTCCATGTCAGGGGCTGGCGGGTTGAGCCCTTGTAGGTTCTCAAACAGCTGTGGCAAAAGAGTTTGCAACCGGCTCAATAGAGGAAACAACAGTTTCAAAAGGCAGAGAAAATCGAGATCCATGAAGATACTCGCCATTGGGGGAGGATGGGCTCTTTCGTAAGGGACCAGCCCCCATTTCCAGTCTCCACTTTCATCCATGTTGGCGGAGGAGATCTGGTTCACGTTCTTCGCCATTGCACCGGCATGGAAGTTTTTGGTGGAGTGCCGGCAGGGATCGCGCCGCCCGCTCATCTAGTAGATCAGATCAGGCCGTCTCTGCAGAGCCAAGATCCGTCAGGTCATTTGGTGGTGAGCAGGTTGCGGCCGATGAGGCTGCGAGTCTTCACACTTTCGAGGTAGACGCCTATCTGCGCTACCTCGGCAATCAGCTTCGGGTACTTGGCCTGCCAGTTCTTCTTCGCCGTTGAAGTCTCGATGGCGTAGGGGGGCATGTTGATGGCGTTATGGGAGGGGCTGACATTCTTCACATAGAAGAATCCCTTGTGCCACTGCTTGATGGAGTCCTAGAACGGCATCTGGGGGAAGCGGCACTTCGTCCGGTGATGCACCAGTGATGCGTCGCACGGGGTCATCAGGCGAGGGCCCGTGAGCTTCTCCACCGCGGCCTTGTCCACCTTGATGGACTGTTGCTTTAAGAAGAATAGGCTCTACCCGAGGTCGAGGCGGGGCTCCATCCCCGAAATCCATCACACAGGACGAGCTGAAGAATGGCGTTCGGCGCCAGAAGGTGCGGCTGCAAGCCGAACAAAGTAAGAAAGTTGGCGAAGAAGTTGCTTGCTCGCAGCCCGAACCCTCTGTAGAAGTGTTCATCGAACACGACTACTTCGCCCTCCTGCTGCGTCGCGGCGGTCTCGGATACGGGAATCCGCACGGCCACGAGGGAGGCGAGAGGCAGCATACGGCGATGGCGGAGCACATCAATATGGTCGATGCAGATGTCGCTACCGATCGAGGCACCATTGTGCTGGCCCTTCTTGGAGGAGTTGCTAGACATGGTGGCAAGCCGCGAGAGCTCGAAGGGTTGGCGATGACGTTTTGCACGGTGATGAAGACGAAGGCAAGACTCTCTCTTTCTTTGGGCTCAGGGAAGGAGGGGTGCAAGTGCGGGGCGAGAAGGGGGCAATTGGTCCCCCCGGTACCCCCGCACCCCATTTAAACCCCACGATGGATCTTGGGGAGGGTATACGGTGTGCACCGGTCCCAATATCCCCGATTATTACGTGGACATTAGGACTCCCGAAACCCATCCATCACGGAGTAAATCCGCAAAGGATCCTCCGCGCGGAGGCCGAGGGGGCGTCATGGCGGGACCCAGGGCTCAGGCCCAGTCCCGTCATCTGTGCAATAGTTCATCACGTTAGGCCGGGGCCTGGCACTTGGCGCAATTTGCGCAACCTATACGAGGCCTCACTTGGAAGTCAGCCAGCTTCCGAGCCGGCGTCTCCTGCAGCAGGCGGCGGCAGGAATTTGACATCAAATAACTCAAGCCGGCGAGGCCATCCGCTCCAAGGCAGCGGGCCTCCCCTGCTTCGGGGACTACTATCGGGGGGATAACCCCAGGGTAGGCTCATCGAGCCTACTCCTTTGCCATCGACCAAGAAGGAACAGGATGAACCATTATGCAAAGCCCAAGTCCCCCTGGCCAGCTAGGAAGCACCTGCCGGCTGGGGGCGAGACAACTAACTCTTTGGCCGGCCAGGAAGCTCCTGCCGGCTAGAGGAGAGATGACTACCTCCCTCTGGCCGTCTAGGCCAAGCCGGCCGGCTAGAGGTGAGGCGGCCGTGCCCAGGCCGGCTAGTCAAGCGACTTGCGGGCTAGGGAGGTCAAGTCACATCATATCGTAGGTCATGACGAGACCCTACGGTTAAAGGTGGCTACGCGTCAGCCAAGGTACTAGATCGGGGTGCACGACACGTACAGCATCGGCGGCCATGCCGCTGACCTCCTCCGGCTCTGATCGATCACCCTGCATAGTGTCGGCCCGTCAAACTCCCAGTCCATTACTGCACTCGGGGTGGGAACAATGGAGACGGCCGTACTGTTTGCCCATGACGAATCTCGTTGGATGACGCCGGACGTACCACACGTGTCCTGCGTCAACCTTACGCGAGAGCCTTATTGGCTAGCCGATGGGTCCACAACCAGACGACACCTCGCATCCAGCGGGGCCCTCCAGCGAAAACACAAAATCCCCGTGAACCCCCTAGCCAGCCAGCGAGGCTGCTAGCCGGGTCCCACTCTTGTATCTTTATCCTTATTGTAGGTCGGTGGGTTCGTCTATAAAACCCCCCAGCCCCCCTCCATGTATAGGGTCGGTCAACTTCATACACACACACCACACAGAAGAGGTTGACGTGAGCCTGCTGCTCCTTCTTCCTCCTCCAGAGAACACCTCAAAGAGCACATTGTAGTCCCTTTGATACATCATACACTCCGGCAGGATTAGGGTGTTATCTCTACGGAGAGCCATGAACCTGGGTACATCATGCGTTCCATACTTGTACCATCCTCGTTCCCAGCACCCTGTGGTGCCACTTAGGCTCCCACCATCTTTAGCCTACCCATGGCTTATGTTGTGAGTAAGCACCAACACTTGGACTACTGCATGGAAGGTGATAGGAGCGGCAGCGGTAGCCCTTCCAGCACCGAACATAGCGAAACCTCTTCCTCCAAGGGGAGCGAGGGAGACAACGACTTCAACGGCTCCCCACGCTCCCATGTCAAAGAGGAGGCTTCTAACTAGGGGCGGGTGACGCCAGCGTTGGGGTCCATGGTGGTTGTGCTTCGAGAGCCCGATCTTTCTTCTATTGCATTTGCTTCCCTTTCGTGTAATGCAACATGCTGGCCTAGTGGGGGCGTGTAAAAAGGGGTTATGTCCTTCACGCTTCAAATCGAATGTTATTTTGGGTGAAAAACCAGCTTATCCCTGGTACTCTTTGTTAATCTTGCGCCCCTTCCGAGGTCCTCCCAATGCTTAGTGCTGCTAAGGCCCATCCCCCGAGCATGCGCGAACCGTTGTTGGTACGAAGGATCCTGAGGTACAGCGCTCACGGGCTCGCCTTCAGCGCGCGAGTGACTCACACAAGGGGTTGTTGCTTGGAGGGCCCGCGTCACGAGGCCCCTTGGGGTCCTGTAGAGAAAACACCTTGTTACCAACGGTACGGCTTGCCCTCTTGTATTTGGGCGTTACGCGAGAAGTGCAGGCCCCAATGGACTTGGTGGGGTGACGTCTGCATGGGTATGCCTGCGATCCAGAACCCAGCTCTTTGGGTTCCAAGCACAGCCGAGGCAGACCGAGGAAAAGGCACCGTGCCTAGCCCTGTGAGCGTGAGGCCCAAGGTAAAGCTAACGGGCACGTGCCGCGGGGGAAAATCTATGGCTGCCGAGCCATGGGCTTTCCACCCTAAGGCAGTGCGGCCCCCGGGGACATTCTTCGTTGTCTTCTCCCCACCGTGATGAATGGGGCTTCCACTAGGCGTGGCTGCGAGCCCCCTCCTGAGGCCACGAGACGGCTCATCTTGGGATTCCACTTGGGAGGATCCAGGGCGTGTATAACCCCAAACTCATTATTACCTAAGTATAAAACAGGATCGAGAAAACCAACGAAACCCCGCGAAAACGAGAAGACCAAGATCTTTATTAAAACCAGAGGCGAACTTGTTTGCAAGACGGAAGGGGGAGATGCGGCTGCCCCGTCCACCACGGGTCAACCTCGTGAGCTTGTTTACAAGTCAAAAAATAAGGGAAGAAAAGCGGCTACCGTGTCTAGCACGGATCAGCCTAGAAAGAAATGTCGCTACCGTGTCTAACGCGGTTCAACCTAAAAGAAGTGTGGTTGTCGTGTCCAGCATAGGTCAGCCTGGGGTTAGTTGCGACCCACGAGGCATCTTCTTCGATCATTCCCCAAGCGCGATGCCTGGGGATTCCACTTGGTTGTGGGTATAGTCACGGTTCGACAGTCATTCCGCTAGCGCGGAGCACAGAGACTTCCACTTAGGCATGGGCGGGAGCCCTCCTCCGAGGCCACAATGTGGCTTGCCATGGGTTTCCACTCGGGAGGCTCTGGGGCGTGTACACCCCTAAACTCATTATTACGTGAGAATGTCACACGCGGAGATAGTTGGGTGGACAACCCAGGCATGACCAGAGATAGTTCCTAACCCGGTCTTCAGGTCCTTCTTGCATTTCGGTGCGGAAGGCACATGTCGGCACAGTTCTCCTGTGGCCCAAACATGAGCGCCATCGCGCCCCACGCAACCACAAGAGGACGAAACCAGGAGAGTCTTTATGGGAGGCGGCAAGGTGCCTACCCAGCGGCAGCGTGAGCCAAGCCGCATTCCCTCCATCTGCACGCGGCGGTTCTCCACGAGGGCATGACCCTAAGGACCTTGGTGAGATGACTAGCACGGGTGGCTAGTCGTGAACTAGAGCTCGATCACTTAGATTTTTCGGCATTGCAAGAACAAGTCCACACACATACGCCATGTCTAACCCCCACCACGGAACCATCATAGGGCGGTTGTGGGGGCGCGCCGGCCCCCGGCAGCAGCGAAACACTAGAGCTTAAGATTTAGACAAATGACACCATTTCAAGTGAAGGTTAATTGAGTTCGTTACATATGTAGAAAACACCTGCTCGAGGCGATGCAAAATACAAGGAATAGCTTGATTCGAACAACCCAAAAATTCACCTGATGGCCATGATGCCGCGGGAGCGACAGGCTGCAGGATGGCGCCTACCGTCGAGGCCCACCCCTCTCGTGGGAGGGGGGCTCCTGAGACTTGAAGGGTCCGAGGGGCCCCGACACCTCGCGAGTCATGCATGGCCGGCACCTCTTACAACTTGCCTCTCTTGTGAGCGGCGAACTCATGTGCCCCTGGCGCTTTTCGCCACACTCCCGCCCCATGGGGGCGCGTGCCGAGGCGGGCCTCCACATGGTTCCCAAGCGCCCCCTCGTCACACCGAACAACCCAGGTGGCTTCCAGGTGGGAGCCCCCGAGCCCGGCCTAACGTGGGCGCCGGGTGCGGCCTCCTATGCTAGAGGGAGCGGGCGCCGGCTGGGGGTCCGAGGCTCGTGACATTGGCGTCTCCTGCAGCACCTTTCACCTCGGGGGGTCGTGGTCGCTGCAGTAGGGGCATTGTCCAGGGGGCATGCTTTGTGAAGCTGCCCACGCCGAGCATCTTCTTGAGGAAGATCGCTTCTCTTGTCGCAACGGGGTTGGTCGCGCCGGCTCTAGTTAGGGTTGTCACCGAGGTCATTCCTTCCGTTGGTGCCGCGGTCACCTTCGCGCCTGCCACCATAGACACGGTCTCAATGCAGGATGGCGATGCGGGAAGACCCGAGTGACCGACAGTCTTTCGTGTTGTGAGTCCGCACATTGTGGTAAGCGTAGAACACCCCACGGACTCCCTCAGGCGTGCCGTCGCAGGGTTCCGGCGGTGGCCGCAAGCTGGTTATCGGTACCTGGAGGAGCAGGATTATGGCTCGAGGTTGACCCGGCTCGGGCCCATTTGTATGGGGGCAGAGCGAGTCGCTGCATGGCCGTGGAGGCTGCTCGCTGGCCAGGCCCGCCACTTCCAGCGCCGGGGGCTGAAGCTGGACATAGGGCGCTAGGGCCCTCCTGGCGATAAAGACGAGCTCGAAGACACTACTAGAATCAGGGAATTTGCCATCAGCCAGTTCTTTGCCGTCTGTTGGATGAAGGCAAAGATCCTCTTTGCCGTCAGTTTCCATAAAACAGACGGCAAAGATATGACTGATGGCACAGGGCCTTTTTGCCATCAGCCAAATCTTTGTCTTCTGCGAGTAGATGACAAAAAGGGGCAGGCACATGGCAAAGGGCCCAGACCCCACCCCCCCACTTTGAAGTTTGCGAGAGGACGACAAAGAAGGGACAGGTAGACGGCAAAGGCGATGCCCTAACGACCAACGCCACCCCTACCCACACCCCCACCCCCCTCTTTGTCGTTCGCCGCAGACAACAAAGAGGCTCCTAAGCAAATGGGTGTTACCCCCTGGCCCCATACTCCTCTCTCTCCCCCCTATCTCCCTCTCTCTCTATCCACCCACACGCGCCTCCCCTCACCACCTTCCCGACCTCCTTCTCCTCCACCACCACATTGTTGGCACGCGCGAGAAAAGAGTCTTGATGACCCACAAGTATAGGGGATCTGTCGTAGTCCTTTCGATAAGTAAGAGTGTTGAACCCAACGAGGAGCAGAAGGATCTCACAAGTGGTTTTCAGCAAGGTATTCTCTGCAAGCACTGAAATTATCGGTAACAGATAGTTGTGTGATAAGATGAATCATAATAGAATAGGTAGTTCAGGCACCATCATCAATATGTTGCTGCTATTGAATCAGGTTTTGAATCAAGCAGCAAGAGTCCGACCTCAGGGTCCACCATAGAAAGGCATTCCTCAGTCCCAGAATAGCATGCAGCAAGTAGCAAGTAACAATAGTAACAATGGTGCAGCATAGTGGCCCAATCCCTTTTGTAACAAGGGACAATCCTGGACAAACTCTTATAGGAGGTAAAGCGCTCCCGAGGACACGTGGGAATTTCTATGAAGCTAGTTCTCATCATGTTCATATGATTCGCGTTTGCTACTTTGATAGTTTGATATGTGGGTGGACCAGTGCTTGGGTGCTGCCCTTACTTGGACAAACCTCCCACTTATGATTAACCCCTCTCACAAGCATCCGCAACTACGAAAGAAGAATTAAGACAAAGTTAACCATAGCATTAAACTAGTGGTTCCAAATCAGCTCCTTACGAAGCAACGCATAAACTAGGGTTTATGCTTCTGTCACTCTAGCAACCCATCATCTACTTACTACTTCCCAATGCCTTCCTCTAGGCCCAAATAATGGTGAAGTGTTATGTAGTCGACATTCAGATAACACCACTAGAGGAGAGACAACATACAACACATCAAAATATCGAACGAATACCAAATACACATGACTACTTATATCTTGACTTATCCCATGTCCTCAGGAACAAAAGTAACTACTCACAAAGCATAATAATATTCATGACCAGAGAGGTATTGAATAGCATCAAGGATCTGAACATATAATCTTCCACCGAGTAATCCAACTAGCATCAACTATAAAGAGTAATTAACACTACTACCAACCTTACAAGTACCAACGGAGTCGCGAGACGGAGATTGGTTACAAGAGATGAACTAGGGTTTGGAGATGAGATGGTCCTGATTAAGATGTTGATGGCGATGAGTCCCCTCCGATGAGAGGAGTGTTGGTGATGACGAAGGCGGTGATTTCCCCCCTGGGAGGGAAGTTTCCTCGGTAGGACGGTGATACGTCTCAACGTATCTATAAATTTTGATGGTTTCATACTATTATCTTGTCAAACTTTGGATGTTTTGCATGCCTTTTATATATTTTTTGGGACTAACTTATTAACTCAGTGCCAAGTGCCAGTTCCTGTTTTTCCATGTTTTTGACCCCTTTTAGAGGAGAATTTGAAACGGAGTCCAAACGGAGAAAAATCCTCGAAAAGATTTTTTCCATAACGGAAGAAGATCAGGACACTTGAGAGCCAAGGCAGGGGGTCCCCAGGGGCCCCACAAGCCCCCACTCGCGGCCACGGGGGGAGGCCGCGGCCCTCAGGCTTGTGGGCCCCCTGGACCTCCTTTGCCCTATGTTTTGCGCCTATATATCCCCAAAAATTCCACAAAAATTCAGGAGATCATCGAAAGTACTTTTCCGTCGCCGCAAGCTTCTGTCTCCGCAAGATCCCATCTGGGGCACGTTCTGGTGCCCTGCCGGAGGGGGATTCGGACACGGAGGGCTTCTTCATCAACACCATGACCTCTCTGATGATGCGTGAGTAGTTCACCATAGACCTACGGGTCCATAGCTAGTAACTAGATGGGTTCTTCTCTCTCTTGGATCTTCAATACAAAGTTCTCCATGATCTTCATGGAGATCTATCCGATGTAATCTTTTTTTGCGGTGTGTTTGTCGAGATCCGATGAATTGTGGATTTATGATCAGATTATCTATGAATCTTATTTGAGTTTCTCCTGATCTCTCTTATGCATGATTTCATATCCTTGTAATTCTCTTTGAGTTGTGGGTTTTGTGTGGCCAACTAGATCTATGATTCTTGCAATGGGAGAAGTGCTTGGTTTTGGGTTCACACCGTGCGGTGACCTCACCCAGTGACAGAAGGGGTAGCGAGCCACGTATCGTGTTGTTTCCATCAAGGGTAAAAAGATGGGGTTTTCATCATTGGTTTGAGATTATCCCTCTACATCATGTCATTTTCCTTAAGGCGTTACTCTGTTCGTCATGAACTCAATACACTAGATGCATGCTGGATAGCAGTCGATGTGTGGAGTAATAGAAGTAGATGCAGAAAGTGTCGGTCTACTTGTCTCCGACGTGATGCCTATATGTATGATCATTGCCTTAGATATCGTCATGACTTTGTGCGGTTCTATCAATTGCTCGACAGTAATTTGTTCACCCACCGTAATACTTGCTATTTTGAGAGAAGCCTCTAGTGAACACTATGGCCCCCAGGGTCTACTCCACACCATATTTTCACCCTTACACTTTTTACTTTGCTGCACTTTCCGCCTTCAAATCTCACTTTGCAAACAATCTTGAAGGGATTTACAACCCCTTTACAACGTTGGGTGCAAGCTCTTTTGTGTTTGTGCAGTTACTCTGGACTTGACGAGATTCTCCTACTGGATTGATACCTTAGTTCTCAAACTGAGGGAAATACTTACTGCTCATGTGCTGCATCACGCTTTCCTCTTCAAGGGAAAAACCAACGCAAGCTCAAGAGACGACAGAAGGATCTGTGGCACCACTGCCGGGGAAGGACTTTTGTTGACATAGCAGAAGGATTTCTGGCACCGTTACCGGGGAGAATCAAGTCAAGAATAGCCTCCCGTCAACATGCCAATTTCTGGCGTCGTTGCCGGGGAGGATCAAGTCAAGAACTCATCCAAGTAAGTGTCGCAAACTCATCTCTTGCATTTACTTTGTTTGCCAGTTGCCTCTCGTTTTCCTCTCCCCCACTTCACCAATTTGCCTTTTTCGTTTGCCTTTTTCGTTCGCCCTTTTCTCTCGCTTGCTTTCTGTTCACTTGTGTGCCATGTGCCTTCAATATGCTTGCATCTTCGCTTGCTGAAAATCTAGTGATATGGATCCTCATCCACTTGCTAATCACTTTAAGAGATCCAGTTATGTTGATTCAATAGCTAGTGAGTTGAGCGCACTTGACTATCTTTATGGAGTTTTGCTTGAGATGCTTGAATCTGAAAATTGTGAGGAAGAAATTTATGAAGTGATTCACAAGGGCTCCTTGGATGAAAAGCATGATTGCAATGGTTTCACTATAAATTCTATTAGTGACAATCATGCCAAAAATACGCAAAACCCTAAGCTTGGGATGCTAGTTTTTCTATGTCCACTACTTGTTGCAATGATCATGAGTGGGGCGATGATTTTTCTTATGATCTTGAGAATTTGTATAAGCCTCATGATGAATATGATATTTGCAATATTATTGAAAGTGAGATTGGAGAAGTCGTGACTTTAATTGATGATAATCCCACTATTTTTGAAGAGCGTCAACTTTGCATGCATGTGGATCATGAAAATAATATCCTATGTGATAGCTATATTGTTGAATTTGATTAGGATCCCACAT
Source organism: Hordeum vulgare subsp. vulgare (assembly GCF_904849725.1). NCBI lineage: Eukaryota > Viridiplantae > Streptophyta > Magnoliopsida > Poales > Poaceae > Hordeum > Hordeum vulgare. Next base: position 402,320,369 of record NC_058519.1, on the reverse strand, counting down.
GTAATTGCTTTGAGAGAGGAAAATATTGTGGTAGAAACTTACATGTTACCAAATTACCTCTCGCTATGTGGAGATTGCTATTGTCTCTTTGTTCTTCCTTGCATATGGCAGCTATTGGTTGTCTTGACAATCTGTTTTCCTATAAAATGCCTATGCATAGGAAGTATGTTAGACTTAGATGTGATTTTCACATGCTTTATGATGCTCTCGTTGTGCTTCAATTATTGTCTTTTGTGCGAGCATCATTGATTTATCAATAGCGCTTGTTGGGAGGCAACTGAATGAATTTATATTTTTCTTTCTGTTTTGTTGCATCCACACTTTCATAATTCTGTTGTCATTGTGTTTTTTTTCTTTTTGTGTTTGAGCCAAGCAAAACCTTTATGACTAGTCTTGGTAATGGTTGTTTGATCCTGCTGGAAAAGACAGAAACTTCTCGCTACCGAGATGATTTTTAATTTTTATTCAAAAAGAGTTTTTGAGTTGATTATTTTTGCTGCTGGTTGATATGCCTTTTTCCCAGGCAGTCGTAATTTTTCAGATTTTTTGAGGTAGCAGAAGTATACGAAGTATACAGATTGCTATAGGCTGGTCTGCTTTTGACATATTCTGTTTTTGTTGAGTTGGTTGCTTGTTTTAATGAAACTATCGTTAGTATCGGGAGGTACTAGCCATGGGAAAGTGAGAATACAGTAGCCCAACACCAATATAGATATAATTCAAGTTTGCTATAGTACCAAAACAAGTGGTAGTTTGTTTTCTTGTGCTAATGTTATCACGAGTTTGTGTTTAAGTTTTGTGTTGTGAAGTTTTCAAGTTTTGGGTGATGGTCTCATGGAAAAAGAGATAAGGAGTGGAAAGAGCTCAAGCTTGGGGATGCCCAAGGCATCCCAAGCCAAATTCAAGGACACCAAAAAGCCTAAGCTTGGGTATGCCCCGGGAAGGCATCCCCTCTTTGGTCTTCAATCCATCGGTAACATTAGTTGGAGCTCTATTTTTATTCACCACATGATATGTGTTTTGCTTGGAGTGTCTTGTATCGTAGGAGTCTTTTCTTTTTTTGTGTCACAATCATCCTTGTTGCACACCTTTTTGCGAGAGAGAGACATGCACTCATTGTGATTTTGCTAGAATGCTCATAGTGCTTCACTTATATCTTTTGAGCTAGATACTTTTGCTCTATGTGCTTCACTTATATCTTTTAGAGCACGGCGGTGCGTGACTTGGTAGTTGGCTCATGCTATTAAAGTAGTCCCAAATGTGATAGGTATCCAACGAGGATACAAAAACCTCCATCTTTATGTGCATTGAGTAGAAAGAGAAGTCTTGATTTCTCTCAATTAGTTTTGAGACATGGATTCGGTAATATGAAGAGTTATGTTAGTAGGGTGTTGTGAATCTAGGAATACTTGTGTTGAAGTTAGTGATTCCCGTAGCATGCACGTATGGTGAACTGCTATGTTAGGAAGTTGGAGCATTATTGATCTATTGATTATTATCCTTTGTGTTGAGGTCGGGATCGCGCGATGGTTAACACCTACCAACCCTTCCCCTAGGAGTATGCGTTTAGCACTTTGTTTCGATTACTCATAAAAAATTTCGCAACAAGTATGTGAGTTCTTCATGACTAATGTGAGTCGATTGTATAGATGCACTTTCACCTTCCACCATTGCTAGCCTCTCCAGTGCCGCGTAATTCTCGCCGGTACACAAACCCACCAAATGCCTCCCTCAAAACAGCCACCATACCTACCCACTATGGCATCTTCGTAGCCATTCCGAGATATATTGCCATGCAACTCCCACCGTTCCGTCTCATGACTTGTGCCGTCACTCTCATATTTCCATTGCATGATCGTAAGAGAGCTAGCGAGATGTTTCAACGTCATACGCCATGCTATATCGGTGCACATCCCGGTACACTGCCGGAGGCATTTCCTATAGAGTCATCATGATTTTGAGCTCTGAGCTGCGAGTAAATAAAAGTGTGATGATCATCATTATTAGAGCATTGTCCCATGTGAGGAAATAAAAAAAAGAGGCCAAAGAGACCAAAAAAAGAGAAAATAGAAAAAAAGAGGCCCAATTGCCCAAATAAAAAAATAGAAAAAGAGAGAAGGGACAATGCTACTATCTTTTTCCACACTTGTGCTTCATAATAGCACCGTGTTCTTCATGATTGAGAGCTTCTTGCTTTGTCACTACCATATGCTAGTGGGAATCTTCATTATATAACTTGGCTTGTATATTCCAATGATGGGCTTCCTCAAAATTGCCCTAGGTCTTCGTGAGCAGGCAAGTTGGATGCACACCCACTAGCTCTCCTTTTTGAATTTTCACATACTTATAGCTCTAGTGCATCCTTTGTATGGCAATCCCTACTCATTCACATTGATATCTATTAATGGGCATCTCCATAGCATTTTGATACGCCGAGTCAATGTGACCATCTCCTCCTTTTTGTCTCACAACCACATCCACACTCTATTCCACCTATAGTGCTATATCCATGGCTCGCGCTCATGTATTGCGTGATAGTTATAAAAAGTTTGAGAAAGTAAGAGTGCGAAAAGAATTACTTCACCAATACCGGGGTTGTGCATGATTTACATTAGTTGTGTGAGGATGACGGAGCATAGACAGACTATATGATTTTGTAGGGATAACTTTCCTTGGCCTTGTTATTTTGAAAGTTCATGATTACTTTGCTAGTTTGCTTGAAGTATTATTGTTTTCATGTCAATAGCAAATTATTGTATCGAATATTACGGATCTGAACGTTCACGTCACGCGAAAGAAGTTGCAAAGGACAACTATGCTAGGTAGCATTCCACATCAAAAATTCATTCTTTATCACTTCCCTACTCGAGGACGAGCAGGAGTTAAGCTTGGGGATGCTTGATACGTCTCCAACGTATCAATAATTTTTGATGGTTTCATGCTATTATCTTGTCAAACTTTGGATGTTTTGCATGCCTTTTATATATTTGTTGGGACTAACTTATTAACTCAGTGCCAAGTGCCAGTTTCTGTTTTTTCCATGTTTTTGACCCCTTTCAAAGGAGAATTTGAAACGGAGTCCAAACGGAATAAAATCCCCGAAAAGATTTTTTCTGTAACGGAAGAAGATCACGAGACTTGAGAGCCAAGGCAGGGGGTCCCGAGGGGCCCGACAAGCCCCCACCCCGTGGCCAAGGCAGGGGGTCCCCAGGGGCCCCTGGACCTCCTTTGCCCTAGGTTTTGCGCCTATATATCCCCAAAAATTCCACAAAAAATCAAGAGATCATCGAAACAACTTTTCCACCGCCGCAAGCTTCTGTCTCCGCAAGATCCAATCTGGGGCACGTTCTGGTGCCCTGCTGGAGGGGGGATTCAGACACGCAGGGCTTCTTCATCAACACCATGACCTCTCCGATGATGTGTGAGTAGTTCACCATAGACCTACGGGTCCATTGCTAGTAACTAGATGGCTTCTTCTCTCTCTTAGATCTTCAATACAAAGTTCTCCATGATCTTCATGGAGATCTATCCGATGTAATCTTCTTTTGCGGTGTGTTTGTCGAGATCTGATGAATTGTGGATTTATGATCAGATTATCTATGAATCTTATTTGAGTTTGTCCTGATCTCTCTTATGCATGATTTCATATCCTTGTAATTCTCTTCGAGTTGTGGGTTTTGTCTAGCCAACTAGATCTATGATTCTTGCAGTGGGAGAAGTGCTTGGTTTTGGGTTCATACCGTGCGGTGACCTCACCCAGTGACAAAAGGGGTAGCGAGGCACGTATCGTGTTGTTGCCATCAAGGGTAAAAAGATGGGGTTTTCATCATTGGTTTGAGATTATCCCTCTACATCATGTCATCTTTCTTAAGGCGTTCCTCTGTTCGTCATGAACTCAATACACTAGATGCATGCTGGATAGCGGTCGATGTGTGGAGTAATAGTAGTAGATGCAGAAAGTATCGGTCTACTTGTCTCCGACGTGATGCCTATATGTATGATCATTGCTTTAGATATCGTCATGACTTTGCGCGGTTCTATCTATTGCTCGACAGTAATTTGTTCACCCACCGTAATACTTGCTATTTTGAGATAAGCCTCTAGTGAACACTATGGCCCCCTGGGTCTACTCCACACCATATTTTCAGCCTTACACTTTTTACTTCGTTGCACTTTTCTCCTTCAGATCTCACTTTGCAAACAATCTTGAAGGGATTGACAACCCCTTTACAGCGTTGGGTGCGAGCTCTGTTGTGTTTGTGCAGGTACTCTGGACTTGACGAGATTCTCCTACTGGATTGATACCTTGGTTCTCAAACTGAGGGAAATACTTACTGCTCTTGTGCTACATCACCCTTCCTCTTCAAGGGAAAAACCAACGCAGGCTCAAGAGACGACACAAGAATCTGTGGCACCACTGTCGGGGAAGGACTTTTCTTGACGTAGGAGACGGCCCTGCCGACGCTCTAGATTGGTTCTGCTCAAGTTTCGCCTCGTGGCGGCGGCGATTCCTCCCGAAAGCCTCTTCTTGATTTTTTCTGGAATGAAACCCTCCTTATAGCAAAAGAGGGGAGCCAGAGGGCCAACTGGGAGCCCACAAGCCCCCTAGGCGTGGAGACGGGGTAGGCCACGCCTAGCAGGCTTGTGGCCTCCTGGTGGCTCCCCTCTCGTACTTCTTCCGCCCGGTATTTTTTATAAATTCCAAAATAGATCCTTGTTGATTTTCACGGCTTTTGGAATTGCGCGGAATAGGTATCTCAAACTTGCTCCCTTTTCAGGCCAGAATTCCAGCTGCCGGCATTCTGCCTCTTCATGTAAACCTTGCAAAATAAGAGCGAAAAGGCATAAGTATTGTACCGTGAAGTGTAATAACAGCCCATAAAGCGATAAATATCAACATGAAAGCATGATGAAAAATGGACCTATTAACTCCCCCAAGTTTAGACCTCGCTTGTCCTCAAGCGGAAGCCGAAATCAATAAATATGCCCACATGTTTAGAGAGAGAGGTGTCGACAAAACAAGATATGGACATGCAGGCATCAGGATCATAGTTAGAACAGCAATATCATCATATCATCTCCTATGCTAAAGTGATAATTCCTTCACAAAGTAAAGTATGGATCAAGAACTTTATTGAGAATTAACAACCAATAGCCTTTAGTCATTGAAGCAATTGCAATTTATCGTAACATCGAAAAGAGTCAAGTAAGAGGTTGTAAAGCAAATCCACATACTCAATCATCCTTTCGTCTTCTACAATTGCTACAACTCATGTGGTACTCATGAGATCAAAGTTTCAGTCGGACATAGAGAAAGATAGAGGCTTATAGTTTCGCATCCCAACTATTTACCTCAAGGGTAAAGTCAACAATTATAATTAATGAATACTTACTTCCAAGTTGACATATGAATATAGATCTTTCCCTAGCATATGGAGTTAGCCAAGATAAAGGCGAAATAAGGAATTGGTGTAGATCACCATGATGATTTCAAGGGCAAAAACTAAAGGTACAAGATAGGCCCTTCGTAGAGGGAAGCAGAGGTTGTCATGCGCTTTTGAGGTTGGATGTGTGACCTCTTAGTGTGAAGGAACGTCACTTTATATTCCCTCCTGTGATAAAGAACTTTATTATGCAATCTATCGCTCTTATGTCTTCCTCATCACAGGTTCGTACAAAGCTTATTTTCCACACACTAATAGATCATACATATTTAGGGAGCAATTATTATTGCTTGCACGGATGACAACTTACTTGAGGGATCTTATTCAATCAATAGGTAGGTATTGAGGACTCTCATGGTAAAACTGGGTTGAAGGTTTATGGATGCACAAGTAGTATATGTACTTGGTGCAGGAGTTTTGGCTGATATGGGTTGGAAGCAATCATCACATGCTAAGGGATCTCTAGTCATATAATCATTGTTCGGAACCAAGCAAACATAATTCATTATGTTGTCTTCCTTGTCCAACATCTACTTCCAAGCATGCAATAGTTTAGTGAGTGTTCACAGTTATAGATGGTGCCCAAGATGATATATTTATATGTGAACCTCTCTTTCTTTATTACTTCCTTTTAATTGCAGCAATGACCAAGGTCTACGTTTGTTCACCCACAACAAGTTTCAATCATCAATCTTTTTATATGTGAAGTCATCACTTCCCATAAGATCATTACATGATCTTTCATGCTTTTGTTCTTTTATCATTATTTTCTTTAGATCATGGCATGGAGCAAGGCCCTTAACTAAAACACTCTTTATTATATGACTCACGAACTCGAATACATCGGGGGTGACACAAAGCAAAACTCAAGCCTCAAATACTAAGAACTTTATTGTACTAGAGAATGATAAAACCAAAAAGAATTGAACTAAGAAAAGGTAAAGGCAAAAGATGTGATTGTGATACGATACCGGGGGAACTCCCCCAAACTTGGACCAAGCCAAGGGGATTGCCCATACCCGTGCTTAGTTTTCTTCCTTTGGAGGTGATGGTGGTGGAGTTGTTGCAACCTGCGTTTGATCCTCCGTCTTCCAAGGCATAGGTGCCCCATCATTGGAAGATGACCGAGTCTCCGGAATCCTCAAATCTGCAGCCAACCGTATTTTTTAAAATCTATACTCATACTCACAGTTTTGGTTCTGCAGGTCATAGATCTACACTTGGAGGTGATCAATTCTGTCATAGAGCCTCGAAAGGTGCTTCCCGATGTCATTGGCATCCATCTTGTGCTTGTTGGTGAACTCCGTGATCATCATGTGGTTTGCGTTGAGTCCACGCTCCACCATCCCTTGGCACTTGAAGAATTGTTGCTCCATTGCTTTGAGCCTCGCCTCCACGCTTCCGGTCTTCTTGGGCCCCTCAACATCACGGATGTGCAGGATTCCCTCACGCATCTCGATAGATTGAGGGTGTTACAGCACTCCCGTGAGGTAGGAATTGATGACCTTCTCGAAGATTTTGTCCTTCAGAGCTTTTGGGGACGCCATAGCGATCTAGATCTGTCTGCACAACAGCTCGAAACGAAAACCGAGGAAATTTGCGTGATACGAGGGTCAGACCTTTCGGGAGAATATATAATGATTTTTTCCCGACCAAAAGGAGTACTCGACAAGAAAACAGAGTCCGGGAGGCACACGAGGTGGTCACAATCCCCCCAGGCAGGGGGTGGCCCGCGCCTGGCAGGCTTGTGGCCTCCTCGTGCGCTTTCCAGACTACTTTAAAATTTTCTATTTTTCTAGAAATTCCAAAACAGAGAAAAAATCGTACTGGAAAAGTTTTGGAGTCGGTTTACTTACCGAATCACACACCTCTTCGTTTTCGGAGTCTGAAACATGCTGATAAATATCCCTTTTGTACTCCTCCGAAGTTATGGTATTGATAATATTGTTTTCAACATTTAAGGGAGTACGTGAGATATAATGCTTGATTCTTTGCCCATTTACCACTCTCGGAAAATTACCTTCCGTGTTGGTGATTTTGATGGCACCGGAACGATATACTTCCTCAACAATGTAAGGACCTTCCCATTTAGAGAGAAGCTTGTCTGCAAAAAAATCTTAAACGAGAATTATATTGCAAGACATAATCACCTACATTGAACCCACGGTTTTGTATCCTTTTACCATGCCACCTCTTAACATTTTCTATAAACAACTGGGCATTTTCATATGCCTGAGCTCTCCATTCATCAAGCGAGCTAATATCAAATAACCTCTTCTCACCAGCAAGTTTGAAATCAAAGTTGAGCTCTTTGATTGCCCAATAAGCCTTATTCTCTAGCTCAAGAGGTAAATGACATGCTTTACCGTAAACCATTTTGTACGGAGACATGCCCATGGGATTCTTATAAGCAGTTCTATCAGCCCACAATGCATCATCGAGCTTGTTAGACCAATTCTTTCTAGACCTATTGGCAGTCTTTTGCAGAATTAGTTTAATCTCTCTATCCAGAATTCCAAAATCCATCAGTCATCAGATATCTAGGCATTCCAAATCCAGGGAAAATAACTTCTTTAAGCATCCTGATAGAGGTGTTGTGATCAGCACTACTAGTTGGGATAGCTTCTATCCACTTTGTAATGTAATCAACAGCAACTAGGATATGAGTATACCCGTTGGATTTTGGAAAAGGTCCCATATAATCAAAGCCCCAAACATCAAATGGTTCAATGACAGGTGAATAATTCATAGGCATTTCCTGATATTTACCGATATTACCTATTCTTTGACATTCGTCACAAGACAAGACAAACTTACGGGCATCCTTGAAGAGAGTGGGCCAATATAAACCTGATTGCAATACCTTCTGTGCAGTTCTATCTCCGCATGGTGTCCTCCGTAAGCCTCGGAGTGACACTTCTGTAGGATCTGTCCCTGTTCATGTTCAGGTACACAACGTCTAATAACACCATCTACTCCTTCCTTATAAAGGTGAGGATCATCCCAAAGGTAATATCTCAAATCAAAGAAGAATTTCTTCTTTTGCTGGCATGTGAAACTAGGTGGTATATATTTGCAATGATATAGTTTGCATAATCAGCATACCATGGTGTACTACGTGAAGTATTGATGACATTCAATTGCTCATCAGGAAAGCTATCATAAATAGGTTGTGGGTCATCAAGAACATTCTCCAACCTAGACAAGTTATCTGCTACGGGGTTCTCAGCACCCTTCCTTTCGACAACATGCAAATCAAATTCTTCCAGCAAGAGAACCCATCTGTTAAGTCTAGGTTTAGCGTATTTCTTTTCCATGAGGTACTTAATAGCAGCGTGATCAGTGTGATCAGTGACTTTGGAATCAACTATGTAAGACCTGAACTTTTCACATGCAAACATGACTGCTAAAAATTCCTTTTCAGTAGTAGCATAGTTTCTTTGGGCACTGTCTAGAGTTTTACTAGCATAGTGAATAACATTCAACTTCTTATCAACTCTTTGTCCTAGAACAGCTCCAATAGCATAATCACTAGCATCACACATGATTTTAAAAGGTAAGTTCCAATCAGGTGGTTGAACAATAGGCGCAGTTATCAAGGCCTTCTTAAGTATTTCGAAGGCTTCCTCACAATCATCGTCCAAAAAAGGAATATCCTTTTGCAAGAGATTGGTAAGAGGCCTAGAAATCTTAGAAAACCAGCATGACGAAGGAAACTTATTATACCTTTGATATTTGTAGGGCATGGCATTTTCTCGATCGCATCAACCTTAGCCTTATCGACTTCAATACATGTTTCACAAATTTTATGTCCTAAGACGATGCCTTCATTAACCATAATGTGGCACTTCTCCCAATTCAAGACAAGATTGGTATCTTTACATCTCTTCAAAACTCGATCAAGGTTGCTGAGGCAATCATCAAAAGAAGACCCGTAAACGGAGAAGTCATCCATGAAAACCTCAACAATCTTTTCACAAAAGTGAGAGAATATAGCCATCATAAATCTTCGAAAGGTGGCAGGTGCATTATATAAGCCAAAAGGCATACGTCTGTAAGCAAAGGTACCGAAAGGGCAGGTAAAAGTGGTTTTCTCCTGATCAGATTGTGAACAGGTATTTGGGAGAAACTAGAATAACCATCTAGAAAGCAGAAGTGTGTGTGTGTTTACACAGTCTTTGTAGCATTTGGTCGATCAAAGGCAAAGGGTAATGATCTTTCCTAGTGGCTTTATTCAATTTCGTAAAATCGATCATCACCCTATAGCCAGTAATAATCCTTTGTGGGATCAATTCATCCTTATCATTAGGGACAACGGTAATACGTCCCTTCTTAGGGACGCAATGCACCGGACTCACCCAATCACTATGAGCAATAGGATAGATAATACATGCTTCCAGGAGCTTTAGTATTTCTTTTCTTACTACCTCTTTCATCTTAGGATTTAATCTCCGTTGATGATCGGCAACTGGTTTGGGATCAGGATCGGTTTTAATCTTGTGTTGTCATAGAGTGGGACTAATGCCCTTAAGAACATCAAGAGTATATCCAATAGCAGCACGGTGCTTCCTCAGAGTTTTCAGTAACTTCTTTTCTTCATGCTCTCAGAGGCTAGTGATACGTCTCCATCGTATCTACTTTTCCAAACACTTTTCCCCTTGTTTTGGACTATAATTTGCATGATTTGAATGGAACTAACCCGGACTCATGCTGTTTTCAGCAGAATTGCCATGGTGTTGTTTTTGTGCAGAAATGAAAGTTCTCGGAACGTCCTGAAACTCAGCTGTTGCCGGGGCCACCCCCCTGGCCGCGGCAACCAAGCTTGTGGGGCCCACGTGGCTTTGCCACCCCTAAACTCAGCTCTATAATTTCACTTTCGCCCAGAAAAAAATCATCAGAGAAGATTTCGTCGCGTTTGCGATACGGAGGCGCCGCCACATCCTATTCTTCATCTGGAGGACAGATCTGGAGTCCGTCTTGGGCTTCGGAGAGGGGAAATCGTCGCCATCATCATCATCAACCTTCTTCACTCTCCAATTCCATGAAGCTCTTCATCATTCGTGAGTAATCTATTCGTAGGCTCGCTGGGCGGTGATGAGTAGGATGAGATCTATCATGTAATCGAGTTAGTTTTGACGGGGATTGATCCCTAGTATCCACTATGTTCTGAGATTGATGTTGCTACTACTTTGCCATGCTTAATGCTTGTCACTAGGGCCCGAGTGCCATGATTTCAGATCTCAAATTATTATGTTGTCACCAATATATGTGTGTTTTAGATCCGATCTTGCAAGTTGTAGTTACCTACTATGTGTTATGACCCGACAACCCCGGAGGGACAATAACCGGAACCACTCCCGGTGATGACCATAGTTTGAGGAGTTCATGTGTTCACCAAGTGATAATGCATTGTTCCGGTTCTTTATTAAAAGGAGAACCTTAATATCCTGTAGTATCCTTTTGGACCCCGCTGCCACGGGAGGGATGGACAATAGATGTCATGCAAGTTCTTTTCCCTAAGCACGTATGACTACACACGGAATACATGCCTACATAACCTTGACGAACGGGAGCTAGCCACATATCTCTCCTTGTTATAACTGTTGCATGATGAATATCATCCAAACGAATCATCGACCCATTGCCTACGAGTTTGTCCCACTTCTGCAATTACTTGTTTTGCTCTGCTGCTGTTACTATTGTTGCTACTTGCTACTACTCTTACTACTGTCACTTGCTACTACTGCTACTTGCTACTGTTGCTACTTGCTACTGCTGTTACTACTGTCGCTTGCTACTGCTGCTACGTGCTACCGCTGTCACTACTGTTGTTCCTTGCCACTGCTGTTACTCGTTACACTGCTGCTACCTGCTACAATTCTGGTTCGCTCGGCATTGACGCGAAAAGCCAATTTCCGTCAACGGGCAACTTCTGGCGCCATTGATACGACAGTTAGGAATAGTCTGCCATCAACAGATCGTTTCTGACACCGTTGTTATCATCCTACTTTGCGGCTGATACTTTGCCTGTAGATACTAATCTTTCAGGTGTGGTTGAATCTGACACATTCAGCTGCTAATAATCGAGAGTATTCTCTGACCTCCTGACTAGTGTACCAACAAATTTGGGTCGAATACTCTACCCTCGAAAACTGCTGCGAAACCACACGCTGGTGGGCCATTGCAGGACAATTGCTAATTGTTGAGAAACTGGGAGCAGCTCTGGCTGTGTTGTCGCAAAGGCATCAAGTCAGGGACTCGTCAACAACATTCTTCTAGTGTCGTTGCCGGGGAGTGCTAGCAGCATTTTTCTGGTGCCGTTGCCGTGGAGGTATTGCTATATTCTCTGAGTCACTTGGGATTTATATCTTTTGATCACTATGAAGAATCTGAAAGATCCAAAAACCAAAGTCTTGCCCTCAACTACGAGGGGAGGTAAGGAACTGCCATCTAGCTCTGCACTTGATTCACCTTCAGTTATGAGTAAGTTTGCGACACCACCTCCTGCTAGAAATCTTGATATGTCGCCTGTGCTTGATGATGCTTATGATGCTACTATGGATGATACTGCTAGAGATGCTATGCTTGATGATACTATGCCTGATACTGCTAGAGATGCTATGCTTGATGATACTATGCCTGATATGACTAGAGATGATATGCCTGATACGGCTAGAGATGTTATGCCTGATGATGCTAGAGATGCTATTTTGCCTGATGATGCTATTCTTGATACTGCTAGAGATACTACTTTGCCTGATGTGCCACTAGGAGTGTTCTTTGATGCTCATATTGCTAGAGTTACTACCAATGCTCGTGATGCTTCTGAAACTGCCGATACTATTGAGATAGAACCTGCTTTTGCTCCTGCTAGATCTAGCTCTCCTAGATATGAATTGCCTGAAATACCTGAGAGTTACGTTATGGAGGGAGAGATAGCTGAGGATTTTCTTGCGTGTAAGGATGCCTATGACGCTAAGAAATTACTTCTCAAGTGGAAGGAAAAATCTCTGAAAGCTAGGATGAAATACGACCCGAAGTTTGCCACTTCACCTATCTTTATCACCGATAAGGATTATGAATTCTTTGTCGATCCTGAGATAATCTCTCTAGTCGAATCTGATCATTTCCATGGTTATGAGTCTAAGACGGTCGTAGCCCATCTTACCAAACTACACGATATAGCCACCCTTTGCACTAGTGAGGAGAAGATCTGCCACTACTATATCGTTAAGTTGTTTCCTTTCTCTCTAAAGGACGATGCTAAAGCCTGGTTCGCTTCTTTTGCTCCTGGATGTGTGAGTAGTCCCCACGATATGTTCTATTACTTGTGTGAGGAATATTTCCATGCCCATAAGAAGCAAGCTGCCTTGCAGGAAATATACAACTTTGCTCAACTCAAAGAAGAGAGTCTCCCACAAGCCTGGGGGAGGCTCGTCCAACTACAGAATGCTTTGCCTGATCACCCTCTTAAGAAGAACGAGATACTTGATATCTTCTATAACGGACTTACTGATGCCTCTAAGGACCACCTAGATAGTTGTGCCGGTTGTGTTTTTAGGGAACGAACTATAGAACAAGCTGAGACTCTACTGAATAACATCTTGGTCAACGATAATGCTTGGACTATTCCCGAACCACCTCCTAAGCCAACTCCGAAGAAAAGAGGTATTCTATTCCTCAGTCCCGAAGATATGAAAGAAGCCAAGAAATCTATGCAAGAGAAAGGCATTAGATCCGAAGATGTAAAAAATCTACCACCTATCAAAGAGATCCATGGTCTCAATAACCTGATACACGTAGTGGAAGTAAATTATCTGCGTAGGTGTGATGAGAGTGATATTCCTTTTGACAAACCTGCTAGCCTATGCTTTGATGAATTTGACAACTTTGTTGCCAAACAACAGAGTTTCAATGATTAGGTTAGCAGACATTTGGAACAAAGTGCTCGTATGCTTAGTCATTTAACTGCTTGCGTAGACAGAAATGTCAATGATCTGAAGCTTCTGAGTAAACATGCCTCTATGATTACTATTCAGGTAGAACAAGTACTTAAAGCTTAGAATGACCTGCTCAATGAATTAAATGACAACTCTGTCAGAGTCATTACTAGAGGAGGCAAAATGACTCAGGAACCTTTGTATGTTGAAGGCCATCCTAAGAGAATCGATCAACATTCTCAAGGAATTAATGCAGATGAACCGAGTCATCCTAAGGAGAAGAAGAAGGATGATAGAAACCTGCATGTTAGTTCACCAAATACTGTCACACCTGAAGAACCAAATGATATTTTTGCGTCTAATGCAGAAACACAATCTGGTGATGAACATGAACCTGGTGACAATATGGACAACGATGTTCATAATAATGCTCAACCTAGCAGTGATGAGGATGTGGAGATTCAACCTATGGTTAATCTTGATAACCCACGACCTAAGAGATACGATAAGAATGACTTCACTTCTAGGAAGCATGGTAAAGAAAGGGAGCCATGGGTTCAGAGACCTATGCCCTTCCCTCCTAAGCCATCCAAGAAAAAGGATGATGAGGATTTTGAGCGCTTTATTGAAATGATAAGACCCGTATTTCTGCAGATGCGGTTAGTTGATATGCTCAAAATGCCTCCATATGCCAAGTACATGAAATATATCGTGACCAATAAACCGAAGATACCAGATCTTGAGATATCCACCATGATTGCTAATTACACTTTCAAAGGTGGAACTCCTAAGAAACTTGGTGATCCCGGAGTGCCCACTATACCTTACTCCATTAAAGGAAACTAGGTAAGAACTGCCTTATGTGACCTTGGAGCCGGAGTTAGTGTTATGCCTCTCTCTCTTTATCGTAGACTTGAACTGGATAAGTTGACACCTACTAAAATCTCTTTGCAAATGGCCGACAAATCAACTGCTTTCCCTGTTGGCATTTGCGAGGATGTGCCTGTTGTGGTTGCTAACACCACTATCTTAACAGACTTTGTTATCTTGGATATTCCCGAGGACGATGCCATGGCTGTCATCCTCGGAATACCCTTTTTAAACACTGCAGGGGCTGTTATAGATTGCAACAAAGGCAATGTCACTTTCCATGTCAACGGTAATGCGCATACCGTGCACTTTCCGAAGAAACGATACCAAGTACATTGCATCAATGCTATCGAAAAAACTTCATTGATTCTTACTGGGAGCTTTGAATGCCCTATTCCTCGTGTTAAGATGAAGTATGATTTGCTTGTTGGGGAGATTCATATCCCCATTGAGGTGACTTAGTGGCTATTCAAAAATTCTCCGTTCTCTTTTGCGATTCGAGAAAGTTTTGTCATAAGGATTTGATCAACCAAATTGACGGATTCCTTTCGATGACCATGAAATAGATGAATCAAAGAGTCACATCCCTTTGTTTTAAGCTTTCACTTTCTTTTGCTTACAAGAAAAATGATTGGTTTAATTTAGTTTTCCCTGTTTTCTGTTTTAGCGTCCTAGAGAAAAATACCTCGAAAATAGAAGTTCTCCGATGGTCCTGAAAATCTAGTATGATTTTTTCTGGAATATTTGAAAAATACTGGGACATAGAGCTGGCCTGAGGGCCACCCTAGTGGGCCACCAGCCCTGTCACCGCGGCCACCGCCCCTGGCCGCGGCAAGTAAGCTTGTGGGGCCCACAGGGCTCCCCTCCACTCATTCCAGCTCCCATCCTCTTCTTCTTCCTCCAGAAAAAATTATTTCGCAGCTCAAACCCGTGTCTTGCTCATCTGGCTGTGATTTTCGATCTCCTTGCTCAAAGCACCATTCTCGGAACCGTTTTGGGGAAATTACTCCTTGGTAAGTGACTCCTCCATTGGTCCAATTAGTTTTTGCTCTACTGCTTTATCCTTCGTGTATTCTTGCTACCTTGTTGACCCTGTTCTTCAGCTTGAAATGTTGATTTTAGCTGGTCCCAAGTAGCTTTCGCGTGTGATACGGTCTCTAGGCACTAGTAGGAGTAATTGCTACGAGTTGGGTTAATCTTTATTCACTTTTCTTTCGAAGTCTCTAAAAATATCAGAATTTTTTAGAGCTAGAAAAGGAAAAACATGAGGAGGTTCTTGAGAGGCTCTTCAAGCCGTAACCCCAAGGAGGATGAGAAGAACCACCCCGAGTACGTGGTTCCTCGAGTCACAGAAGTTCGAGTGTTCGAGTGGCCAAGTGATGAATTTTTACGCGCCGCCGGGCTTTATGAAGACTTTTATCACTTGGTGGAAAGCGCAGGTTTTACCCCATTCGTTGAAGATAAGTGCTCACAATACCTCCTCCTCACCAATATTTTCATTCAAAGCTTCAACTTTTATCCGAGGAAGAATCCTCCCATGATTGAGTTCATGTTGTACGATATCCCCAAGTGCATGACACTATAGGATTTTTGCAATGCATGCAAATTACCTTATGTGGGGGATAATCATGATCCTCGTCCACGGGACTTGAAGGACTTCATAGGTACTATTGCTGTTGGGGAGGAGAGAGGAGTGTCTCGCGCTAGAATTGCTAGCATACATTTTCCTGTGCTTCGGTACTTCTCATTATTTGTGGGAAAATGTTTGATTGGCCGTGGGGAGGCTGGATCACTTAGCTCTCCAGACCTTGCGGTTTTGCGCGAAGGCCTTTATAGCACTAAGACTCATAGCCTAGGTGCTATAGTAGCTCAGCGGTTCAACACAAACCGTTCCAAAGGTGTCGTCTATGGAGGTATCTATGCTACTCATCTTGCTAGACACTTTGAGATACCTATTAGACTTCGCGAGGATGAAGATATGCTTCTTCCTGAGAAATATCTCGATTATGACAGCATGGTTCGCCATGATTTTCTGGATAGAGATGCTAGTAGACAGATGATTTATAACCTGGTATTTAGTCAGGGTACTCGAGAGACTATTACTTTGCCAGCTCCTTCTTTGTTCGATCTTCATGCAGGCAGGTACACTATTATGCCCTCGGACATCTACGCATATTGGGGCTTAGCCCAACCACAGGTGCCCGTGCCCGATCCGCTAGTCGAGTACGAGACGCCAGTTTATCAGTGGGAGCCAGAGGAGCTCACACAGCAGTGGCATCCACAGTCCTCTCCGGAGTATCCCGGAGCTGGTTATTTCCCTCCTTAGCAGTAGACCAAGCTAGGCCAAAAGCCTAAGCTTGGGGGAGTACGTGTTCGCCCCAACTTTACATTCATGCTTATGCTTTCACTTTGTTAGTCGGTGTTTACACTTTGCCACTCTATTATCCATGCTAGTTTATTTTCGTTTTCTTGTTTTCTTGTTTTGTGTCCTTTTGAGAAAACCCAAAAAGATTTTCCTTTCTTCTTTTTGCTTGTTGGGAGCTTTCCCGTGTAAATAGTTTTCTTTTTCTTTGGGTCAAGGTAGAAGATATTGGTTACAATGTTTAGTGGCTCTCGCATGCATATCTTTTCATTTGTTAAAGAGCCATATTACTTTGTCTTCTCCTTTGTGTTTGCCTCCAGATTCAGTTAGTCCAATGCACGAGCACTCTTATTATTGTTCACATCGTTCGATCATGCAAGTGAAAGGCGATAATGATGACATATGATGAAGTGACTGATACTGGAAAAGCTGGTATGAACTCTATCTATTTTGTTTTTGTAAATATGACTAGCTTGTCGTCCTAGATTCAGCTTTGTTGTGAGAGAACCATGTTTGCAATGACAACTTAGAGATCATAGTTTCTGATACCATGCTTATTTAGCTAGGAGCTTATAATGGTTTGTCTTGAATGCCAACATAGATTTTGAAATGACTATGATGTAGTAT
This sequence comes from Hordeum vulgare subsp. vulgare, assembly GCF_904849725.1. Classification (NCBI taxonomy): domain Eukaryota; kingdom Viridiplantae; phylum Streptophyta; class Magnoliopsida; order Poales; family Poaceae; genus Hordeum; species Hordeum vulgare. The sequence continues at coordinate 402,303,126 of NC_058519.1, read as the reverse complement.
GATAGGATGGTATTCTCCTTTGAATGATTCAAGTGGCTTGACTTGGCGCATGTTCATGCATGTAGTTGAAACAAAATGAACATAGACTCTATGATGTTCATGTTCACGGTGATTTATGTCATGTTCATGCTTGCACTCAATGTTAGTCAAACTCATTGCATCTTGATGACCGTTGTCGCTCTCTAGTTGGTCGATTCCCAGTCTTTTGCTAGCCTTCACTTGTACTAAGCGGAATACTGCTTGTGCATCCACTTCCATAAACCCAAAAGTTTTTCCATGAGAGTCCACCATACCTACCTATTTGCGGTATTTACCTGCCATTCCAAGTAAATTTGCATGTGCCATTCTCTAAACCTTCAAGAAATATTCAGTTTTGCATGCCCGAACCGCTCATGTGCGGACATGGGGCTATTGATATCTTCCATGTTAGGAGTGTTATCCTCGACATGTGTTTATTCACTGTCATTCACGAGAAAGGGGCCGGTAATTGGAATGCCCAGTTCCACGCTTAAATCAAAAACATAACTGTAAAACAAGACCCCCCCGGATTGATGTTAGTATGGACGATACCCGAGGATTCGGCTAGCCGTGGAGTGTCATTGATTGGAGGTGGGGGAGTTAAAACTTTACTTTTCTGTTTGGGAACCGCCTATAGCATGAGTAGCGTGGAAGATATTGATAACTCTTGGTCATTGCGTTGACAATGAAAGCATGCCACCCAAAATTATTATCTCTGTTTTCAAAGCTTGAGCTCTGGCACCTCTACAAATCAATGCTTCCCTCTGCGAAGGGCCTGTCTATTTATTTTCCTGTTGAGTCATCCTCTTATTATATAAGCACCAATTAGAGAGCACCTCTGTCATTTTTATGATTTGCTTTTGATTGATATTGAGTATCACTATGACTAGATCTTCGTTGCTATGAATTACAATGTTTAGTCAACCCTTGATCTTTGAAAGTGCTCTGATTTATGTTTTGCGGTCTCAGAAAGAGTTAGCGAGATACCACCTATTCATATTGCTTCGTGCTTGTTTTGATTGAATTGTTGGTATCTGAAACTCATTATTATTTGATCGCTAGCTGATTATGCCATTGATATTAGTTTACCGTGAGACCTTTGTGTCACTTGCTTATGTGGTTAACTTGTGATCTTGCTGAAACTCTAGTTATGAGTTAGACATAGTTGCAACAACAAGATCAAACAGAGTTTGTCAAAGTTTTTATTTCTCTTTCAGTTTGTCAACTAAGTTGCTTGAGGACAAGCAATGTTTTAAGCTTGGGGGAGTTGATGCGTCTCCATCGTATCTACTTTTCCAAACTCTTTTGCCCTTGTTTTGGACTCTAATTTGCATGATTTGAATGAAACTAACCCGGACTAACGCTGTTTTCAGCAGGATTGCCATGGTGTTGTTTTTGTGCAGAAATGAAAGTTCTCGGAACATCCTAAGAATTGACGGAGAATTTTTCTGGAAAATATGAAAAATACCTGCGCAAAGATCCACCGGAGGGGATGGGCCAGTGGGCCACAAGCCCTGTTGCCGCGGCAACCAAGCTTCTGGGGCCCACGTGGCTCTGCCGCCCCCAAACTCAGCTCTATAAATTCACTTTCGCCCAAAAAAAATCAGAAGGGAAGATTTCGTCGCGTTTGCGATACGGAGGCGCCGACACATCCTGTTCTTCATCTGGAGGACGGATCTGGAGTCCGTCTTGGCCTCCGGAGAGGGGAAATCGTCGCTATCGTCATCATCAACCTTCTTCCCTCTCCAATTCCATGAAGCTCTTCATCGTTCGTGAGTAATCTATTCGTAGCCTCGCTGGACGGTGATGAGTAGGATGAGATCTATCATGTAATCGAGTTAGTTTTGACGGGGATTGATCCCTAGTATCCACTTTGTTCTGAGATTGATGTTGCTACTACTTTGCCATGCTTAATGCTTGTCACTAGGGCCCGAGTGCCATGATTTTAGATCTGAAATTATTATGTTATCACCAATATATGTGTGTTTTAGATCCGATCTTGCAAGTTGTAGTTACCTACTATGTGTTATGACCCGGCAACCCCGGAGTGACAATAACCGGAACCACTCTCGGTGATGACCATAGTTTGAGGAGTTCATGTGTTCACCAAGTGCTAATGCGTTGTTCCGGTTCTTTATTAAAAGGAGAACCTTAATATCCTGTAGTATCCTTTTGGACCCCGCTGCCACGGGAGGGATGGACAATAGATGCCATGCCAGTTCTTTTCTCTAAGCATGTATGACTACACACGGAATGCATGCCTACATCACATTGACGAACGGGAGCTAGCCACATATCTCTCCGTGTTATAACTGTTGCATGATGAATATCATCCAAACGAATCACCGACCCATAGCCTATGAGTTTGTCCCACTGCTGCTGTTACTTGTTTTGCTCTGCTGCTATTACTTGTTTTGCTCTGCGGCTGTTACTACTGTTGCTACTTGCTACTGTTGTTACTACTGTCGCTTGCTACCGCTGCTACTTGCTACTGTTGCTACTTGCTACTGCTGTTACTACTGTCGCTTGCTACTGCTGCTACTTGCTACTGTTGCTACTTGCTACCGCTGTCACTACTGCTATTCCTTGCCACTGCTGTTACTCGTTACACTGCTGCTACCTGCTACAATTCTGGTTCGCTCGGCGTTGACGAGAAAAGACAATTTCCATCAACGCACAACTTCTGGCGCCATTGATACGACAGTTAGGAATAGTCTGCCGTCAATAGATCGTTTCTCACACCGTTGTTATCATCCTACTTTGCCGCTGATACTTTGCTTGCAGATACTAACCCTTCAGGTGTGGTTGAATCTGACACATTCAGCTTCTAATACTCGAGAGTATTCTCTCACCGCCTGACTGGCGTACCAACAAATTTGGGTCGAATACTCTACCCTCGAAAACTGCCGCGAACCCACGCGCTGGTGGGCCATTGCAAGACAATTGCTAATTTTTTAGCAACTGGGAGCTGCTCTGGCTCTGTTCTCACCAAGGCATCAAGTCAGGGACTCGTCAACAACATTCTTCTAGTGTCGTTGTCGGGGAGTGCTAGCAGCTAGCACTAAAAATAACAGGATATATCTCTTTTTCATCGAGATAAGCATACTTAAGAGTATCAAGCAATTGTTTGAGCCCGAACACAGGATCACCTTTTGGTGGGGGTGGATCCCCAAGGAGTTCAACACATGCAAATTATTCTTAAGGATAGGATATTGTTCTAAGACAGCCCTATCTATCTCGTCCCTTTCATCCATATGCATATCATTTTCATGCTCAAGCAAGTATTGTTGTAAGGTATCAGTAGGAGGGACGGCAATAGAAGCCAAGGCAATAGTTTCATCCTTACTGGGCAACTCTTTTTCATGAGGTTGTCCACCAAACTTGGAGAAATAGAACTCACGTGACACACCTTCAAAGCCAACACTGATAGTTTGCTTCTCACAGTCGATATGAGCATTGACAATATTGAGAAAAGGTCTGCCAAATATGATGGGACAAAAGCTATCTTGAGTGGTAGCAAGAATGAGGAAATTAGCAGGATACTTCGTTTTACCACACAAGACTTCAACATCCCTAACAATTCCCACATGGCAGATAGTATCTCCATTGACAAGCTGAATAGTGACATCAATAGGTTCTATCTCAACAGGTGCAATCTCGTCTTTAATTTCATCATATAAGGATTGAGGTATTGCACTAACACTAGCACCCACATCACATAAACCATGATAGCAATGATCTCCTATCTTAACAAAAACAACAGGTGTGCCAACAACAGGCCTATGTTTATCTCTAGCGTGAGGTTTAGCAATTCTAGCAGCATCTTCAGAGAAGTGAACATTATGTCCCTCAACATCATCGGACAGGAGGTCTTTTATAATAGCAATGCTAGGTTCAACTCTAATTTTCTCAGTGGGTGTATGTGTTCTAATGTAGCCTCTACGTATCACAGTTGAAGCTTTAGAATGATCCTTTATCCTAACATGCAAAGGTGGTTTCTCAATGTAAGCATTGGGAACAATAGGATCATTATAGGCAATGACTTTCTCTTCAACTGGATTGGGTTTAACTACATTGACTTCTAAGGGAGGATTATATTTAAACCACTTCTCTTTGGGGAGATCAATATGAGCAGCAAATGATTCACACAATGAAGCTACTATCTCAGAGTCAAGTCCATACTTAGCGCTAAAATCGCAAAAGCTATTTGTTTCGACAAAGGTTTTAACGCAATCAAACTTGAAATTCATATCTGACTCCTTACCTTCATTAAGCTCCCAATCTTCAGAGTTGCGTTTAATTCTCTCCAATAAATTCCATTTGAAGTCAATATCTCTCTTAATAAAAGAACCGGTACAAGAAGTGTCAAGCATGGTGCGATCATCATGAGAAAGCCGAGCATAGAAGTTCTGAATGATAATTTGTCTCGAGAGCTCATGGTTGGGGCATGAATATAACATTGATTTAAGCCTCCCCCAAGCTTGAGCGATGCTTTCTCTGTCACCAGGCCAAAAATTATAAATATAATTCCGATCACGATGTACTAGATGCATAGGATAAAACTTGTGATGAAATTCCAGTTTCAACCGATTGTAGTTCCATGATCCAGTATCATCACATAGCCTATACCATGTCAACGCCTTATCCCTCAAAGATAAGGGGCAGACCTTCTTCTTGACCTCATCCTCGGGCAAACCTGCAAGCTTAAATAAACCACAAACTTCATCTACATAGATTAGATGCAAGTGTGGACGTGATGTTCCATCTCCTGTAAAAGGATTAGCCAGCAGTTTCTCAAGCATACCCGTAAAGGAAATTCAAAGCAAATATTTTCAGTAGCTGCAGCAGGTTGAGGAGCAAATATTTTTTCTTCCGTTCGAGGTGAAGATACCCCGAACAAGGCCCTCAAAGGATTAGTTTCCATAGTGACAAGTGACAATAAATTTCAGCACACTATATGAATGTCTCCTTACCAAGTTCCACTTACTCAGGGCACTTCACTCCCCGGTAACGGCCCCAGAAAAGAGTCTTGATGACCCACAAGTATAGGCGATATAAGTCCTTTAGATAACTAAGAGTGTCGAACCCAACGAGGAGCAGAAGGATCTGACAAGTGATTTTCAGCAAGGTAATATTTGCAGGCACTGAAATTATCGGTAACAAGTGGTTGTGTGGTGAGATGATTCGTAGCAAGCAACAAGTAACAAAAGTAACAACGGTGCAGCAAAATGGCCCAATCCCTTTTGTAGCAAGGGACAATCCTGGACAAACTATTATAGAAGGAAAAACGCTCCCGATGACACACGGGAATTTCTGTCATGCTAGTTTTCATCATGTTCATATGATTCGCGTTCGTTACTTTGATAGTTTGATATGTGGGTGGACTGGCGTTGGGTACTGCCCTTACATGGACAAGCATCCCACTTATGATTAACCCCTCTCGCAAGCATCCGCAACTAGGAAAGAAGAATAAGACAAAGTCTAACCATAGCATTAAACTTGTGGATCCAAATCAGCCCCTTACGAAGCAACGCATAAACTAGGGTTTAAGCTTCTGTCACTGTAGCAACCCATCATCTACTTACTACTTCCCAATGCCTTCCTCTAGTCCCAAATAATGGTGAAGTGATATGTAGTCGACGTTCACATAACACCACTAGAGGAAAAACAACATACAACATCTCAAAATATCGAACGAATACCAAATTCACATGACTACTATTAGCATGACTTATCCCACGTCCTCAAGAACAAAAGTAACTACTCACAAAGCATAATCATATTCATGACCAGAGAGGTAATGAGTAACATCAAGGATCTGAACATAAACTCTTCCACCAAGTAATCCAACTAGCATCAACTACAAAGAGTAATTAACACTACTAGCAACCTTACAAGTACCAATCGGAGTCAGGAGACGGAGATTGGTTACAAGAGATGAACTAGGGTTTGGAGATGAGATGGTGCTGATGAAGATGTTGATGGTGACGAGTCCCCTCTGATGAGAGGAGTGTTGGTGATGACGATGGCGACGATTTCCCCCCTCCGGGAGGGATGTTTCCCCGGCAGGATCATCCTGTCGGAGTTCTAGATTGGTTCTGCTCAAGTTCCGCCTCGTGGCGGCGGCGAATCCTTCGAAAAGCCTCCTCCTAAATTTTTTCGGTACGAAACCCTTCTTATAGCAGAAGAGGGGAGCCAGTGGGCCAGCAGGGAGCCCACAAGCCCCCTAGGCGCGGCCAGGGGGGTGGCCACGCCTAGCAGGCTTGTGGCCACCTGCTGGCGCCCCTCTGGCACTTCTTCGTCCCAGTATTTTTTAATATTCCCAAAAAATCCACGTCAATTTTCACGGCTTTTGGAGTTGCGCAGAATAGGCATCTCAAACTTGCTCCTTTTTCAGGCCAGAATTCCAGCTACTGGCATTCTCCCTCTTCATGTAAACCGTGCAAAATAAGAGAGAAAAGGCATAAGTATTGTACCGTGAAGTGAAATAACAGCCTAAAAAGCAATATATATCAACATGAAAGCATGATGCAAAATGGACGTATCAGCCCCCACCCCGGTGAGTTTTTTTTTCCTATTTTTGTTAATATTTTTGTTCAATTGTTATGTTATATTAGATTTAGTGGTAGGTTATATTATATTAGATTTTTCTATTTAAGTGTTAGGTTATATTAGATTTAGTGGTAGGTTATATTAAGAAGTAGAAAAAAGATGAAAAAAAGGAAGAATAAAAGAAGAAGAAGTAGAAGAAGGAAGAAGAAGAAGAGGAGGAGGAGGTGGATGAGGAGGAGAAGAAGTGGAGAAGGAGAAGTGGACAAGAAAGAACATGAAAAAGGAAAAGAAGGAAGAAGAAGAAGAAGAAGAAGGAGAAGAAGAAGGAAAGCAGGAAAGAAGAAGAAGAAGAAGTAGAAGGAGATGAGAAGAAGAAGAAGAAAAGGAGAAGGAAAGGAGAAGAAGAAGAAGAAGAGGAACCGTCGATGCTTTATGTGATCTGATGTCAATAGTAATACTTTTTTTCATAGTTTGAACTTGTGGGGACCCTGACTTACGAGTCGAGATCGTTGAATGAACGTACTTAGTGATCCCAGAGATGAATGCTCACCGAACACTCAGATGTTCAATATTAAGAGTCTTACATCCAAGTACCAAATTATGACAACACGTGACCGAATGGTCAAGTTCACAAGGTAGGGCCTATAAGGTCAAATCACACTGATACAACTAGTAGAGGAAATCTTAGGGCTAAGAGGGTGCCCATGCCATCAGCCTACACCAACAGGCAATCTGAGTGGGCTAAGAGGGTGCCTATGCCATCAGCCTACACCAATAGGCATTCTGAGTGGGAAGCGTCCTAGTTCGCAGGGCCGTCTCTGAAGACGTACTCTTCTCCAAACTCCGCTCCTTCCATGTCTGCTCAATAATATAACCAGTGGCAAGCCAATGAGTACTTTGAATGTACTCGCAAACAACCGATGATACGAACAATGCAATTTGTATTTTAACAAGTACGATGCAGTTTTGGTGGATAGCAGCTTAACTGTAAATAAACATGTTCATGGATATGCACCATAAACTAGATGATGTTTAGAAGAACAAGTTACAGATATCAATGTATCTGTTATGGGCTGAACACTCCGGTTCACCCGATATCCACTCTTTCTCAGATATCATCATTGAATACACACACACACACTTAGTTTATGCGGAAAGGACTGGACGTAGTTTAAGCAGGATTACCCAAGTGTCCTTGACCGTGGACACGACTATTCGAATAGTTTTACACTCTGCAGAGGTAGTGTGCTGGACCCATGAGATCCGGTAAACTTTCGTGTCATCCACGACTCGCGGTATATAACATACCCGAGGTAAGTACCCGATCAATGCCTTTCCCCTGACGATATTAGACAAAGAGATCCACTCGATTGGTACCCAACCCACATGATGTACGTCTTACGAGCACCGACTCTGGACAATATCATCCATGTGGGGACCAACGGTGTGCCCGGAACACGTAAAAACGACATAGTCATCCTACCTGGCACGACCCCGTCACGAGAGTGACCACACATCCTCCTGCCACTAGCAATGTGGCTCTTTGCTAGCACCGAACAGAGTAATCACCAAAGCCACGTCCCATAAAGGGGTAACTTGGTTGTACATGTAAGGTTGGGATGGTCGACACATCATATATGTATTCTCATTTCTGAAATGATACACACACAAAATACCCAGTGCACCACTTCACCCAAAGTGGCCACCTAACTCATCATCACCCTCGGGTGTGAGTGGCTCTTGCTTCTACTATGCTTAGCTCTACTTGTCAACATGATATTAGCATGCCCCTCATAGGTGGTAGGATCATGCTCAAAATTCAAGTGCTCCACAGGAGCCATCGGTAATACCACTTCAATGATTTACCGACACTTATGATCATATGCAACGGAAATATTTGCTACACTAGCATGCAATATAACATATGCTCAAACATGGTCAAAGGCATGCTTGCCTTGATCAGCTAAGTTTCCGGCGTCTTCGGGGTCTTCAAGTCCAATTCCTTCGTCAAGCGTGGTTTCTATCGTCGTATTAAATAAAAAGCAATAAGTAGCTCACTCAAAAACAGACCACCAATTCACTTTAAAGATGTTGTTTAATTCTGATAAATCCATATTGTTACCTTCAAAATATTTGTCTCTGGTTTTAGTGAAAGGAATATTTTTAAAAGCAATTTAATAGAAGCAAAATTATTCAAAATAGCATTTTTAATTATTATAAAAGAGAGAAGTTGTCCTAAAAATTTGTCCAATGGTTCTATTAAATACTCCTCATTTTTAGATGAATAATGGTGGAAGAATCATTAATTTCCACTGGTTAAATCTTTTTATAAAAATGTTTAAAAACAGAGTTTTAAAAATAAAGGAAAAAGGGAAACAACCCTAGCTTTGCTCGGCCTTGGGCTGGGCTGGCCCAGATGGCCAGCCAGCGGCCTGCCCAGGCGCGCGCGCCATCAACTTTGAACCTCACGCGCGGGCCCCTGCGGTCAGCGGCTGTGAGACGCGAAAGAGGGGTGTATGGGCCACCAACAGGTGGGGCACACCTGTCGTGGTCGTCTCCCACCTCTGGACAGAGAGGAGGAGGAGCACGCCAGCGTGGCTACTGTCGTGGTTTTGTCACGACAGATGTCCTCATGAAAGGACTTGAAGATGGAGTCATCGCACCTTGGTGGCGACTCGAAGGGGTGAGCGAAAGCGAGACTCAGATTTACCCAGGTTCGGCCCCTCATGAGGAGGTAAAAGCCTACATCCTTCTTTGTGTGGATTAATGGTGATTTTGATTACAAGGAGGGCGTAACTCGCCTGACCTACCTCTCGATTCTCTCTAACTCGCCTGACCTTTCCCCGGGACTCGCCTTTAAATACATGTCGAGGCCGTAGGGTTTACAAAGTCCTTTCATGGTACTCCTTGTGGCTTTCCCTATATCTAAGTCGCTGTGCTCTCACGATTGGGAACTCCCTTGGTAATCTACCATCATCACGACCTCTTGAACCGCCATCCAGCTTCTGGGCCACGAGACACGCGTTGAATGGTAAGTCGCCCCTTTGATGACTCGGCCCACTAAGGTCGAGTTATCTGCAGGTAATACCCCCAACATTATGCCCCAGATTGTCTTGAATTCATTCATGTCAATAAACCTTCACCAATTTGGGGCGACTCTTACCATTTCTATCTTTCGACGAACGATAAGTCGCCACTCGTTGTAATTTTATCTCACCCATCGTGTAATCTTTGATGACACCACCTTATCCCCTTAATTCCGGGGTTTTTAACACCACAACCATCCAACGGATCTTTTGCTCGATATTCACTTTTCCCGAAAACCGAGGCGCCATTATCACAGTTTCTAACCTATCGCCTCGATCTCCGCCTTGACAACCTCGATTCCCGTTCCAGCCCTTTAAATAACCACATGAGAAATGGGGGGGGAGGCTACGTCACCTACCTCCATCTCTTCCCTCGTCTTCCTCCCGCTCTTCCTCTTCCTGCGCCAGCACCCCGGTGTCGTCACCGGCTCCTGAAGCTCCTCCGTCGACCATGGGCTTCCAGTGCCTTCAAGTCAACAAGAAGCACGAAGTTCTCCGCTTTCATCCCCAGCACCGATCTCCTTTCCTCGGGTACACACATTCCCTTATTTGGGTTAAGACGAGAATGCCATGGCCATTGTTCCCGCGAGCTAGCTCCGTGACGCGGCAAACATCATTTCCTGCTTTAAATCCGCGTTATATCTTCGTAGTAGATTCAGGCAGTGGCAAACCATGGCCACTTTATCGCGTCCTTTCGTTATCTTAAGCCTTCATGCCGTGGATCCAATACTGTCGCTGCGTTATGTTCATAGCCTTTCAATATTTTTCCAAGCATTATTCCTTTATTCGGATCCACTCATATATCCATAGTTTACTGCTTGTTTTTAGAAACATGTTTGTTCGTCTCCCGAGAATAACCCTAAGGAAAAACAACCCTTGAGAGTCGCCGTTTAGCTCCTGCTTCCATAGCAACTTAAAATTATCACCATAGCTATGCCCCCTTCCTCTCCAATTGAAAAGCGAGTTACAATACTTCAAAGATACTTCTATGAATTGCCCGAGTAGCGAGTTATGATGTATGTCACGCATTGGCGAGTGATCAAATCCTTTTTGAACATATTGTAGACCCATATTGGCGAGTTAGAACACTTCATAGTTTTTGCTGAATCGCCTTGTTCCCCTCTCTTTTGTAGTCATGGCTATTTCGAAGTGCAATTGGTTACCAACAAAAATCGATGACGCTACTCTCGAGAAGTTTGTTAAGGCGGGTCTTCTTGACAACATGGAAACCATTGGTTGGAAAACCGCCCCGGGCGATTTGGTTCCCAATCCCGCTGTAGGAGAAGTAGTCATCTTTACCGATTAACTTGAACGGGGTTTTAAACTGCCCGGGTCAAAGTTTTTTCGAGACGTCTTGCATTTCCTTAACGTTCATCCTCAAGACTTGGGACCCAACTCCATCAGCAACCTTTGCCAGTTCCAGGTCTTTTGTCAGGTATACTTGCATAGAGAGCCCATAGTTTCTTTATTTTGTAACTTCTTCCATGTGAATCGCCAGACCGAGTTTGGAGGAGTCAACATTCAAAGATGTCGCGAGCTTGGATTTCCATCAGTCCTTTTGCCCAGCCATCCCAAGGGCTGGGCCGAGTCATGGTTTTATTGTCGGGACATCTCTCCACCTGGCGAAAACCCACTCCCGGGTTTCAGAGTAGATCGCCTCCCTATGGACTTCAAACTGCCCGAGAAACTCACAGAAGAGGAAGAGTCGGAATTTATCCCCATTTTCTCTGAGTTAAAGTCTTTGACCAACAATGAGCTCATCGGGATTGATTTGTTCCGCTGCTGGGTGGAGTGGAATATTCTTCCCTTGAGTCGCTGAGATGGGTTAATGTATGAATATGATGGTACAGTAAACCATCCGCAGTGCTTCCACCACAAAAGACTCTCAGAGAGTGAAATTGTTGGAATCATCAAGAAGCTAACCAGTGAGCCTTTGGAAGAATGTGACAAGATTGGGCTCAAGGCCTTCTGCCGCTCCAACCCGGTGCCGCGAGTAAGAATCCAAGCCGCCTTTCGTTTCTTTATACTTACCAATGCTCTTGGTTTGAAATTCACTTCTATTCATCAGAAAAGTGATCCATTTTGGTGAAGGGTCCCCAAAGTGAGCGCCCAAAAGTCCACCAATGTCACAACCCAAGTTTAGCTTGCTTGCCATTGCATATTCATGCATGCATTCACATTGCATTGAATCTGAAATGGGGAAGTGATCAAGCCTCAGGAACCAAATTCTGGAAAATAAGCAATATAAAACTTGCTTTAAAATGCACCAACAAAATGTTCCAAATATTTTGTGAAAACATTGGACTGAAAGAAAAATGTCAACAAATATTTTGGATCATAGAAACAATTATATTGGTTTTTGAACTAATCAAACAACTATTATAAATGGGATTTTGTTTTACTATATATAAAATATGGTTCCATAAATGCCAAAAACTATTATGTGGCATTGGACAATTTTATAAAATTATTTGATTTTATTTTTAATTCAAAAACAAATGTCAGAAAACAAATAAAAGCAGAAAATAGAAAAAAAAGAGAAGAGGACTAAGATGTGCTCACCTGAAGCGGCCCAGCCCACCACGGGCACCACTGTCTTCTTCCTCCTGCCAGGAGGAGAAGCAGCTGCGTGCCCGACGCATCGCCGGGCACGGCCACGTTCCCTGGCCACCTCCTGCTTGCCTCTGGTCTTCTGGAGCTGGCTAAGGATGCCACGCTCTCTCCCTCGCCTCCCTCAACCTCTTTCCTTGCTCCCTCTCTCTTCCTTCCCCCTCTATCTCTCTTCCTAGCGTACGCCCGAGAGCACCGGCGAACATCACGGCGGCCACCAGCCCCCTCTAGACCATCGACTGTGTCCCCTAGCTCCGCCGTTATCCTCCCCATCTCTACGCCAGAAGAATCGAGCTCAGACGCCCTGCAACGCGGTCATCCACATCATCCTCACCGCCGGCCACCGGACGTCGTCGCCGTCGATTCGCAGGATCTGAAGCAACGCCGAGCTTGCCGTCGATGCCATAAGACTCGCGGTGAGCTCCGGATCCGTTAACCCCTTGCCTCATTGCTGTTCCCCTCTCCTAGCATCGTGTGCCACCAGAGTCCGAAAGCCATTGCCGCCGGACATGGCGCCGCCGTGGCTAGAGCCACCTAGGGCCGCAGCCGAGCACCTCTCCGCAGTCACCGCGCTCGCAGGAAGCCGTAGCCGCCTCCAACTCCTTCTCCCGTGCCCCGTTGCCCCTTTCCCCGTCGTGGCCGAACTCCGGCGACCACTCCGCTCGTCGCCGCCGTTGCTCCAGCCGACCTCAGCGCCCCAAATCGGCTGGAATGGATGCGGGCGAGTCCCAGCTCCATGTAGGTGGCCTCCGCCGCTCGATTCGTCACCTGAAGGTGATTTCCGATCACCTCCGCCGTCTCGAACCTCGCCGGCGTCGAGCCGCCGGTGGGTCTGACCCTGTCAACCAGGGAGTTCACCCCCTTGGGTCACCTACACGTGGGGCCTAGCCCCTATCAATTTAGAGTAATTTCAGAAATAAGTTAAACAAGATAATTAACCTAATGACCCATTGATAGTGGGCCCAGACCCTAATTAGAAATAACAGTTTAAAATTAAACTCTTTTTAGTAAATGTGACACTGACGTGTGGCCCCCACATGTCAGGTTTGACCCACACCTGGTCAGTTGACCTGCTGGTTTAATGCTGACGCAGAGGTGACATAATAAGTAATTTCCTATTATAAAATAATTCCAGAAAATTCTTAAAACTTCTAAAAATCATAGAAAATAATCTGTAAGTCCAACCAAAATAATTTATATATTAAAAATGATGAGAAAAATCCAAAGAAACTTATTATGGCATTTTAATGCATGTTTGAGAAAGTTAACATCACCAAGTAGGCAAAATGATGATTAGGGTAAATTTAACAATTAGTTTGGGGTTGGAATTTGATATATTTTTGAATTCCACTTCAATTAACAAGACCAAACATTGAGCTAGGAAAACCAGTACCTCAAAAGGCCATCTTCATGCATGCTAAAACAAGTTATACCTGAGCATCAGGTCGAATCAATTAAAAGGGTATCCGGAAAATACCTTGCTTGAAGTGATATTTGAATTCTAATTCAAATCCAGCTTCAACCTAAGAAATGATAGCTATATTAGCCCTGCCACTTCTGATCTTCATTTCATGATCATGCATCACAGTGTTGCATTTCTGTGAAGTAATTATTGTTCTTTCTTGTTTGCCGGTACTGTTTCCTCTCGGTAGATGATGGTTCGGACGTTGTGATCGTTGACATTGATGAAGACTCATTGCTATCTTCAGATGTGTCAGACAAGCAAACCCGCTTGAGCATACTGATAAAACCCACTCTCTCGCTCCTTCTCTCTTTTATTGCATTAGGACAAACACGATTCAACTGTTACATGTTCTCGGTAGTTGAACCCATTCCTCTGCATAACCTAATTTTGCCACAGTAAATAGTTGAAACCACTTAGCATGAGTAGCAGCTGCTTGAGCCCTGATATGTTACTCATCCATCCTTTCTTACTGTGCCTGCTATGCTTAGAGTTGTGTCGAGTCTGATCCATCTGGATGATGAATCGGAATGGTTGTGTTCATGTTCTATAGTGTGAGAGTAAAGATGTGATTCCGATTTGGTAAAGGTAGCGATGAGAGGCCATGTAGGAGTACATGGTGGGTTGTCTCATTGGGACCGTCCTTAAGAACTGAGTTCTGTGTATGTTATCCAAGACAAGATACTAGCATGCATTGGGCCCTGAAATATGACCCCACTCGGCTTATTAATTGCCTAGATCTCTATCCACGAGTTGCAATTAGTTTCTGGTGTTTGTAGGAAAAGTGTTGGTGGCCGTGTTTAGCTCAGCCCGACGAGGTAGGCTTCTCTGCGGTAGATACACAGTGGCATGGTGTACCAAGTGGCACCCGGATGGTGGGCTTGGGAACCCTCCGCACATCGTTTGGGGCCGTAGAGGAAACCACAACCAGACTTCCTTGCGGGTTCAGTCTCAAATAGGCGATACACCTGGACTAGGGTCTTGTGTGGTTAACGGTCGTGGCCGATGATACATCTCCGACGTATCTATAATTTTTGATGGTTTCATGATATTATCTTGTCAAACTTTGGATGTTTTGTATGACTTTTGTATCTTTTTCGGGACTAACTTATTAACTCAGTGCCAAGTGCCAGTTCCTGTTTTTTCCATGTTTTTGACCCTTTTCAAAGGAGGATTTTAAATGGAGTCCAAACGGAATGAAACTTCCAAAAAGATTTTTTCTGAAACAAAAGAAGATCGGGGAACTTGAGAACCAAGGCACGGGGCCACCAGGGACCCCACAAGCCCCCTAGCCGCGGCCAGGGGGCCGCACCTCCTAGGCTTGTGGGCCCCCTGGGCCTCCTCTGCCCTATGTCTTTCGCCTATATATTCCCAAAAATTCCAGAAAAAATCAGGAGATCATCGAAAGTACTTTTCCGCCGTCGCAAGCTTCTCTCTCCGCAAGATCCCATCTAGGGCCATGTTCTGGTGCCCTGCCGGAGGGGGATTCGGATACGAAGGGTTATTCATCATCACCATGACCTCTCCGATGGTGCGTGAGTTGTTCACCACAGACCTATGGGTCCATAGCTAGTAGCTAGATGGCTTCTTCTCTGTCTTGGATCTTCAATACAAAGATCTCCATGATCTTCATGGAGATCTATCCGATGTAATCTTCTTTTGCAGTGTGTTTGTCGAGATCCGATGAATTGTGGATTTATGATCCGATTATCTATGAATCTTATTTGAGTTTCTTCTGATCTATCTTATGCATGATTTCATATCCTTGTAATTCTCTTCGAGTTGTGGGTTTTGTTTAGCCAACTTGATCTATGATTCTTGCAATGGGAGAAGTGCTTGGTTTTGGGTTCATACCGTGCAGTGACCTCACCCAGTGACAGAAGGGGTAACGAGGTACGCATCGTGTTGTTGCCATCAAGGGTAAAAATATGGGGTTTTCATCATTGGTTTGAGTTTATCCCTCTACATTATGTCATCTTGCTTAAGGCGTTACAATGTTCGTCATGAACTCAATACACTAGATGCATGCTGGAGACCGGTCGATGTGTGGAGTAATAGTAGTAGATGCAGAAAGTATCGGTCTACCTGTCTCGAACGTGATGCCTATATGTATGATCATTGCCTTAGATATCGTCATGACTTTGCGCGGTTCTATCAATTGGTTGACAGTAATTTTTTGACCCACCATAATATTTTCTATTTTGAGAGAAGCCTCTAGTTAACACTATGGCCCTAGGGTCTACTTCACACTATATTTTCAGCCTTACTCTTTTTCTTCGTTGCACTTTTCGCCTTCAGATCTTACTTTGCAATCAATCTTGAAGGGATTGACTATCCCTTTATAGCGTTGGGTGCAAGCTCTTTTGTGTTTGTGCACGTACTCTGGACTTGACGAGATTCTCCTACTGGATTGATACCTTGGTTCTCAATTGAGGGAAATACTTACTGCTCCTGTGCTGCATCACCCTTTCCTCTTCAAGGGAAAAACCAACGCAAGCAACTCTCCGTCAACGTGTCAATTTCTAGCACTGTTGTTTGAGAAGTAGCAACCGACACCCACGCCAGTGCTTCCGCTTGAAGGTTGCCGAGATGCATGACTTTCGTATGGTGCTAAGTGGTGAGAGCATGTGTGAAGAATTATACCCCTGCAGGGTGATTTAATATGTTCGAATAGTCGCGTCCTTGGATATGGACCACTTGGAAACAATACGAGGTACATAGAAAATTTTAATGGATACTCTAAAACATGCAAGATAAGTGTGAGTGCTATGGATGGCCTTCTCGTAGGGAGACGACAGTGGATCCATGGTGGTGTATTTATTGGTGAATATGTGGACTCGTGTGTGCTATCCCATCTCAAAGAAAGAACTTGTAGTCGTAGTACGGGTTAGCCAAGAGTCAAAGCTGGCTTGGTGCAATCAAACCCCACAATCCTTTCATTGATACATGATGCATATGTAAATAGTTCTGATGTAAGTCTTGCTGAGTACCTTTGTACTCACGGTTGCTTTATTTATGTTTTTGCAGAGAAGATTTAGTCTCTTTAAAAGGTTCTACGCGATGTGTTCGATGTTGACCAGAATAGCTTGGTAATCCCAGACAGAGATCTGGTTCCTTTGGTAGGGTCGTGGTAGCTTTTCAGGCTCCTCCAGCCATTTCTAGTAGATGTCTGTACCCAGGCATGTTTTGCTTCCGCTTGATGTTTGTATGACTTGAGCGATGGGTCACGAGACCCCTGTTTGTAATATCGTACTGTGTTGACTTTTATGAGTCTTTAATAAAAGCTTGAGTCATAGAGTTATGTTGTGATGCCATGTTGTATCTACACATATAGTGCATATTGTGTGTATGTTATGAAATGCATTATATGTGTGGGATTCGACATCAAGTTGTGTGCCTTTAGTAGTACTCTTTACGGGGAAATGCCTCTTTGTGCTTCCACCGAGCCTTGGTAGCTTTCTACTACTCCGGACACATTGATTGACCGGCATGTATCCTTCTTTGCTGCTGTCTCTGTCCCTTCGGGGAAATGTCACACGGTGTAATGGAGTCCTTGTAGCTTGCTACGACTCGACTACACACACTGATGACCGACACCAGCTTTGCTAGGTTATGTGTGCATGTCCCTATACGGATGTACCACTTGCGTTTATAACTAGCCAGGTCGACCCGGGTTCTTTGTCGTTTGAATGCTAGCGACACATTCATATACGTGAGTCAAAAGACCGAAACGGTCCCGGCCAAGGTAAGGTGGCAGCCGTGGAGTTTACCGTGCGTGAGGCCGCAAAGTGAGGTGATGTGTTACAGGCTGGGTTCTTATGATTTAGGATCGGGGTCCCGACAACCAAGCCGCCACCAAAGAAGAAGAAGAAAACAAGCAAAGGTAAAGCCGCCGCCAAAGATTCATCTATTGTCGGCGAGTCACGAGCTGACGAAGAACACTCAGAGGTAAGACTTCCCCCTCACTCATTACTTGTGTATTCTGACTCATGCTTATACCATGCGTCTTTATGTGTAGGGCGAGGACAATGAGAGCCAAGATGATGCGGTCGAGGTAATTTCTATTTCTTCCGACTCAGCTTCTCCTTCTCCTCGACCAGCCAGACGAATATGTGGGAGAGTTCCCATGTCTCACCCATATGCTTATATGGACCGTGTTTTCCTTTTGAAGAAAGCAAGATATACCCCCAAGCGCAAAACCCGTAGTCACTCTGGCGACTTAATCTCCGGACTGCCTGAGATGACAACCGGTCGGAAGCGCACCAGGGAGGTACACTTTTTTTTATAATACCCTTCCTTTTGTAAAATATGACTCACAACTTCTTTAACTTTTAAGCCTTTATTCTATCAGACTTCTCCCCCTACATCTGGCGAGTCAGCAATATCAGCTCTCCCGCCGATGGTTCATGTGCAAGGGTGAGTCCCTTTGTTAATCCCAATTTCTTCTAAATAACGATATGTGCTTTTAATCTTGGTGCCTTTGTCTCAGAGCGCAAGCGAAGAGAAGGAAAATTGGTGACTTATCTACTGCTCCTAAAGCAACTGAAGCCTTATGCACAAGCGCCTCTATGCCAGAGATTGATGAGGAGAAAGCGGCGACTCGTGATATTCCTGTGGACGATATTCCCGATGTCTGGGATGACTCGCCCGTAATTTTGAAGGAGTCTGCTGACAATGTTAACCCGCCAAGCCCTCCCAAGGTGACTGAAGATCCAGATGATGTCGTAGTCACCGGTACTATCTACTCCACTCCTCCAGTTGTGGTACTGCCTAAGCATACCTCCAAGGAATCTCGTCCTCCACTGATCAAGACACTAGTAAGTTCAAGCTCCCCCATTATGAGAAGCTGGAATTTGACCAACTTTGCTCTGGCTTCGTAAGTCGCCTAGAGACGAGTTATGAGATGAACAAAAGCTTAATTCATCTTCTGACGGTTAAGCATGAGGTACGTCTACTTATGTATTCTCTTCCACCCATTAGCCTTCCAAGGACCGGGTCATCTTTCGAAAGATGAGCCGCGTCTGGAATATAGTTAAAATCTTCAACCTGTAGCCCCCAAGGGCCGGGTCATCTTTTAAAAGATGAGTCGGGTCTTGAGTATAGTTAAAATCTTCAACCTGTAGCCCCCAAGGGCCGGGTCATCTTTTGAAAGATGAGCCGGGTCTTGAATATAGTGAAAATCTTCAACCTGTAGCCCCCACGGGCCGGGTCATCTTTTGAAAGATGAGCCGGGTCTTGAATACAGTGAAAATCTTCAACCTTTAGCCCCCAAGGGTCGGGTCATCTTTTGAAAGATGAGTCGGGTCTCTAATATGGTATGACTTTGAATAAAATCATACATTAGCCCCCAAGTGTCAGGAGTATTGCTTGTAATAATGTTGAAACTTGTCTCCCCAAATTTTATGTGCAGGAGTCTGTGACCCAGACTGAGTCGGCTTTAGCCGACTTAAGGAAGAATCTGGCTGAACAACAAGATGCGCAATCTGAATGGGAGAGGAAATACCACTTGATTCTCGCTGAGCTAGAGAGGATGAAGGCCGATCATCAAAAACTGGAGAAGAAAGCCAAAACTGACCAAGCCACCATCCTTAAGCGTGCTGAGCAAGCTGAGGAAAAATTGGAAGCCGCCCAGCAAGAACTGTCCGGCTTAAAAAAGCACATTTCCAACATGACCGTCACTATGTTTGGTAAGCATTAACCCTTGCCTTTTGAAGAAATAATCTGGTCTCCCAAAAACTGATCAAATACTGATGTATCCTTTGTAGGTTCACGAGCCGCCAATCTTCCACACGAATGCATGCTGAAGCTAAAGGCTATATATACCTTCACCGAGCAGCTATATACCGGAGGCGTGCTGACCATTAAGAAGGTGATGGGCAGCAAGGAGCCAATCAGAACCATCAAGCACATGCTCAGCTATCTATCCACATTGCCTCCTCAAATAGAGGAACTAAAAAGATCAGCCACCCGTAAAGGAGTCCTAAACACCCTGAGTCAGTGTTTAGCCTATGCCCCGGAGCTCAAACCAGAAGAAATAGCCGCCGGCTACCCTGAGCTGAAGGATGATGGGTCAGAGTTCATCGAGGTGGACTACCACCGAGTTATCGTAGAATCCCGCTTCTCGGCGACTCAACTGGGAGCCAGCTTGGATTTGAGTAAATACCAAGCCACCTGTAACGAGAAGAAAAAGGAGGTGATGCCTCCCTCGTACGAAACTGCTAGCTTGGTTCCTCATCGACCCAAGAATCATTTTGATCTTGACATGGACCTATCCCTATTCCTTGATGATGAAGATGAGTTCGTTGCCCTATCCAAGTGTAATTGGAAACTGGGCAACTTACAAATCGAAGGCGGAGAGAGCTCAAGGCAAGGTGACTCGGAGGCGTCTTGATTCGTCCACCGATCGTTTCTTCACTAGGGGATGATACCCGTTTTGGCCATGCGAGCCATGTAATAGCTTGCTAGATTTTGTGGAACAACAATCGGTCAGTAGTACCTTTTGATGGAACCTTTCCTGAACCACTTTTATTCCTTTAATCTATGCGTAAATCGCGTGTGAACTTGAATAACCAGGGAGTATCATAATTTGACAAAAAATTCTTCACCTTATGTGTCAGGAATAACATAAGCCGAGTCAGTGAGTGCATGGCAAAGAAAAGACCAGCCCCGTGGATTATGGCAAAAAATAGATCAGCCCCCCGGGTTATGGCAAAAAATAGATCAGCCCCCCGGGTTATGGCAAATAGTGGTTAAAAAATGAGTTGGGGAGAGTTATAACCAAAAGCTGACTCAAAGATATTAGGAAACCTTGTGGTCTTGCCATCAAGAAATAAAATTTTATCGGCTGAGTGAGTTATGATAGGATAAGACGAGTTTGCAAAACTCTAGTGTTACCCTTAGAAAGCCTTTGCAAAAACCCTTGTTGTTTTCGACCGGCTGATCAGGCGCGAGTCAAGCTTCCGTGAAGCAAGTTGAATGAACCAATGGTTTCTCTATTTCCCATGTGTGAGTCTGGCCGGTACCATTTATGTTTTAACCAAGGCGAGTTCAGGGTCCACATGACGGATTGACTCGCCCTGAGTACATAGGTCCATGTGGCGACTTGTTCAACACATAGTCCAGTATAGCCATTTGTAATGCGGTAATTTTTCGCTAGCCAAGAGGGTATTCAGCCTGAACTCAATGAGCGGAAGCCCCCAAGGGACCTATGATTCAAGAAAAAGCCGGGCATAGGATCACAGAAGCGTATACGCTCGTACTGCGAAACGACTTGGGGACTAGTAGCCCCCAAGTAAGCCCGCTTAGTTCTCAAAACCACATAAGGCAACTATGTTTGAACCGTGCGCCGTGGCAACGTTGGTCCTCTTTGGCTTTATGAAGGCCCAGTTTTGAAGTAAGTGCAACATGGCAACTTACGCTCTTTGACTTTGATAGTGTCTATGTTTGGACGACTTATAAAACAATAAAGACTCATGCTTTCAAAAGCTGAAACGGCAAAGGACCCCGAAATTCGTGGGCGCCGACTTTATTGCTTTCATAATTCATGGATTACAATTTTCTGAAAACTGGTAAAAAAGGAGATCATGGCTCTAAGTGTAGTAAGGCTGCAGTTGGGCTATGTTCTAGGGGCGAGTTGTCTCGACCTCTGTAGTTGGCCGATCCGGGCAAAGATCCACCAAGTAATATGAGTTGTTCCGAAGATTCTTGCTGATGACAAACGGTTCGTCCCACGGAGGTGATGGCTTGTGCAAACCAGTATGATCTTGAATCAAACGGAGCACTAAGTCGCTTTCTTGGAAAGTCCGGCTCTTGACCCGGCGAATGTGGTAACGTCGCAAGTCATGTTGGTAAATCGCCGATTGTGATGCGGCCAAATCACATTCCTCCTCCAAGGCATCCAGCGAGTCTTGTTGCGCCAGCTCGTTGTCTTGTTCCACATAGGCGGCGACTCGTGGGGAATCGTGTTTGATGTTACTTGGTAACACCACTTCTGCTCCGTAAACCAGAAAGAAAGGAGTAGAACCCATGCAGCAATTTGGAGTTGTCCTGATACTCCATAGTACCGACGACAACTCCTCCACCCAACATCCTTGAGTACGTTCCAAAGGTACCATGAGCCGAGGCTTAATCCCCCGCAATATTTCCTGATTCCCCCTCTCCGCCTGCCTATTAGACTGGGGATGTGCAACCGCGGAAACATCAAGCCAGATATGCTCTCGTGAACAAAACTCTTGCATTGCACCTTTGGATAGATTAGTACCATTGTGAGTAATGATACTATGAGGATATCTCAATCTGAAAATCAGTTTCTTCAAGAATTTGACGGTCGTATCTGCATCACAGCTGCTAACAGGTTCCACCTCCACCCACTTGGTAAACTTGTCTACCGCCACCAATAGGTGTGTCTTTTTAGTGGAAGAAATTTTGAAAGGGCCAACCATATCAAGCCCCAGACTGCAAACGGCCAAGTGATTGGTATCATCCGCAATTCCTGAGCCGACACGTGCATCTGACGTCCAAATTTTTGGCAGCTATCACTACTTAAATTCATAAATTTGCCGTCTGCCAAAGCGTACGGCAAAGGGTGCAACCACGGACGGCAAAGGCTTTGCCGTCGGTCAGCAGACGGTAAAAAAAAATCCAGTGAAGAGGTTCTTTGCCGTCTGCTTTCCCAAAGCGGATGGCAAAGAAACTTTGCCTTGAGGGTGCAGACGACAAATTAGCTGGGACGGCTTATATTGCAACGTCCCCGTTAAGTGTTAACGGCAGGCCTCCTCCCTTTGCAGTCTGCCTCCCCCCTTTGCCATGTGGGGGCAGACGGCAAAGAGGGGAGAAAGAGGGGGCAGATTCCCCCCTTTGCCGTCTGCCTCCCCCCTTTGTCATGTGGGGGCAGACGACAAAGAGGGGAGAGAGAGGGGGCAGATTCCCCCCTTTGCCGTCTGCCTCCCCCCTTTGCCACGTGGGGGCAGACGGCAAAGAGGGGGAGAGAGGGGGCAGATTCCCCCCTTTGCCATCTGCCTCCCCCCTTTGACATGTGGGGCAGACGGCAAAGAGGGGAACCAACCCCTTTTTTATTTATTTTTTGTTATATCCAACATTTTTAACAATAATCAGGATATATATATATATTTTTTACATAAATAAATTTCTTTCCGTACTAATAACCATATTAAAATAACGTCTTATATCCAGCTTTCAAGTTGCATCCACGTGCATACAAAGTTTCATATATTACACCAGTTTCATCCACGTGCATACAAAGTTTCATATATTCATATACTACAATAGTTTCAATACAACCCATGGTACAAGAAATCATCTTCAAGCATTCTATCAATATTTTCCAAGCTTCCCGTGAAGTGAAGGTAATCTGCAAATTGACAAATAAGAAAGTTAGAAGAATAATACTAGATGAAGTAGTGTATATATAGGTTATTTCAGAGAGAAATCAGCTATGTATAGACCATTTAGGAGCTAACTAAGCTAATTATGTCATTTAGGGGGAACCCTAGCTAACTATAGGTCGTTTCAGAGATAACTTGGGTAAAATAGGTCATTCCGGAGCAAACTATGCTTATTAAGCCATTTTTGATCTAGCTAGGCTAATTATAGGCCATTTAATACCTAAGTTAGGGGGAATAGGTCATGTTGCAGCTACGTAAGCCTTATTATGTCATTTAGAAGAGAACTTAGCTAAGTATAGGTCATGTTTTATTAAATAGACCATTTAGGAGCAAACTAAACTAATTATGTCATTTAGATGGATAATTAGCCAATTTAGCCTTTGTTGGATGAGTCTAAGCTACGTAGAAGAAGAGAAATAGAAGAAGAAGTAAAAGAAGGAGGAGGAGGAGGAGGAGGATAAGGAGAAGGAAGAGGAGAAGAAGAAGGAAAGAAGAAGGAGAAGGAGAAGGAGGAAGAAGGAGGAGGAGGAGGAGCAGGAGGAGAAGGAGAAGGAAGAGGAGAAGAAGAAGAAAAGAAGAAGGAGAAGGAGAAGGAGGAAGAAGGAGGAAGAATAAGGAGAAGGAGGAGCTCCTTCTCCTTCTTCTCCTCCTTCTTCTCCTTCTTCTTATCCTCCTCCCTCTCCTTCTTCTTCTTCTCCCCTTCTTGTTCTTCCTTCCTTTCATTTTTCCTCTTTCTTCTCCTCTCGTCCCCTTCTTCCGGCTAAATTGGCTAAGAATGCCTTTTTGGAGCTAATTATATCATTTAGGCGAGAACTTAGCTAAGTATAGGTCATGTTTTATTAAATAGACCATTTAGGAGATAACTAAGCTAATTATGTCATTTAGATGGATAATTAGCCAATTTAGGCTTTCTTGGATGAGTCTAAGCTACGTAGAAGAAGAGAAAGAGAAGAAGAAGTAAAAGAAGGAGGAGGAGGAGGAGGAGAAGGAGAAGGAAGAGGACAAGAAGAAGAAAAGAAGATGGAGAAGGAGAAGGAGGAAGAAGGAGGAATAAGAAGGAGGAGGAGGAGGAGGAGGAGAAGGAGAAGGAAGAGGAGAAGAAGAAGAAAAGAAGAAGGAGAAGGAGAAGGAGGAAGAAGGAGGAAGAAGAAGGAGAAGGAGGAGCCCGTTCTCCTTATTCTCCTCCTTCTTCTCCTTCTTCTTATCCTCCTCCCTCTCCTTCTTCTTCTTCTCCTCTTCTTCTTCTTCCTTCCTTTCATTTTTCCTCTTTCTTCTCCTCTCGTCCCCGTCTTTTGGCTAAATTGGCTAAGAATGCCTTTTTGGAGCTAATTATGTCATTTCGAGGATAATTAGCTAACTATAGGTCATGTTTTATTAAATAGACCATTTAGGAGCTAACTAAGCTAATTATGTCATTTAGATGGATAATTAGCCAATTTAGGCTTTCTTGGATGAGTCTAAGCTACGTAGAATAAGAGAAAGAGGAGAAGAAGTAAAAGAAGGAGGAGGAGGAGGAGGAGGAGGAGAAGGAGAAGGAAGAGGAGAAGAAGAAGAAAAGAAGAAGGAGAAGGAGAAGGAGGAAGAAGGATGAAGAAGAAGGAGAAGGAGGAGCTCCTTCTCCTTCTTCTCCTCCTTCTTCTCCTTCTTCTTATCCTCCTCCCTCTCCTTCTTCTTCTTCTCCTCTTCTTCTTCTTCCATCCTTTCATTTTTCCTCTTTCTTCTCCTCTCGTCCCCTTCTTCGGGCTAAATTGCTTAAGAATGCCTTTTTGGAGCTAATTATGTCATTTTGAGGATAATTAGCTAAGTATAGGTCATGTTTTATTAAATAGACCATTTAGGAGCTAACTAAGCTAATTATGTCATTTAGATGGATAATTAGCCAATTTAGGCTTTGTTGGGTGAGTCTAAGCTACGTAGAGGAAGAGAAAGAGAAGAAGAAGTAAAAGAAGGAGGAGGAGGAGGAGGAGGAGGAGGAGAAGGAGAAGGAAGAGGAGAAGAAGAAGAAAATAAGAAGGAGAAGGAGAAGGAGGAAGAAGGAGGAAGAAGGAGGAAGAAGGAGGAGCTCCTTCTCTTTCTTCTCCTCCTTCTTCTCCTTCTTCTCCTTCTTCTTCTCCTCCTCCCTCTCCTTCTTCTTCTTCTCCTCTTCTTCTTCTTCCTTCCTGTCATTTTTCCTCTTTCTTCTCCTCTCGTCCCCTTCTTCGGGGTAAATTGGCTAAGAATGCCTTTTTGGAGCTAATTATGTCATTTCGAGGATATTTAGCTAAGTATAGGTCATTTTTTATTAAATAGGTCATTTTGGAGCTAACAAAGCTAATTATGTCATCTAGCTATCTTTTATTAAAACACTAGAAATAACATACCTAAGTTAGGGTCAAGCACGGTGGCTCTCGCTTGTTTCACCTGGAGAAGGCTGCCCTGGAGAAGGCTCGACTGTAGAAGGGTCGTGCGATGCGTTTCGGGAGATATTCGGCACCAAACATCGTTTGCAATGTGTAGTTAGCATCAGGACACTCTTAAGATCACTCCACTGAAATGAAACTCACCGTCCCCGCCACATTAACGACTGGCATCGACGGAGGGACTTGGCCATTCTTCTCGCACATGGACTGTACATTTGGTTTCGACAAGTCAAACTTTTTTATTTATTAATGAAACAGACATTCAAATGCAAGATTTGAAATAACATGAAGAAGAAACTTACCACGAAGAGCTCGTATATGGCCCTGGCAGATGCATCATTCCGTGCCCTCTCCGCCTCTACCAATGCAGTGGTCCTCTCCTCCAGCTCCCTAATTTCCTTATCCTTCTCCGCCATAGCCGCCTGCATTCCCTCTCTCTCTTTCTGAATAGCAGCCTACAACACAACTCATTGTTAGCAATGTAATCATATTGGTTCCAATGCACAACATAATGTGGAAAGATAGTTGAGTCCATTAAACTAACCTCGATGGCGAGCTCGACTGGCCGTGGACGACGTGTTATCTCCGGACATGAGCTCGTTTGGCGAGCCTTTATCTGCCGGAGAGTGCTAGGACAACGTATAAGGCCGTCTCCAATGGCGATCGAGCCATGGGGCCTCCCGTTGCCAGCTATCATCACCAGCTCTGGATCAATAGGCCCCTCGCTCGGGTTAATGTCCTCCCCTTTCCCCGCCTTCCCGTGATCTCTGTACTTCACGAGCTTGTCGTGGGAGGAGATGTTGGCGAAGATTTCTGGATGCTCGAGGTCAGACTCAGAGAATGCCTTGACCTTCTTGTACGAGGCAGTATGGGCCATCGCATACAGGTCGTACATCTGTGGCGCCTCCGTCTTATTGTGACGCGCCTAAAAGAGAGAGAGGAAAATTGTATTGGTAAAGGGCTCAAGATAGCATTAAGAATGAATTGCATGAGGCATGAAGTAAACCACATACTCAGTTCTCGCCAAATTGGATTAAGTTGACGCTCCCTTGATGGTGTGGCACGCCAACCATTTTGCCACGCCTCTCCTTGGTGTTGTTGTGTCTGGCCTCCCAAGTTTCGGAGCACCACTGATCTACCAAGGCCTCCCAAGAATCCATCTTATCCACACACCATCTCGGGGGCACCTATGTTAATAAAGAGAAATTTGAGCGCATAAGAACCAAATCAAGGAAACTAACTACAAAGCCTTAATAATATGTAATTACCTTCATGTAATGCTCCTTCTCCATTTAGCATCACGGCACTTCGCGTTGTCAAGCCTAATACGCCGCGTGGCATAGTAGTCTCGAACAGCCTGCACCCGAGCCTCATGCCGAAAGTTTTGAAGTAGGCGGCGACATTCGGTTTCGATAATCTTTGCCGCGTCCTCCTCGTATCCCTCCTCACACCTGTAGTAGGTCTGCAAACGACACAACACCGATTAGTACAATAAATAGCTAGTTGATTTATAATTGTGTGAAAGAGAAATTACCCAGAACTTTCGGATCACCATGTCCGCCCTCGTGTCCCACAAAACATCGTCGATCTCCACCTCCGGCGGGGCCGGGGCACCCAAGTAGTGCTCCCAGGTCATTCCTACCTCTTGCTCCCGACCGGGGAACGTAACAAACCCTGGGAAGTTTTGACGGCAAAGAACACCAAGGATGCTGTTGGGCTTGCGGACACCCTTGGCAACAATCCAACCCCTACAGTATGACAAATTAAAGCCAAAACATTAGATATTTGAGAAAACGTGAAGGCAAAAGGTTAAATAAGAGTAAATTAACTTACTTGTCCCCATTTGGCCTAATCGACCACCTCTGCTCGGGGGTCGCTGGCACGAGCGGGAGCCCCAAACTAGCACGCTGGTAGACGGTAGCCCCCTCACCCAGCTCCTCGTCGCTACCAGCATGGCCACTTGGCTCAGGCCAGGTATCCCAGTGGATCTCTTGTGACGTACCCTCATCCCTGCTTTGCTCCGTAGTCGCCTGGAAGGAAGCCTCTGGGACATGAGTCTCGTGGGTCGAAGGCTCGTCGACCTGAGGCTCGTGAACTGGAGACCGTGTAGCCTCCACCTCACACAAATCCACCCTAGAAGTCCTGTGCTCAGGTGAATCAGCTTGGGGTGGTGGCGGAGACCGTGTAGCCCTACCTCTCCCGCGGCCACGTGTACCTTTAGTACAACATAAATACCAACATGAGTAATAAAATGTATATAAATACCAATATGCATACAACATGAGTACAACATAAATACCAACATGAATACAACATGTACCTTTAGTGCCTCTCGGCTTCGCGGGGGGTCGACCTCCTCTCACGGGGGGCGCTCCTTGCAAAGTAGAGAGAAACACTCTCCGAAGAGGCGAGGAAGAAAAGGAAGTACCCATCCCATCACACGCCGACGAAGAAGCAGCCGCGGAGTGCTTTCGACCCTTTCCCACCATATTTCAACACCTGTCATGACAAAGAGTAAATGAAATTAGTACAACATAAATACCAACAGGAGTAATAAAATGTATATAATTTAAGTGTATCATCGTCATAAATACCATCATGACTAATAAAAATTGAATGCCTAACATGAACTCAAAATTTATATATAGTATAATAGTTGAATACCTGACATGAACTAATAACAATCGTCCTCGTCTATATATGCTTCGGGGTCAGTAAATGCATCATGATCATCACTATCATCAATAAATGCATCATCATCATCACTATCACGAAGAACATGTGGAAGGCTACCATTATGTAATCGGTCAAGAAGTGACAGGTCATCCGCAACAGTAACCTCTTCTTCTTCCAGCTCTTCCTGTTCGGGCTCAGGGGTTAAGATGGATTCACTGTCGCTGTCTACTTCAATGTTCTGGGGTGAAGTAGAGCGGTTCTTGAAACGTTTCTTGGACATACGTGTTTCTTGGAAGAATTCTCCTTCATATGTGACTAGTTTAATGTGAGGTTCGTAATCCTCTTCACTGAGGGTAGGTGGTCTAAAATGTGGTGGCACTTCATAAACGACATCCCAACCTTTGAGATTTGGATCAGTTTGGCAGGCCCACGATAGATAGAAAACTTATGTCGCTTGTTGAGCCGTAATATAGACATCAGGCACATCTAAGTGGGTGTTTTGGTTGATTTCGACTAGGCCTATATGTTCATGAGTCCTTCTAGTCTCCCTCGGCTCAAACCAATAACATTGGAAGACTACGACGGTCGGTGGGTTTTCACCATAGAATAGAAGTTCATAAATTGCTTCAACTCTTCCATAATACTCGGTGTCTCCTTCGTCGATAGCAGAGACAGAACAATTTGTAGTCTTTAGGTCGGGCATAGATAGCTCTTTGCCAAAGGAACGAAAGTGATACCCGTTGATGTTGTATTTGTCAAATGAATGGACCTTATATTTAAAACCATTTGCGACTTGTCTCAACTCGGCGTCCATAGACTCTGCATCAGCCTACAAGTTTAATATAAAAGAATGGATGCATTAGCCGCAAATTAGACCAAGAAATCAAATGAGCCCTTAATGGTAATTAATTACCCTTTGTTTGAACCAAGAGATGAAACCGGGATAGTAGCCTCCATGGCTTACGAGAAGCTCATACTCTTCGACGGAATCCTTTTCGATGACCGCTCCATCCAAGAATTCGGCGGCGTATCGACTATATCAAATATCCAGGAATAAGAGTAGTTCATAGCAATTAGAAGTTGCAGAACAATAAATTATCGAGAACTTACTCGATGTACGGCCGCACTTCTGTTAGGTTGGTGAAGATATACAATGAAATGATCCGCCATTCTTCGACATCCAACGATTTCCCTTTCGAAGCACCGGATGGTGCGAGCTTACCTTTGAATAGGCTGAGGTTGGATCGAACTTTTTCTCGATCGCCATCATTGTACCGATGCTTCGGGTTATGAAAATGATGATTTTTGGCTTCGTAGTGTGCTGTCACGAAGTTTGCCGCCTCCTCAGTAATGAATGCCTCGGCCATCGATGCTTCAATTCTACGTTTATTTTTACACTTAGCTCGAAGCGTCTTCTGCATCCTCTCAGTTGAGTAGCACCATCGATTTTGAACGAGCCCCCCCATTATTGCCTCGGTCGGGAGATGCAAAATCAAATGTTGCATTGGATTAAAGAAGCCCAATGGAAAGATCTTTTCTAATTTGCAGATCGACTCCGGCACCAACCCTTCTATTTCATCTAGCACACGAGGCGATAGTTCTTTCGCACAAAGAGAACGGAAGAAATAGCTCAGCTCTGCCAGTACTAGCCATTCATCCTCAGGGATAAAGCCACGCAACATCACCGGCATTACCCGCTCAATCCATATGTGCCAATCATGACTCTTGAGCCCAAATATTTTCAATTTCTCAAGACTCGCTCCAAATATTTTCACCCACAATAGCATTTCCCTCATAGCTGGCCTTTCAAGATTGAACCATGCCTTTGGCTTCTCTATGCTTTGCTTTCCTTTCCGTTGTCGCAAAATTTGCAACGGTCTATCACATAGAGCCTCCAGGTCGATTCTAGCCTTAGGATTATCTTTTGACTTCCCCTCTATGCCGAACAATGCACCAAAAATGGCCTCCGCAATATTCTTTTCAGTGTGCATCACATCAATGTTGTGTGGGCAAAGGAGGTCTTTGAAGTAAGGGAGATCCCATAAGCATGACTTGTTTGTCCAGGCGTGTTCCATATTATACCCTTTGAAGTTTCCTGGACGCAAAGGATCAGGCTCGAGAGCGTTTAATTGATCAAGGGTCAGTTGGCCTGTCAACGCAGCTGGTGCAGTGTTTTTGACAACTCTACCTTTGATGAAATTCTTTTTATCTTTTCTGAACTTATGGTCAGGATCCAGGAATTGTCTATGCATGTCGAAGCAAGAATACTTGCGACCAGCCTGCAGCCAACGGAACTGAAGAGCTGCCTTGCATCTGGTGCACGGGAACCTTCCATGCACACACCAGCCAGCGAATAGCGCAAACGCCGGATAATCATGCGTCGAGTACATGTACCACACATGCATTTTGAAATTTGGTTTGGTAGCCGCGTCGTAGGTCTTGATCCCATTATCCCAGGCTTCTTGCAACTCATCCTTAAGCGGCTGCATGTAAATATTCATATTCTTCCCCAAATAGTTGGGCCCTGGAATTATCAACGTCAGGAAAATGTTCTTTCTTTTCATAATCTCTCCGGGTTGCAAATTTAGTGGAATGACAAATACAGGCCAACAACTGTATTGTGCTGCCGTCATACCATACACATTGAACCCATCCGTGCTGATGGCAACTCTAGGTTGCCTTGGATCTTCCGATTTATCCTTATGTTATGCATCGAAGTGACTCCACGCAAAACCATCTGAAGTGTGTACCAGCATCTTGTTCCCATCCGCATCTAGTTTGGTTCTTTTGCCCAATTTGTGCAATGTCATCTGTCTGGCCGTCTCTTCGACCATGAAAAGACGTTGAAGTCTTGGTACGATTGGCAGATATTGAAGAACACTAATGGGGATTTTGGTCTGATTCTTCCCACCCATGCCGTTGTCCACCACAATATACCTGGAAGAATTGCAAATGGGGCAATAGTTCAAGGCCGCATACTCAAGGCAAAATAAGGCGCATCCATTCTCACAGGAATGTATCTTCTCATAGGGCATTTTTAGTACACGGAGGATTTTCTCTGACTGGTACAGGTTTGCAGGCAGTACATGGCCTTTGGGTAGAAAGCGTCCAAATATCGTCATCATCGCGTCGTAGCATTCTCTGCCTAGGTTGAATTGAGCCTTCAGAGCCATTACTTGCGCGATGACATCCAGCTGACAAAGCTCAGTCTGCTCGTGGAGAGGACATTTTGAAGACTCCAGCATTTCATAGAAGGCCTTTGCAGATTCCTCCATCTCATCATCTGAATCACGAGCATCATCAAAGTCTTGCACCATGTCTTCAATCCCGGTACCATGCTCGTCGGTGCGACGACGAATCACCTCAGCTCTGGCACGTTGGTCAGACTCACCATGAAAAGTCCACACCGTATAATTAGGCGTAAAACCCCACTTCTGTAGGTGTTTACCCATTTCAAACTCTGTCTGCTTTTTCCAGTTGTCGCAGTTGGGACAGGGGCACCATGTTTTATGCTGGCCATTTGCAAATGCGGCTCTCACAAACCCCCTGGTTTTTGTTAGCCATTCATGTCTTTCTGACTAGGGTGACCAGTGTACATCCAAGCACGATCACTCATGTTGCCTAGCTACCTATGGGGGCACAAGAAATAACTATATAATTCATCATCTATATTCATACGCTAATCAAGTTTGTCAGTTTTATTACGTCCATGCAACCTACACACTAATAGGTAAAGATAGGTCCTAATCCCACCCGAGTATGTGTAGACTGGGTTCGTTTTCCCATGCTCTGCTCCAGATGCGACACAGAATTTAGGCAGCACCTCCCCATTGTTCTCCTGATGCACGTCTCGGCAATAAGCAGAGAGGATGTGTACCCGGAGAACAACAGGGGAGGCACTGACGAAATTCCGCATCGGATCCGGAGCACAGCATACGGGAAAACAAACCCAATCTACACATACTCGGGCTGTCCATGGATAATGTTGAACAATTCGAAAGGATGGCGGTTATAAATATACAAAGAAATGCATATTTATAGATGTCGCCCTTTTGAACGGGAGACACATACTGGTCACATATACTCATTATTGAAGAAACCTATAGCTAGCAAGTTTCATCGGCACGAAGACCGGGACAGAGCAAATTAAGGGGGTAGGAGGAGAAGTCATTTGTGCTCACCAACAAATGCAAGGGCGGAGCTCGTCCAACGCACGTGGAGGTCGTCGAACAACTTCACATTGAAATTCACACGATCAACACAAATACGATGTTTTTATAATTAACATAATCGGAAAATATGTGACCTAACTCATAATTTACAAAATTATGACCCCGTGGGCCTCTAGAAGGCCGAAAAGCACCTTCTCTTTCAACAGAAGGCAGAAGAGGTGTCGGGGGTCGGGCTTAGTGGCGTTGGGAGTCAGTGCCGTCGAGGGTCGGTGATGTCGGGTGTCGGTGGTCGGGAGTCGGGTTAAATGCGTCGATGGTCGGGGGTTAGTGTCATCGGGGGTCGAGGGTCACTAGCGTCGGGGTTGGGGTCTTTTCGATCAACAAGAGGCCAAAGAGGTGTCGGGGGCCCGGGGTTGGGGGTTAGTGGCGTCGGGGATCGGGTGTAGGGGGTCGGGGGTCGAGGGTCAGTGGCGTCGGGGTCGGGTGTCGGGTGTCGGGAGTCGGGGTTGGAGGTCGGGGGTCGGGGGTCAGTGGTGTCGGCCGTCAGGAGTTGGGGTTCGGGGGTCAGTGGTGTCAGGCGTCGGGGGTCGGGAGTCGGGTGTCAGTGGCGTCGGGGGTCGGGGGTCGAGGGTCGGGGATTGGTGGCGTCGGGCGTCGAGGGTTGGTGGCGTCGGGCGTCGGGGGTCGAGAGTCGGGTGTCGGGGGCCAGTGGTGTCGGGTGTCGAGGGTCGGGAGTCGGGTGTCAGTGGCGTCGGAGGTAGGGGGTCGAGGGTCGGGGGTTGGTGGCGTTGGGCGCCGGTGGTCGGGGCCGCGGGTCGGGGGTCAGGGTCCTCTTCTGTCTTCTTCTCCTCTCTCCTCTTTTTCTTCTTCTTCTTCTTATTCTTCTTCTTCTTCTTTCTTTTATCTTTCTCCTCCTCTCCTCTTTCTTCTTCTTCTTCTTCTTCTTCTTCTTTTTTCTTCTAGTTTATTATTCTCTTATTTTCTTTTAAGTTTCTTTCTATCTATTTTTTTTTCTTTTCTATCTACTTTTTCTACCTTTTCTACTTTTTCTATTTACTAGGACATATGCCCGTGCGTTGTAACGGGTCAATAAAAGTTGTCACATACTCTGACAGAACCTTTAATACTCCATGTTATGACATGTGTTTGGCTACGAAGAAAACATTACTTGCCCCATCCACCATAATAAGCACATCAGATAGTCTAGAGAAGAAATTTGTATTCGACAGTGGTTTAAACCAATTATACCTATATACATTATAGTATACAATTTCATTTAATTAGAGCTATTACACACACAAAAATTGAGGGGTAGCTATACCACCGATGAAATGCATAATGCAGTTAGGCTGGTACCATGTTAGGTGGGTCGGCCAGATTGGACCGGCTAAGGCCAATTGGGTGTCGTTGGGTGAAAAAGTAATTGAATAGTCTTTGAGTGAAAAAAAAAATATGTCGAACTGTTATGTAGTCTTCGAGAGTTTAATAATTCATTCTAAGGATTTTCAAAGAAATTCATCCATCAGAACTTCATTACAAATAAGAAGAAAACCACTCAGGTTGTTTGCTGCTCGCACTTCACAAACACGGTATATGCCATCAGAATAATGAGTATATGACTGATTTGTGTGCCATATAACAGTCATACGTAATCACAATTCCTATGAAAACTACTACACATGCGAAAACCCTCTATATCTACATCATTGTTCTAATTTATGCAAACCTTTCTCTCACAACTTGCTAATTTTAAATGAATAATTTCATCTTTATATTTGTTTGCTGGAATTTTGAAGCTTGGAGCTAATTTCTAAGATCTTTAAATTATCTCAAATGACATGGTACACACCAGTAAACATATAGCCAAACTTACCGGAGGGGAGGGCGTCGGGGTCGCCGGCACAGGGGAGGTGAGGCAGGGGCGGCGACCGGGAGGGAGGTGGGAGGGGGCGGCGGCCGGGAAGTAGGTGGGAGGGGGCGGCAACGGCCGGGAGGGAGGTGGGAGGGGGGTCGGGTGGGAGGTGGGAGGGGGCGGCGGTGGCTAGGAGGGAGATGGGAGGGGGGCGGCAGCCAGGAGGGAGGTGGGAGGGGGGCAGCGGTCGGGACGAAGGTGGGAGGGGGCGGCGGCCGGGAGGGCGGCGGCGCGGGGAGGCTGGGGAGGGGAGCTACGGCGGCGGCGGCTAGGAGAGAGATGGGAGGGGGCGGCGGCCAGGAGGGAGGTGGGAGGGGGGCAGCGGTCGGGAGGAAGGTGGGAGGGGGCGGTGGCCGGGAGGGCGGCGGCGCGGGGTGGCTGGGGAGGGGAGCTACGGCGGTGACGGGGTGGGCAGACGACGGCGAGCGCGCGCGAGAGAGAGAGGGGGGTAAGCGGGCAGGGATTGGGTGCGGGGTGGGAGCCGTTAGGGCCATGCCCCCTTTGCCATCTGCAAAGCGAGGGTGGCGGACGGCAAAGGGGCGGGGTGGGTGGGGGTGTGGGTTCAGCCGTTGGGGGGGGGGGGGGGCTTTGCCGGCTGCCCACCCTTTGCCGTCCGCTAGCAGACGGCAAATAAAACCTTTGCCATCAGCCACCTCTTTGCCGTCAGCACTGTGCCAACTGACGGCAAAGAGTGCCTTTGCCATGCGTCAGCAGACGGCAAAGGCAAGGTAGAAGGCAAAATTCTCAATTCCAGTAGTGTATCACATCGGCAAACAATCTCCTCTGCATGTGCGTGAGCCGTCAGCCAATAGAACCCATGTCTGAAGGCCTTAGAAACCAAGGATCGAGACCCATCATGATGACCACACTCGCCAACGTGAATCTCATTAAGGATCATACATCCTTCTTCAAGAGATACGCATCTTTGAAATACCCCTTAGGTGCTTCGTTTGTGTAACTCGCCATTGTGTATGACCATGGATTTGTACCGACAGATGATTTGGCGAGCTAATAACTTGTTGGCAGGTAACTCGCCTCTGGTGAGATATGCCATGTAAGGGGTCGCCCAGTCTGGAGTAGCGTGAAGAGCCGCCACGAGTTGAGACTCGGGGTCCGGTACTGCTAAATCTTCTTCTGAAGGCAGATTTACCGAGGGGTTATGCAATACATCCAAAAAGACATTGGGTGGAACTGGCTTACGTTATGAACCGAGACGAGAAAGAGCGTCCGCTGCTTCGTTAAGTCGCTGATCGATGTGATCCACTTGATAACCATTGAAGTGACCCGCTACATCTGAAACAACTCGTTTGTAGGCCGCCATCAAATGGTCTCGTGAATCCCAGGTGTCAGAAACCTGCTGTGCCACCAGATCTGAATCGCCCAGACACTTGACTCGCGTGAGGTTCATCTCTTTGGCGAGTCGAAAACCATGGAGAAAGGCCTCGTACTCCGCTGCATTATTGGTACGTGGGAACATGAGCCGAAGGACATAGCAAAACTTGTCACCTTGAGGCGAAGTTATCACCACACCAGTCCCCGAGCCTTCCAATTGCGTGGACCCGTTGAAATAGATTGTCCAATAAGTATCATCGGGCCTCTCCTCCGAGATTTGTAACTCGGTCCAATCATTGATGAAATCCACGAGTGCTTGAGATTTGATGGCAGTCCGAGGCGTATACCGCACATGATGGGATCCGAGCTCGATGGCCCACTTAGCAATCCGTCCAGTGGCCTCTCGATTCTGTATGATGTCGCCAAGGGGGGCAGAACTGACGACCGTGATCGAGTGTTCCTGGAAGTAGTGTTTGAGCTTCTGACTCGCCATAAACACCCCAAAAACTAGCTTCTGCCAATGTGGGTAACGTTGCTTGGAGAGGGTGAGGACCTCGTTGATGAAATACACCGGTCGCTGGACTGGATACTTCTTTCCTTCCTCCTTCCGCTCGACAACTACTGCCATGCTGACTGCTTTGGAATTGGCTGCAATGTACAGGAGCATAGGTTCCTTGTCCGCCGGGGCCGCCAACACTGGCAGGTTAACTAATTGTCGCTTCAGGGCTTCAAAATCTTCGTCGGCTTCGTCCGTCCATACGAAACGATCAGTTTTCTTGAGCAACTCATAGAGAGGGATGGCCTTCTCCCCGAGGCGACTAATAAAACGGCTGAGAGCTGCGATTCGACCCGCCATACGCTGGACCTAGTTAATGTTGGCCGGTTTCCCCAGTGAGGTAATTGCCGCAATCTTCTCCGGGTTGGCCTCAATGCCACGCTCCAACACCAACAAACCCAATAACTTCCCCGTAGGGACACAAAAAACACACTTGGTGGGGTTAAGCCTCATCTGGTAAACGCGTAGGTTATCAAAGGTTTCCTTGAGATCCTCAAAGAGCGACTCCTTTCGGTGAGATCTGACCATGATGTCATCCACATAAGTGTGGACATTATGGCCTATCTGGTTGTGCAAGCAATTTTGGATGCAAGTCTGATAAGTCGCCCCCGCACTCTTGAGCCCAAACGGTATAGACACGTAACAGAAGGCTCCGAATGGGGTTATGAAGGATGTCTTCTCCTGATCCGCCACCGCCATCTTGATCTGATGGTATCCTGAATAAGCGTCCAAGAAACACAGACTTTCACAACCCGCCGTTGAGTCAATAATTTGATCAATGCGGGGAAGGGCGAAGGGATCCTTCGAACAGGCTCTGTTTAGGTCATTGTAGTCAATGCACATGCGGAAAGTGCCGTTCTTTTTGAGCCCCAGGACCGGGTTAGCCAGCTATTAAGGATGGAAAACCTCGATGATAAACCCAGCGGCTAGAAGCCGGGCTACTTCCTCTCTGATCGCCTTATGCCGCTCTTCATTGAACCTACGAAGGTACTATCGAACTGTCTTAACTTTAGGGTTGGTATTAAGATGGTGCTTAGCGAATTCTCTGAGTACACCAGGCATGTCAGAAGGTTTCCATGCGAAGATGTCCCGATTCTCACGGATGAATTCGATGAGCGCGCTTTCCTACTTGGGGTCAAGACCCGCCCCAATAGTGAAGTGCTTGGTGGAGTCACAAGGTGTAAAGTCTACAATCTTGGTGTCGTCCGTCGGTTTAAACTTGACGGGTGGCTCAGAGTCGATGGTTGTCCTCTTGAGAGGCGTCATGTTTGCCGGGTCAACATTAGCTTGGTGAAATTTGAGCTCCTCAGCCGCGCAAGCCGACTCGGCGTAAGCTGCGTCTCCTTCTTCACATTCTTGAGCTATCTTCCTATCTCCGTTGATGGTAATAGGACCCTTAGGGCCGGGCATCTTGAGTTTGAGATAGACATAGCATGGGCGGGCCATGAATCGGGCGTACGCCGGCCGTCCAAACAATGCATGATAGGGGCTCTTGATTTTGACCACTTCGAACAGGAGAGACTCGCTCCTGTAATTTGACTCCGTGTCAAAAGCCACGTTAGGTTTAATCCGTCCAATGGGATATGCCGACTTACCGGGGACGATGCCGTGGAAGACCGTGGATGATGGCATCAGGCCTTCCTCCAAGAGGTTCATCCGTCGGAAGTATCAAAGTATAAGATGTTGATGCTGTTGCCTCCATCCATGAGGACCTTGGAAAGGGTGTACCCTCCGACTTGGGGAGCCACAACCAAAGCCAAGTCGCCAGGGTTGCCACTCGGGGGGATGGTCTTCCCTGCTCCAGGTTATGGGCTGTTCAGACCAGTGAAGGTATCGAGGGAGCGCCGGCTCAGCTATGGTGAAGGTTCTATGCTTCACCTTATGATCCCGCTTGTTGGTGCTAGTGGTGAACACGTGATACTGGCCGCTGTTCAGTTGTTTGGGGTTATTCTGAAACCCGCCACGATCTTCCTATCGCTGGGGATCCCCTTGCGGGGGGGGGGGGAGGGTTGCTGGAACACTTTCGGCAGGTGGTATTGCTGATTGTGAGCTTGGTACTGCCTAGCATTGGGTTGTGACCCGCCCTGTGGTCCCGGGTTAGGAAAACCACCAAACGGGACCTGCCGTGACCCGGATGCGTCGGGTTGTTCCTGTCGCTAGCCCTGTTCACCACCTTGACATCTTCTGAGCGCCTCGGCCCGGAATTCCTGCATCACATGGCAATCTTCCGAAGAGTGAGTCGTTGGT
The DNA here is from genome assembly GCF_904849725.1 of Hordeum vulgare subsp. vulgare. Classification (NCBI taxonomy): domain Eukaryota; kingdom Viridiplantae; phylum Streptophyta; class Magnoliopsida; order Poales; family Poaceae; genus Hordeum; species Hordeum vulgare. Next base: position 402,264,700 of record NC_058519.1, on the reverse strand, counting down.
CCCTCTGTCGTGGCATGCTGCATACAAGGGCCTTTGAGCATTTCATGATAATTGCGCGGTTTCTTCCCACTAAAGCCCCGCTTCTTCTGGCGCGGGTTTCCGTTGCCCGTATTAGTATTAGTGACAAATTCCGTAGGACCTTCCTGTTGTCTCTTTTTTCCGCGCCCACCGGAGTGGTGGTTGCCCCGGCCCTGAAATTGAGAATGGCCCTTGTGTAACTCGCCCTTCCTAGTGGTACTAAGTTGGTCGTCGTCCTCCCCGGGATCCTTGGTGTCGTCCGACTCAGCATACCTAGTAAGGGTATCCATTAATTCGCCCTTGTCGTGTACTTTCTGCTTAAGTCGCCCTAACTTTAGTACCAGAGGTTTGTAATGGCAGTTCTTCTCCAGGATCAACACCGCCCGAGCCACCGAGATGCCTTCTGATGAATGAATAACTTCTGCGACTCGCCGGGTCCAATGGTGGGCCGACTCATCCGGCCGCTGAACGTAGTGTTGTAGGTCGACGATGGTCATCGAGCGTTTTCAAGTCCCTCTGAAATTCATGATAAAGTGCTCTTTTAGCTCCGCCCAGGAGGTGATGGAGTTGGGCGGCAAGTTTTTCAACCATGCACGTGCCGTCCCTTCGAGCATCATAGTGAAGTACTTAGCGCAAACCGCCTCATTTATGTCGAGCATGTCCATCGCGAGTTCGTAACTCTCGATCCATGACCCAGGTTCGAGATCCGGCGAGTAATTGGGGACCTTCTGGGGCCCTTTGAAGTCCATTGGCATTTGCTCATTGCGCACAACCGGCGCAAGACACGATACACCGATGTGCTTGCCTCCGATGTTCAGAGGCACGGGAGGTGATGACGTGTAAGCCAGGTAGACCTGACCCGCCGCGGCTATTGTCTCTATCTGACGTGCAGCTCGTGCCGCACGCTCATACATGATGTTCTTTAAGATGTCGTTGATGAATTCGTCATAAATCTATGACGATTTAATTCGAGATTGTCGTAAGCCGTTTGAGGGGATCAAATCTACATATAAATTACGACGATGTGAGTCAAAAACATCTTAACCGCATAAGATGAGATCGTCATAACTTTTACGACGATTATAAAAATGTCGTAACATGTTCTAACTATGTTGACATGTCACTCCTGGGTCCATTATATTGGAGTTCAATTTTGCAACAAATATTTGGTAGGTTCTTCACAAAAAAAAACCAAATTTTACCACTCAGAAAATAATTAAGAATAGCTAAAAAGCTCAGAAATGCATACAAATTGGTCCTCATCCGTAAAATGTGGTCTAACTGTAGTGAAAATTTGTGTGGTGCCCTTTTGAAAAACATTTCTGATAGATGCATCATAAAATTACTCTATTTTTAGTATTTGAAAACTATTTTCAATCAGTAATTTTCAAACCAATCAGAACCCTTCCCACGGATCGATGACACGGCGTCCATCCATCCATCCATCCATCCATCCATCCATCTCTCCATCCCACATCCATCCATCTATCTATAGAAAAAAATAAAGAAATAAAACCCCACCCGCAGCCTTCCCTAGCTCAGATCCCCCATCCCACCCGTCATCCGTCGTCCCCATCTCCTGGCCGCCGCCACCTCCTCCTCCCCGTCCCCGACCCTCCCTATCCCCACCTCCTGACCAATCCCCGAGCCCCTAGTCTCCCTCGGCGGCATCCATGGTGAAGGGACGCACGGGGAAACGTCTTAGGATCTACGTCCGGCGCAACATCCTCGGCTTCAAGAGGTGAGCGGCCCCTCCCTCTTGCCGGATTTGGCCGTTCATTTCATGACTGCGCTCTTACGGTGGCGTTGATTCTGCAGGTCCAAGTCCAACGAGTACGAGAACACGCCGCTGATGCGACCACTACCGGCGCCCCCAGCCCTCTCCTCCTCCCCTCTCCTTCTCTCCCAGTCACCGAGTCCAACCTCCACAGATCCCACTCTGCGCGCCCGAAACTAGCCCGTGGTCGTGGCGACCAGGTTGTGGATCCGCATCATCGGATGCACCGGCGACGTGGCCAGGAGGCTGCCGATGGGCCGGTGGGCTATCGGCGACGGATCTGCATCTCCATATCCACCGGCAACCAGGCTCTGGATGTGCATCCTCCGCCCTCCACTCTTTCCACTCCACGAGCCTATGTGGTAAGTTCAACGGGATTATCTGACTAATTTGAGCCCGGTGGTCCTATCAATCCGGTTTTTGCTTTCCTGTCAAGTTTCGTTGTTCATCTGTGGCGTTGAGGATTCACGTGATTTTTTCGTTATGCATCTCAAAAAATCCCGAGTGCTATTATCTGTGGTGTTGACGGCAATGTTTACAGATGCTACAGAACTCGATTTATGCAAATAACTGTAACAAAGGCAGATGCAAAAGCCACAGGTGCATATCCCTAACCCAAAATATTGCCTGCCATTGGGCGCTTCGTGGCTAAGGTTACAACATTGTAGGTCCATGGACAATGCATGGCCGGCTTTGGGCTTTTGCAGAGTCAAGCGGACTTCATTCTGACTTGTTCAACCCTATCCGTGTAGTACAATACTGTTGTGTTTATTTCTCATACGAGTAAAATAAGAATGGCAGAATACTTGGTACTGACGAATGAAAACTGAAAGCTTAGTTTGCAAGTAAGTTGGTTGCACATTATCTTTCTGTATGATATCCTACCGGATGATGATTTTTCTCATTTCCTCTTGGCAATCATGGGCTGTTTATTTGTCAAAGAAATCCAGCAACCTGATTAATTCAGACTGGGTCTTGTTTCGAAGTAGAGAACTAAATTCAGTATCTTTCAGTGGTAGAGATTTGCTGCACAAATGCCACTCGATCAGTTCGGCATTTATTTGTCATGAACGCGTTCACTGTCGGGGTTCTTGAGGCATCAACTGCAAGCAATAAATCACTACCATAACTACAGTCGTCCTTTGATATCTTCTGATAACTGACCATAATTACAGTTACTCGCTGGCGTGCGCGTGGACCTTCTCCTGGACCGGCCGCCACTGGCTCAAGGAAGATGACGCCGCCGCCGCCCGGTCTTCACCCGCGCTGCATGGTACCACGCGCTCGAGTGCGTCGACTTCTGGTTCCCCGCCCAGGTGTACAACCGCGAGGTAGTTAACTATAGTTCTCTTTGCTCAGCTCTAAATTAAAGTTTGACCGGCATTAGATTAAGCACAGCTCGCTCCGCTGCTCTTTCTTTCCTGCAAAAAGCTCGCTTTGTTTAATGGCGGGATAATCTGCTCTGTTGTGTTTAGCAGGACGGGATATTTTCATCTTGCTTTCAATGCGTTGATTGATGGTGTGTTGTGAACTGTGATAGGTACCCGCCCCACGGCCGGAAGCCGACCAAGGAGGAGGAGGGGCGTGCAATATTATTCTTCAACTTCAATATCTATTTCACGGACTGATATTTTGAATGTGTCATGGTAAGCAGCTATTAATCGACCATGTAATTTTTCAACTCAACCGAAGCTTTAGCTATTTCATTTTTGGATGCAACTCTATATTACTGAGTACCTGCAATAACAATAGAAATTCATTCAAACCATTAGTTGATTGCTTCCTTGGGAGTTTCCAGTGAAAAATATAAGCTTCACACAGACTTTATATTGCTAATAATGCCTAAGTTGAAACACCCGATAAGAAAAAACCTATATTATGCCCTATTCCAGTAGGCGCATGAAAATCTAAAACCAATTAACATCTTGATATAAATTCATCACCCTAAAAGAGAGACCAAACATATGACTATTTAAGACATGTTTTAGGAATGTAAGTACTAGAAACATAGTCTTTCTGTCTCTAATAAAAAAAAGAGCAATACCATGACTTATTGACATATATATTTCTTTTTTTCTAAACGCTCTTATCTTCATATAAATTCTTGTAGGTTCCAACTTTGTTTCATCAAAGACTAGTATTACACTATTACTCCACTAGAACACTCGTGAACCATTGTACTAGTTCGAATCCCATAGTTGTCAGTATAAAAAGATGTTTTAAAGTTTCAAACTGATAAAATCTTGGAATGCTTGGGGGCGATTTAGTAGTAGATACGGAATCCCGGGCAAATGGCGGGGACAATTTGCTGTGTTGAACAACCATCTCTTGAGTGCATTGGAAGAAGAGTAAACTGTTCAACTAAAACTTCTGACAAAAAATCACTGTAAAAATCAGTAGTAGAATATGCTGCAGTGATTTGGGCCAAGCTCTTTGGCTGAGTAGGAAAATCTAACTAAAGCCATCCCTTCTTTTTTGAAAGTAACTAAAACCATTCCTTGTGCAAACAAGCTTTGGTGAATCATAATAAGTTAGCACTCGTGTTTACAAGGCAGTGCATACACCACAATTGTATTGGGCCCCCACAAAATCAACACTATGCAAATAAGATATTACTATTTAATATTAATACCAACACATGTCGTGTTTGAATGTACTCTGTAAAGAAATATAAGAGCATTTAGATCACCACTTTAGTGATCTAAACGCTCTTATATTTTTTTACGGATCGAGTATGTGATTGTGTATAACATAGTTGATGTCAAGACATAGGGAAGTGCAAAAGAAAAGTGTGCATCCATAGTTTCTTTATCTAAGGTCCACAGCAGCACGGGTACTCTGCTAGTATTTGATCAATTTACACTTCAAACAGGTCATAATTAAAGATGTCATTTCATATAGAGTGTAACATTAAAATGCCGATGAGAAATACTAGAACAGAATACCCTTACTAAGAAGCTGAATAAGGCTAATGGCATCCATCTTTCAGAGATTGTGGGACTAACCTTGAAGCAACTCTAACATTATATTCCATCCTAGGGTGATAGAACTCAGCGAGACCCCAATCAATAAGACGAAGATGGTGTTTCTCATGATCAATCATGATATTGTGGGGCTTGACATCTCGATGCATGATACCCCATGAGTGAGAAAATCTAGTGCCTACACAAACACATAGAAAAAGTTAAAAGGACATCAAATTAAATGCTTGTTCAGTATGTTGCATCTAGTGTTGGCCACAGAAATAGTGCAAACTTCAGCAAACAGATTTGCTTCATAGAACTGTGCCAGTGACATACTGATATGTTTGAATATTGCAAAATAGGTAGTAATATTGTAGGTCGTGTATAACAACCCATGAGATTCTACAAACCCAAACAAAATCAAAGGAAAGAACCCAAGTATTCTATTTACTACCAATCAGTGTAGTCCGTAGAAAGAGATGTCACTCTTGGGCCGCAGAAAATAGTAGTAGTATTTTTCGAAATACAACTACAGAGCAAGGGGAGGAAGGCAGCAACTATGAAATCCCACTACAGATAAAAAGAATATCATGTATTGTGAAAACATGATTAGACTGAAACAAGCCACAATACTCTACAGTTTTCGTACTGTGCAATATTAATATTAGGCCACAAGCCACAATACTCTACAACTAATTGGCCCATGAACACGTGACAAGGAGGTGGGTTTGATGTATATAGGGCCCTCACGCACAAGGAGCCCTTCACCAAAACCATAGTGTCAAATTACCAGTGCATCTTAAATAACTTGTTGTGCATAGTGTCAAAATATTCATGTGATCCCAAACCTAATTTGATTTGAACTTGGCCTATGTTTATGCCCAGTTTCTGTTAATTACCTTGAATGGTGTGGTACCGTGTCTATGCGCGCACAACTTCCTCTCACAAAAAAAACTAAGTGCATGTCTCTCTCACTTTCGTTCGCATTTCTTTTAACATCATCTTTAGGATGAACACCAATCTTTTTATTTCTAATATATTTTATATTTATTTCCTTTTGATTGATTCATGTGAAGTGTAATGTTCTTAGAGGATGACAAGTTGTCGCATCTCGAGCATGTCCCATAGGAGAGTGGAATGAAGTCCGTTGTATTGTTGGCATAGTAGCAGATGTGCCATTGTTCTATTGTGAAATTCTGTCCGTTGTTGCTATCCTGTGTAAGGAAATGTATTCATGGGATGAGTTATTGTATTATGTAAACCTCGGAGATGTATTATGTGATGTTATGTGATGGATGATTTTAATTCGATTTCAAGTTTTTTTATTTGAATATGAAATAGTGTTGGATTTAATATTGGACAAATAATTGAGTTGAAAAGGCCCAACAAATAGAAATGAAACCAAGTTCTGGAACAAAAAGTTGCTGAATTCAAAAATGAAAAAAGGCCAAAACTGAAATTAGATCAAATGTATTTGGGCATTAAATGTCCAGGGCCCAAATTATAATGATAAAAAAATATTCAAAATAAAATACTAAAGTGGCTGTAAATAGGCTAAGGCCCAAAAAGAAGCCCAATCAGAAAAAGCCCAAAAAAATTAAACGAGCCCATGTGATCAATTGGAATGGGTTAGGCTGATTTCAACCATGACGTTTTGATATCGTTGTAATTTTGCCACATAGGACTGCCACGTAGGACTTGGTTTGATTGCCCATGACGATTTAGGATCATCGTAAAGGTTACGACAATCCAGGAATCGTCATAAAAGTTACGACGATTTTGATCAAAACGTCGCTGCTGTTCATTTGTGACGCTCCATTTTTTATGCTTGGTTTTTCATCGTGAGATTGTCGTAAATGAAAAACCGCGATGATGTAGCAACAAAAAATAGCGTCATGTATTAGCATATTCCTTGTAGTGAAGATATCTTGAGCTCGCGTGTCGGGCATCCCGAGCGGGTTATGTTGAGGGAATCGCCGTGGCCCGTTGGTTACCGCGGGTAAGTCCTCGTGGCGACTCCTGGTGTGGCTCGCCTGAGGCGTGGAGTACAGTCGATCGAGGCTATGAGAGTACTGCGCGTGCTGGACCACGGCCGTCTTTAGCAAATCGATGGCGTTTTTGGCCTCTATCTCGGCCGGGGAGTTTCCGTAAATCGGCACGAACTCCAAGTGGCGGGTTGCCGCCAGCACATTGTCCACGGGATTCGAGAAGTGACCCCGTGGAGTCTGGAACCGATTCGCATGGGTATCCATTGGTTGAGGCGGCGGTAGATTGGGCGGTGGAACCGGACCTCCCGTTGGGACAGTTTGTAAAGGTCGATCAGGACAAACCCATGGGGTGTCGAAAAGGCGAGTTGGATGTAAGTCGGCGGGGATACGTCTATGGTGCCTCCTTTGGTGAACGGCGTCGGACGCGTGCTGCTGTCTCCCGAGCCACCAACCTTTGGTATTCAACGGCTCCGTCTTCGTTGCGATCGCGGCTTGCTGCGTCTCCACCCGGCGGCTTCTGCTTCCATGTCCCGTTGCGCCTTGGCTATTGCCTCCCGCAACTTTACTAGCTCGGCATTGATAGACTCCCAATTCTCGGACGTGACGGTGGTTGCCATAAGGCTGGCGACCTCCGCCACTAATTCCGCCATGGTTTGTGCTCGGGGTTTGGACGTCCCACCGGTCTCGTTGTTGCCGATTGGATTTTGCTGAGGCTGCGCTGACCCTGCCATGTAGATAGCGATTTGTCGATGGGACCTCTCAAGGACCTCAGGGTCCGTTGCCAACGATAGCCCTCCGAGTTGTCCTTCCTGTAGAGGGCGGATTGAATCTGTCTCACCCATGGATGACTCGCCGTCGGAATTGACGGGGGTGATCTCCTGGACCGCCGCTTCGTCTTGTACGTAGTTTCCCTGCGTAAAACCGACAAAAGCGTGGTGACTCGTGTCCCGCCGTGTGATGGGGAGGACGTACCTGGCCAGCTCGACGATGTCGGTGGAGGTGTCCGGCTCAAGCACAGGCGTCCCAATCATGCCGATAAAGACGTTGATTTCGCCGAAGGGGACTCGGTAGCCAGATTCAACTGAATTGGCTTTTGGCTCCTACAACGAGTTGTCGATGTAGTACTTCCCGCGGCGGCCTTGGTCATGATGCTGACCGCATAGCTTTCTAACCCTAGTAGGGCTCCCTTCGAGAACTCAGGTCCACCATGCGCTAGCTCCATGGTGGGCGCCAACTGTCGTGGTTTTGTCATGGCAGATGTCCTCGTGAAAGGACTTGAAGATGGAGCCATTGCACCTTGGTGGCGACTCGAAGGGGGTGAGCAAAAGCGAGACTCAGATTTACCCAGGTTCGGCCCCTCATGAGGAGGTAAAAGCCTACGTCCTGCTTTGTGTGGATTAATGGTGATTTAGATTAAAAGGAGGGTGTAACTCGCCTGACCTAGCTCTCGAATCTCGCTAACTCGCCTGACCTTTCCCCGGGACTCGCCTTTATATAAAGGTCGAGGCCCTAGGGTTTACAAAGTGTTGCCATGCTACTCCTTGTGGCTTTCACTATCTCTAAGTTGCCGTGCTCTCCACGATTGGGAACTCCCTTGGTAATCTACCATCATCACAACCTCTTGAACCGCCATCCAGCTTCTGGGCCACAAGACATGCGTTGAATGGTAAGTCGCCCCTTTGATGACCCGGCCCACTAAGGGCGGGTTATCCGCAGGTAATATCCCCAACAGCTACAAACGTCCTCACGCCCTAACAACGGCGGGAATGGGTCCGGCTCATCGTCGCCTGCCTGCTGGTGGTCGAGTTGATGACAGGGGGTCCTGGTTCACCAGCGACGAGGTGGTCGCGGCGGAGAGGTTTCGTTCAACGGTGGGGATGGTGGCTACGCGCAAGGAATCGCTCGGGGAAGAGAGGGGAAAGGTTCATGGGTTTACGGGTAGTGTGTAGGTGGGCAGAGGGGTGCGAGAACCGTCGTGTAGCCGGACATCGACCGGAGCTCCGAGGCGGAGGGGCGTCGGTCGATCTCGAGCACCGGGGCTTTTCTTGCACAATGGGGTGGCTAGGGAGGTGATCGGGGTCTAGTTGGAGTGGAGTGAGGGGTGCTGGAGCGAGGGGGTGGCCTTATATAGGCCCGTGATTGTGCACCGGGTGGGGAAGCTCCGGTGGTTTCACCGTGGCGGGCAGAGGGGCCCAGAGAGAGGCTGGGGTCGAAACCACGGTCTCAGGACGTGGTTTTGGACCTCCGACCTCACTATGAGAGAGGGGGAAGTGACGAGGCGCGCCCTTGCATAGCCGCGTTCCTCTGGTCGAAACTGGTTCGCGCGGGAACGCGTCGCACCAGCTCTATACGCGAGAAAGGAGGGGTCCTGGGGATGCCTGATGCAGAAGAATTGTTGGGGGAGAGGAGAGACACCGCGGGGAGGCTCGAACTGGCCGTGGGAGGTCGCCCCCACCTCGGTTGCTCCCTGTAGCGTGTCAGAGTACATCTTTGGCATGCCACGGCATGCTGGCGCGCTCTGGGATGCGTTGGACGCGTCTTGCGTGTCCTGGGCCCTTGCTTGGAGATGCCTAGCCGTTTGAATCCCATGGGACCATCTGCTAGTCAAAGGAGAGGAGGAAAACAGATGATGTCAGCCTTGGGCTGAAGCTTAGATTGGGGTTTTGTCCTATCTATTTAGAACCGGAGAAGAGCCACTTGACTGGAGTTGGGCATTGCTGCTGGCCACCTAATCTAGGAGTTTGAGAGAAAGGGAATGGGTGTTGGTGGGGTTAAGAGGGGTTTTGCCATTTTGTGAGAAAGTGCTTGACATTGGTTTGGGGTGGTTACACTCTAGCACTCGCTATGCAACTTAACAGGACTAGGTTTGCTGCAAAAACATGAGGCTACACCAATTTTGGGCTCCATTGGATAAGTTTAGCAATGTAAACTTGAAATCACTCCTAAATGGCCAGATGTGTCCCTTCCAAAGGGAGTGTGGGCAAATCAAGTACCACAAATCCTATTTTTGGCAGTGAGTCGTCATTTGAGGTATTAGGCACTCCTCCAAAGTTTCAGCTCCATTGGATAAACTTTGCTATGTAGAGTTACTCTAACTTCATACTGGCCAAAAAGGGTTTTGGAATTATTTGGTGACCCTAACCACCTTGGAGTCAGGTGAAACTTTATATGGGCACAAATATGGCTTGGGGAGATCACTGGAATTTTCTAGGATTTTATTGAGAATATTTATTTGGAAATATTTCAAAAGGCTAAAACAAACAGAATAGGTTTTTAGGGTTGTACTCAATTATTTATAATATAAATAGGGGTTGAAAACCTTATGTATGGAAAATATATGTCCTCTAAGTATCCCCAAATTTCCTCAGATTTTTCTAAGGCAAAAAGTATTTTTCCATATAGGAATATCATTTGTGGCCTCAAAAATGGACATGCAAATAAAATAGGAAAATAATCTATAAAATATTTTTTTATGGTTTTGGTAAGCTAGAATAGTTCTAAAACCAAATCACCAACTTTGGGTAAGAGCACTCTCTTGCCATCAAGGACTTGTAGTGCAACCCAAAGTAGAGTTTAAAATAATCATAAATAAGAAAAGGATTTGGAGAATATTTAAGTTATGAAAAATATGGTTTTTCTAATACACAATCAAGAATACAAGCATACACTGACAACCATGGGACTCACATCATTGACTTTGGAAAAGTTTTAATAAACTCGGATTTTTGGATTAAAGTAGAAGTGAAGTGAAAACAGGGTCTGAGAAACCTATCCCCCTTACAAGAATCTCGTCCCTGAGATTCCTAAGCTAGGTGCTAAAAATGTACAACAATTCATATCGGAGATAGTGTTCACGCTCCCATGTTGCTTCTGCTTCAGTGTGGTTGCTCCACTGAACCTTGAAATACTTGATGGCGCAGCTTCTGGTGCAACGCTCTGCTTCATCCAGGATGCGGATCGGCTTCTCACGATAAGTGAGATCTGGCTGAAGGTCCATGGTCTGATGGTAAATGTACTTATAAAGTTCCAGACGTTTTGGCGCTTGTAGACATTTCTGGAGTTGTGACACGTGGAAGACGTTGTGCACACCCGAAAGATCCAGAGGTACCTCCAACTAGTAAGCAACTTCTCCATGCCTTGCCATGATCTTAAAAGGCCCAATGAACCTTGGAACAAGTTTCCCCTGAACGTGGAAACATTTGGTTCCCTTGAGAGGTGTGACACGGGGGTACACCTGGTCTTCGAGGTTGAACTCCAATTCTCTATCGTGAGAATCTGCATAGCTCTTTTGTCGTGACTTGGCTGCCTTCAGTTTTTCTCGGACAAGCTACACCTTATCTTCTACCTATTGCAGAACTTCCGGCCCAAAAATCAACCCTTCACCATTTTCGGACTAGTTGAGCGGGGTGCGGCACTTTTGTCCGTACAACACTACAAATGGGGGCATTTGGAGACTGGACTGGTGGCTGTTGTTGTATGAGAACTCAGCGAATGGCAGACAGTCTTCCCATTTGGCACCATGTGCCAAGACACAAGCACAGAGCATATCCTCCAGTATATGGTTTAGCCTCTCCGTCTGCCGCCCGTCTGTGGGTGGAAAGCAGTGCTAATAGAGAGCTTGGTTCCGAGGGCTTCTTGGAACTTCTTCCAGAATCTTGAGGTGAACTGCATGCCTCGGTCAGATATGATCTCTTTGGTTGACTCCATGAAGGCTCACAATACGCTCAATGTAGAGGCTAGCCAGCTTGTCGCCCCGATAGGTGGTACTGACTGGGATGAAGTGCGACAATTTGGTCAGGTGGTCGACGATGATGACCCATCTAGAGTCATGGCCTCTGCTGGACCTGGGTAAGCCGGTGACGAAGTCCATGCCGACTTGGTCCCACTTCCATTCAGGCACGTGGAGAGGTCGTAGCAGTCCAGCAGGTCGTTGGTGCTCAGCTTTGACTCGCTGGCACACGTCGCACTTGGCAACATAGGATGCTATTTCCCTCTTCATGCTGTGCCACCAGAAATTTCTCGGAGGTCTTGATACATCTTGGTGCCTCCTTGGTGCCTTCGAGGGTGTGTCATGTGCCTCCTGCAGGATCAAATCCTTGAGTTCCGCCTTGTTGGGTACGCATAAACGTTTCCCAAACCACACTACTCCTTGCTCATCCACGGAGAATTCTGGGGCCTTTCCTTCCTGGATCATTTTCTTGATGCCTTTAATGCTCTTGTGCCCCTTCTGGGCCTCCTTGATGTCGTCTGCTAGCGTTGGTTTGACTTTGAGGTTAGCCAGGAATCCTGGTTCAACTAGCTCCAACCCGAAGCTTTCCATCTCTTCATACAAGGCGGGTAGCCTTTCCTTGAGCATAACATTCAAGGTGCTCGCCTTCCGGCTTAAGGCATCGGCCACCCCATTAGCCTTACCGGGGTGGTATTGAATGCTGAGGTCGTAGTCTTTGATTAACTACAACCATCTTCGTTGCCTCATATTCAATTCCCTTTGAGTAAAGATATACTTCAGGCTTTTGTGGTCAGTGTATATTTCACATCACTTCCCCACAAGGTAATGTCGCCATGTCTTCAGGGCATGCACTACTGTTGCGAACTCGAGAACATGGGTGGCATAGTTCTCCTCATGTGGGCGCAGTTGCCGTGACAAATATGCCATGACTCTGTCGTCTTGTATTAGGACTCCATCGACCCCGGTTCTGGAGGCATCACTATATATCACAAACTCCTTGCTGATATCTGGAGTAGCCAATACCGGGGCGGTATTCAATCTCTTCTTCAACTCCTTGAAGCTTGCTTCACACTCCGACGTCCATTCGAAATTCTTTCCTTTCTTTAAGAGCTGAGTCATGGGTCGAGCGACGCGGGAGAATCCTTCTATGAACTTGCGGTAATATCCCGCGAGTCCGAGGAAGCTCCTAACTTCCTTCACATCGATTGGCGACTCCTAGTTGGTTACTGTAGTAATCTTGGAAGGATCGATCGCCAATCCGATTGCCATCATGGTATGACCCAAGAATCCAACTTCGTTCAGCCAGAATTGGCATTTGCTGAACTTGGCATAAAGTTGGTGCTCTCGAAGCTTCTCTAACACTAACCTCAAGTGTTGCTCATGCTCTTCTTCAAACTTGGAGAAGATTAATATGTCATTGATGAATACGATGACAAACTTGTCCAGGTATTTGATATGTCCATTTTGTATCATGCTTTTATGTCGATACTTATCGCTTTATGGGCTGTTCTTAGACTTCACGGTACAATACTTATGCCTTTTCTCTCTTATTTTACAAGGTTTACATGAAGAGGGAGAATGCCGACAGCTGGAATTCGGCCTCAAAAGGGAGCAAGTTTGAGATACCCATTCTTCGCAACTCCAAAAGCCGTGAAAATCAACGAGGAATTATTTTGGAATTTATAAAAAATACTTGGTGGAAGAAGGACCGGAGGGGAGCCACCAGGAGGCCACAAGCCTGCTAGGCACGGCCTACCCCCCTAGCTGCGCCTAGGGGGCTTGTGGGCTCCCTGTTGGCCCTCTAGCTCCCCTCTTTTGCTATAAGGAGGGTTTCGTTCGAGAAAAAATCAGGAGGAGGCTTTCGGGAGGAATCGCCGCCGCCACGAGGCAGAACTTGAGCAGAACCAATCTAGCACTCCGCCAGGGTCCTCCTGCCGGGGAAACTTCCCACCCAGAGGGGGAAATCATCGCCATCATCATCACCAACACTCCTCTCATCGGAGGGGACTCATCACCATCAACATCTTCATCAGCACCATCTCATCTCCAAATGCTAGGTCATCTCTTGTAACCAATCTCCGTCTCGCGACTCCGATTGGTACTTGTAAGTTTGCTAGTAGTGTTAATTACTATTTGTAGTTGATGCTAGTTGGATTACTAGGTGGAAGATTATATGTTCAGATCCTTGATGCTATTCAATACCTCTCTTGTCATGAATATAATTATGCTTTTTCCTTAGTTACTTTTGTTCCTCAGGACACGGGATAAGTCATGCTATAAGTAGTCCTGTGAATTTGGTATTCTTTCGCTATTTTGATGCGTTGTAAGTTGTTTTTTCTCGAGTGGTGTTATGTGAATGTCGACTACATAACACTTCACCATTATTTCGGCCTAGAGGAAGGCATTGGGAAGTAGTAAGTAGATGATGGGTTGCTAGAGTGACAGAAGCTTAAACCCTAGTTTATGAGTTGCTTCGTAAGGGGTTGATTTGGATCCACTAGTTTAATGTTGTGGTTAGACTTTATCTTAATTCTTCTTTCGTAGTTGCGGATGCTTGCGAGAGGGGTTAATCATAAGTGCGATGTTTGTCCAAGTAAGGGCAGCACCCAAGCACTGGTCCACCCACATATCAAACTATCAAAGTAGCGAACATGAATCATATGAACAAGATGAAAACTAGCTTGACAGAAATTCCCATGTGTCCTCGGGAGCGCTTTACCTCATATAAGAGTTTGTCCAGGCTTCTCCCTTGCTACAAAAGGTATTGGGCCACTTTGTTGCACTGTCGATACTATTGTTACTTGCTACTTGCTATAAATCATCTTACCACACAACTTTCTGTTACCGATAATTTCAGTGCTTGCGCAGAATACCTTGCTGAAAAACACTTGTCAGATCCTTCTGCTCCTCGTTGTGTTTGACACTCTTACTTATCGAAAGGACTACGATAGATCCCGTACACTTGTGGGTCATCAAGACTCTTTTCTGGCACCATTGTCGGGGAGTGAAGCGCCTTTGGTAAGTGGAATTTGGTAAGGAAACATATTTATAGCGTGCTGAAATTTATGGTCAGTTGTTACTATGGAAACTAATCCTTTGAGGAGCTTGTTCGGGGTATCTTCACCTCAAACGGAAGCACAAGGAGTTACTCCTCAACCTGCTGCACCTACTGAAAATATTTTTTATGAATTTCCTTCGGGTATGCTTGAGAAACTGCTGGCTAATCCTTTTACAATAGATGGAACATCACATGCCGACTTGCATCTAATCTATGTAGATGAAGTTTGTGGTTTATTTAAGCTTGTAGGTTTTCCCGAGGATGAGGTCAAGAAGGTCTTTCCCTTATCATTGAGGGATAGAGCACTGACATGATATAGGCTATGTGATGATACTGGATCATGGAACTACAACCGATTGAAATTGGAATTTCATCAAAGGTTTTATCCTATGCATTTGGTACATTGTGATCGTAAATATATTTACAATTTTTGGTCTCATGACAGAGAAAGTATAGCTCAAGCTTGGGAGAGGCTTAAATCAATGTTATATTCATGCCCCAACCATGAGCTCTCGAGAGAAATTATCATTCATAACTTCTATGCTCGGCTTTCTCATGATAATCGCGCCATGCTTGACACTTCTTGTACCGGTTCTTTTATGAAGAGAGATATTGACTTCAAATGGAATTTATTGGAAATAATTAAATGCAACTCTAAAGATTGGGAGTTTGATGAAGGTAAGGAGTCATGTATGAATCTCAAGTTTGATTGCGTTAAATCCTTTTTGTGATTTTAGCGCTAAATTTGGACTTGACTCTGAGATAGTACCTTCATTGTGTGAATCATTTCCTGCTCATATTGATCTCCCTAAAGAGAAGTGGTTTAAATATCATTCTCCCCGAGAAGTCAATGTAGTTAAACCCAATCCAGTTGAAGAGAAAGTCATTGCTTATAATGATCCTATTGTTCCTAGTGCTTACATTGAGAAACCACCTTTCCCTGTATGATAAAGGATCATTCTAAAGTTTCAACTGTGATACGTAGGGGCTACATTAGAACACCTACACCCCCTGAGCAAATTAGAGTTGATTCTTGCATTGGTATTATCAAAGATCTCCTGTCCGACAGTGTTGATGGCCATGATATTCACTTCTGTGAAGATGCTGCTAGAATTGCTAAACCACATGCTAGAGACAAACATAGGCATGTTGTTGGCACGCCTGTTGTTTCTGTTAAGATAGGAGAGCATTGTTATCATGGTTTATGTGACGTGGGTGCTAGTATTAGTGGAATACCTCAATCCTTATATGATGAAATTAAAGACGAGATTGCACCTGTTGAGATGGAACCTATTTATGTCACAATTCAGCTTGCCAATAGAGATACTATCTGCCCTTTGGAAATTGTTAGAGATGTTGAAGTCTTGTGTGGTAAAACGAAGTATCCTGCTGATTTTCTCGTTCTTGCTACCACACAAGATAGCTTTTGTCCCAACATATTTGGCAAACCTTTCCTCAATACTATCAATGCTCATATTGACTGTGAGAAGCAAACTGTCACTGTTGCCTTTGAAGGTGTGTCGCGTGAGTTCAATTTCTCCAACTTTGGTAGATGACGTCATGAAAAAGAGTTGCTTAGTAAGGATGAAATTATTGCCCTAGCTTCTATTGCTGTGCCTCCTACTGATCCGTTAGAGCAATACTTGCTTGAGCATGAAAATGATATGCATATGGATGAAAGGAATGAGATAGATAGAGTTATCTTTGAACAACATCCTATCCTTCAAAATAATTTGCCTGTTGAACTGCTTGGAGATCCACCCCCACCAAAGGGTGATCCTGTGTTTGAACTTAAGCACTTACCTAATACTCTTAAGTATGCTTATCTCGATGAAAAAGAGATATATCCTGTTATTATTAGTGCTAGCCTCTCAGAGCATTTAAGAGAAGAAGTTACAGAAAACTCTGAGGAGGCAGCACGCTGCTATTGGATATACTCTTGATGATCTTAAGGGCATTAGTCCCACTCTATGCCAGCACAAAATTAAAACCGATCCTGATTCCAAAACAGTTGCCGATCATCAACGGAGATTAAATTCTAAGATGAAAGAGGTAGTAAGAAAAGAAATACAAAAGCTCCTGGAAGCAGGTATTATCTATCATGTTTCTCATAGTGATTGGGTAAGTCCGGTGCATTGCGTCCCTAAGACGGGAGGTATTACCGTTGTCCCTGATGATAAGGATGAATTGATCCCACAGAGGATTATTACTGGCTATAGGATGGTGATTGATTTTAGGAAATTTAATAAGTCCACTAGGAAAGATCATTACCCTTTCCCTTTTATCGACCAAATGCTAGAAAGACTGTCTAAACACACACACTTCTGCTTTCTAGATGGTTATTCTGCTTTCTCCCAAATACCTGTTGCACAATCTGATCAGGAGAAAACCACTTTCACCTGCCCTTTCGGCACCTTTGCTTACAGACTTATGCCTTTTGGCTTATGTAATGCACCTGCTACCTTTCAAAGATGTATGATGGCTATATTCTCTCACTTTTGTGAAAAGATTGTTGAGGCTTTCATCGATGACTTCTCCGTTTACGGGTCTTCTTTTGTTGATTGCCTCAGCAACCTTGATCGAGTCTTGCAGAGATGTAAAGATACCAACCTTGTCTTGAATTGCGAGAAGTGCCACTTTATGGTTAATGAAGGCATCATCTTAGGACATAAAATTTCTGAATGAGGTATTGAAGTCGATAAGGCTAAGGTTGAATCAATTGAGAAAATGCCATGCCCTAGAGATGTCAAAGGTATAAGAAGTTTCCTTGGTCATGCTGGTTTCAATAGAAGGTTCATTAAGGACTTTTCTAAGATTTCTAGGCCTCTTACCAATCTCTTGAAAAAGGATATTCCTTTTGTTTTTGACGATGATTGTGAGGAAGCCTTCGAAATACTTAAAAAGGCCTTGATAACTGCGCCTATTGTTCAACCACCTGATTGGAACTTACCTTTTGAAATCATGTGTGATGCTAGTGATTATGCTATTGGCACTGTTCTAGGACAAAGAGTTGATAAGAAGGTGAATGTTATTCACTATGCTAGTAAAACTCTAGACAGTGCCAAAGAAACTATGCTACTTCTGAAAATGAATTTTTGCAGTCGTGTTTGCATGTGAAAAGTTCAGATCTTACATAGTTGATTCACACTGATCACGCTGCTATTAAGTACCTCATGGAAAAGAAAGACGCTAAACCTAGACTTATCAAATGGGTTCTCCATCTACAAGAATTTGATTTGCATGTTGTCGACGGGAAGGGTGCTGAGAACCCCGTAGCACATAACTTGTCTAGGTTGGAGAATGTTCTTGATGACCCACAACCTATTGATGATAGCTTTCCCGATGAGAAATTGAATGTCATCAATACTTCACATAGTACACCGTGGTATGCTGATTATGCAAATTATATCGTTGCCAAATATACACCACCTAGTTCACATACCAGCAAAAGAAGAAATTCTTCTTTGATTTGAGACATTACTTTTGGGATGATACTCACCTTTATAAAGAAGGAGTAGATGGTGTTATTAGATGTTGAGTACATGAACATGAACAGGGACAGATTCTACAGAAGTGTCACTCCGAGGCTTATGGAGAACACCATGCGGGAGACAGAACTGCACACAAGGTATTGCAATCAGGTTTCTATTGGCCCACTCTCTTCAAGGATGCCCGTAAGTTTGTCTTGTCTTGTGACGAATGTCAAAGAGTAGGTAATATCAGTAAACATCAGGAAATGCCTATGAATTATTCACTTGTCATTGAACCATTTGATGTTTGGGGCTTTGATTATATGGGACCTTTTCGAAAATCCAACGGGTATACTCATATCCTAGTTGCTGTTGATTACGTTACTAAGTGGGTAGAAGCTATCCCAACTAGTAGTGCTGATCACAACACCTCTATCAGCACTACTAGGAAAAGGGCTATAGATAATATGGACATTAATGGCGCACCACACATGTGGCGCGCCACTCCTATATAGCAGTGGCGCACCACGTGTTGGTGCACCATTGTTATCTTTTTACTAATGGCGCACCACATGAGAAGTGCGCCATTGCTATTTTTTGGGTCCACCCCCCTACCCCCCCAGACATAGCAATGGCGCACCACACCTAGGTGCGCCACTACTATGTAGTTTACTAATGGCGCACCTAGGGGTTGTCTCACACACAAATACACCCCACTCCACCCCACACCCCCTCCCCCCCTAGTGGATCGCCTTTTCAGTTTTTAAAAAATAGAAGAAAATGATGGAAATGTCCAAGAAATAAAAGAAAATAAGTTCCCCATGTGATATGTGGTCTAGTTGTTGGGAAAATTTACAAATATGAATTTCGACTTCATTTGCAAAATCTGTGTGGAATTTGTAAAATGGGCATAACTTTTGCATACGAACTCAGATTAAAAAGTTTTTTATATGAAAAATGATCGTCTCGAAAAGTTACATCCAAATTCAAACGGGGGAACCCCGTTGAAGATTTTTAGAATCCCCAAAAACCTAACAGAAAAAAAGATACGGGGCTTTTAAGATCTAAAGGGGGAAAAATGGAAAAATTTCCACCTTACTAATGGCGCACTATTTGCTAGGTGCGCCACTAGTACCGCTGGCTAGCAATGGCGCACTACTGCACGGTGCACCACTGCTATTTTCCCGCCTTCACAATTCAAAAAAATAGCAATGGCGCACCACTTCACAGTGCGCCACTGCTATTTTCCCGCCTTCACAATTCAAAAAAATAGCAATGGCGCACCACTTCACGATGCGCCACTGCTATTTTTTGACAGTTTAAAAGGCCGGTGGGTTCATTCTTCTCCTCCTCTCCTCCACTCCATCTCCTCCTCTACCGGCGACCACCTACTCCTCCTCACGGTGCTCCTCCAGCGACCTCCTCCTCACGGTGCTCATCCTCCTCCTCTCCTTCTCACGGTGCTCCTCCGGCGACCTCCTCCTCACGGTGCTCCTCCTCTCCTCCTCACGGTGCTCATCCTCCTCCTCTCCTCCTCACTCCTCACGGTGCTCCTCCTCCTCCTCCGGCGACCTCCTCCTCACTCCT
Source organism: Hordeum vulgare subsp. vulgare (assembly GCF_904849725.1). Classification (NCBI taxonomy): domain Eukaryota; kingdom Viridiplantae; phylum Streptophyta; class Magnoliopsida; order Poales; family Poaceae; genus Hordeum; species Hordeum vulgare. Next base: position 402,245,110 of record NC_058519.1, on the reverse strand, counting down.
CTCCTCCTCACGGTGCTCCTCCTTCCTCTCCTGTTCATGGTCCTCCTCCTCTCCGGTGACCTCGTCCTCCCTCCTATACTTCTGGCCACATGTGGGGCTCCCCTGCATATTCAAGCAAAAAAAACGAGAAAAAAAACAAGCCAAAAAAACGAGCAAACAAACAAACAAGCCAAACAAACAAACAAGCAAAAAAATTCAAGCAAAAAACGAGCAAACAAACAAGCCAAAAAAATGAGCCAGATCTAGATCCAAATTGAAAATTCAAAATAGCAATGGCGCACGGTGGGGGTTAGCCGGTGCGCCAGTACTATTTTCCCGCCTTGAAAATTCAAAAAAAATAAGTTACCACTTGCGCACCGTGTGATATACTAATGGCGCACTCCCGGGTGCGCCATTAGTATCTGGTATACTAATGGCGCACCACGGGTGCGCCATTAGTATTAAATTCTAATGGCGTGGTGCTAGTGGCGCACCTGTAGTGCGCCATTAGTAGAGAAAACAGGTGCGCCACTAGCAAGCCTTTTCCTAGTAGTGCAGGATGCTTAAAGAAGTTATTTTCCCTAGATTTGGAGTCCCTAGATATCTAATGACTGATGGTGGTTCACATTTTATTCATGGTGCTTTCCGTAAAACGCTTTCTAAGTATGATGTCAACAATAGAATTGCATCTCCCTATCACCCTCTGTCGAGTAATCAAGTAGATCTAAGTAATAGAGAGATTAAACTAATTTTGCAAAAGGCTGTTAATAGGTCTAGAAAGAATTGGTCAAATAAGCTCGATGATGCACTGTGGGCTTATAGAACTGCTTATAAGAATCCCATGGGCATGTCTCCGTACAAAATGGTTTACGGTAAAGCATGTCATTTACCTCTTGAGCTAGAGCATAAGGCTTATTGGGCAATCAAAGAGCTCAACTTTGATTTCAAACTTGCTGGTGAGAAGAGGTTATTTGATATTAGCTCGCTTCATGAATGGAGAGCTCAGGCATATGAAAATGCCAAGTTGTTTAAATAAAAGGTTAAGAGGTGGCATGATAAAAGGATACAAAAACGTGAGTTCAATGTAGGTGATTATGTCTTGCTATATAATTCTCGTTTAAGATTTTTTGCAGGCAAGCTTTTCTCTAGATGGGAAGGTCCTTACATTGTTGAGGAAGTATATCGTTCCGGTGCCATCAAGATCAACAACACGGAAGGTAATTTTCCAATAGTGGTAAATGGGCTAAGAATCAAGCATTATATCTCAGGTACTCCCATAAATGATGAAAGCAATATTATCGATACCATAACTCCGGAGGAGTACATAAGGGATATTTATCAGCCTATTTCAGACTCCAAAAACGAAGAGGTATGTGATTCGGTAAGTAAACTGACTCCAAAACCTTTCGAGTAGGAATTTTTCTCCGTTTTGGAATTTTTAGAAAAATAGAAAAAATTAAAGTAGTCCGGAAAGCGCACGAGGAGGCGACAAGCCTGCCAGGCGCGGGCCACCCCCTTGGCCGCGCCTGGGGGGCTAGTGGCCACCTCGTGTGCCTCCCGGACTCCGTTTTCTTGTGGAGTACTCCTTATGGTCGGAAAAAATCATTATATATTCTCCCCAAAGGTCTAACCCTCGTATCACACAATTTTCCTCTGTTTTCGTTTCGAGCATGTTTCTGCCGCATATTTAGAGCAAGATGGCGTCTTAGGAATCAGTAGGAGAGAACTATCTCCCTCAAGTCTATGAAGAAGTAAATGCTGATCTGAAAAGAATGGAGGTCATGGTGGTCAAGGAAAGGCTACCTAAAGAAACTAAGGGAAAAAGTAAGGAGAAGAATCCGGCGTTGGACGAAGGGCAATCTGTGCTCAACAAGGAAGAAGCTGAGGAAGAGGATGAAGAGGATTTATTCAACCTTACCTCCACCTTTTACCTCAATCGTTGATCGAGCTCTTGAGGTTATGTGAAATAACTCGTGTTCTTAATACTTATCTCACTCATGAAGTTGTTTTGCTGAAGAAACATATCATAGAGCTCCAAGGTATAAATCAAGGATAGATGGCCCTCGTGGAATCAAAAGACAGAACAACTCCACCACCATCACCTCCGAAGGAAGACAACTAAGCACACGTATGGGCAATCCCCTTGGCTTGTGCCAAGCTTGGGGGAGTTGCCCCGGTATCGTGTCACCATCACATCTTTTGCCTTTACCTTTTCTTAGTTCGATCCTTTTTGGTTTTATGTTTCTCTAGTAAAATAAAGTTCTTAGTGTTTTAGGCTTGAGTTTTGCTTTGTGTCACCCCCGATGTATTCGAGTTCGTGAGTCTTATAATAAAGAGTGTTTTAGTTAATGTCCTTGCTTCATGCCATGATCTAAAGAAAACAATGATAAAAGAACAAAAGCATGAAAGATCATGTAATGATCTTATGGGAAGTGATGACTATACATATAAAAAGAATGTTGACTGAAACTTGTCATGGGTGGACAAACGTAGACCTTGGTCATTGCTGCAATTAATAGGAAGTAATAAAGAAAGAGAGGTTCACATATAAATATACCATCTTTGACACCGTCTATGATTGTGAACACTCACTAAACTATTACATGCTTAGAAGTAGGTGTTGGACAAGGAAGACAACATAATGAATTATGTTTGCTTGGTTCAGAGCAATGTTATATGACTAGAGATCCCTTAGCATGTGACGCTTGCTTCCACCTCATATCAGCCAAAACTTCCGCACCAAGTAGAGATACTACTTGTGCATCCATAAACCTTCAACCCAGTTTTGCCATGAGAGTCCACCATACCTGCCTATGTATTGAAGAAGATCCCTCAAGTAAGTTGTCATCGGTGCAAGCAATAAGAATTTCTCCCTGAATATGTATGATCTATTAGTGTGTGCAAAATAAGCTTTGTACGAACCTGTGATCAGGAAGACATAAAAGCTACAGACTGCATAATAAAGTTCTTTATCACAGGAGGCAATATAAAGTCACGTTCCTTCACACTAAGAGGACACACATCCAAACCTCAAAAGCGCATGACAACCTTTGCTTCCCTCTGCGGAGTCATGGTGATCTACACCAATTCCTTACTTCGCCTTTATCTTGGCTAATGTCATATGCTAGGGAAAGATCTATATTCATATGTCAACTTGGAAGTAAGTATTCATGAATTATTATTGTTGACATTACCCTAGAGGTAAGTAGTTGGGAGGCAAAACTATAAGCCCCTATCTTTCTCTATGTCCGACTGAAACTTTAATCTCATGAGTACCACGTGAGTTGTAGCAATTGTAGAAGACGAAAGGATGATTGAGTATGTGGATTTGCTTTACGAGCTCTAAATTTACTCTTTCCGATGATATGATAAATTGCAATTGCTTCAATGACTAAATGCTATTGGTTGTTAATTCTCAATAAGGTTCTTGATCCATACTTTACTTTGTGAAGGAATTATCACTTTAGCATAAGAGATTATATGATGATATTGCTCTTCTAATTATGATCATGATGCCTGCATGTCCGTATTTTGTTTTCTTGACACCTCTCTCTCTAAACATGTGGGCATATTTATTGATCTCGGTTTCCGCTTGAGGACATGCGAAGGCTAAGCTTGGGGGAGTTGATACATACATTTTGCATCAACTTTTATGTTGATATTTATCGCTTTGTGGGCTGTTATTACACTTCAGGGTACAATACTTATGCCTTTTCTCTCTTATTTTACAAGGTTTACACGAAGAGGGAGAATGCCGACAGCTGGAATTCTGGCCTGAAAAGGGAGCAAGTTTGAGATACCTATTCTACGCAACTCCAAAAGCCGTGAAAATCAACGGGGAATTATTTTGGAATTTATAACAAAATACTGGGCGGAAGAAGTACCAGAGGGGAGCCACCAGGAGGCCACAAGCCTGCTACGCGCGGCCTACCCCCTAGCCGCGCCTAGGGGCCTTGTGGGAAGCCTGTTGGCCCTCTGGCTCCCCTCTTTTTCTATAAGGAGGGTTCCGTTCCAGAAAAAATCAGGAGGAGGCTTTCGGGAGGAATCGACGCCGCCACGAGGCGGAACTTGATCACAACCAATCTCGAGCTCCGGCAGGGTCGTCCTGCTCGGGAAACTTCCCTCCCGGAGGGGGAAATCGTCGCCATCGTCATCACCAACACTCCTCTCATCGGAGGGGACTCATCACCATCAACATATGCATCAGCACCATGTCATCTCCAAACCCTAGTTCATGTCTTGTAACCAATCTCCGTCTCGCGACTCCGATTGGTACTTGTAAGGTTGCTAGTAGTGTTAGTTACTCTTTGTAGTTGATGCTAGTTGGATTACTCGGTGGAGGATTGTATGTTCAGATCCTTGATGCTATTCAATACCTCTCTGGTCATGAATATAATTATGCTTTGTGAGTAGTTACTTTTGTTCCTGAGGACATGGGATAAGTCATGCTATAAGTAGTCATGTGAATTTGGTATTCGTTCGATATTTTGATGCGTTGTATGTTGTTTTTCCTCTAGTGGTGTTATGTGAATGTCGACTACATAATACTTCACTATTATTTGGGCCTAGAGGAAGGCATTGGGAAGTAGTAAGTTGATGATGGGTTGCTAGAGGGACAGAAGCTTAAACCCTAGTTTATGTGTTGCTTCGTAAGGGGTTGATTTGGATCCACTAGTTTAATGCTATGGTTATAATTTGTCTTAATTCTTCTTTCGTAGTTGCGGATGCTTGCGAGAGGGGTTAATCATAAGTGGGATGTCTGTCCAAGTAAGGGCATCAACCAAGCAACGGTCCACCCATATATCAAACTATCAAAGTAGCGAAGGCGAATCATATGAACATGATGAACACTAGCTTGACAAAAATTCCCATGTGTCCTCGGGAGCGCTTTACCTCCTATAAGAGTTTGTCCAGGCTTGTCCCTTGCTACAAAAGGGATTGGGCCACTTTGCTGCGCCTTCATTACTATTGTTACTTGCTACTTGCTATGAATCATCTTACCACACAACTTTCTGTTACCGATAATTTCACTGCTTGCAGAGAATACGTTGCTGAAAACCACTTGTCAGATCCTTCTCCTCTTGTTGGGTTCGACACACTTGGGGGTCATCAGTATTCCATGAAGACATTGTTCATGAGGTACATGAAGTATGCTCGGGCATTCGTCAACCCAAATGACATGACAATGCACCCGTATAGACCATCCCGGGTCACGAATGCAGTTTTGGGTATGTCTTCAGGTCGGATCTTCAGTTGGTAATATCCAGATCGCCGATCGAGCTTGGAAAATACCTGGGCTCCATTTAACTCGTCAAAAAGTCTTCAATGTTGGGGAGTGGGTACTTGTTCTTGATCGTTACTTCACTGAGAGAACGGTAATCGACGCAGAGTCTGATAGTCCCATCCTTCTTAGGAACGAACAAAACAGGTCATCTCCTAGGTGATGCACTCAGACGAATGAATCCCTTCCTGAGTTGCTCATGCAACTACTTCTTCAGTTCTACTAGCTCTTCGGATCCCATCCTATGAGGCTTCTTATAGATAGGCCTCGACCCGGCATGTGCTCAATGATGAACTCGATGTATCGGTCGGGAGGCATCCCTAGTAGCTCATCAGGTAAGACGTCCGGGTATTCACAGACTATCGGCACTCAGTCCAGCTCTTCTCCCGATAGGCTATTAACCTGCGGGACTCGAGTGGATACATATTTAGGGACATACTTGACTTTGAACCCTTGGTCGCTTTTCATGGTAATAGTCCTGTTGGCACAGTCCAAGATGCTCTGGTGCTTGGCCAACCCATCCATTGCAAGGAATACTTCTAAGCCTTGCGACTTAATGATGATGAGATCTGCTCAGAAGCTTATCCCATTAATATTGATCTCGACTCTTCTACATCCTAGGTTGGTCCTTAGCACTGCTCCCAGGTATGTACTACCATTTGTCCGTTAAGTAGGGTAGGCTTCAAAGCACATTTTTCCGCAAACTTCTGAGTAACAAAAGAATGCGAAGCACCACAATCAAACAATACTGTTGCTGGGATGGAGTTGACGAGGAACATACCCAGAATGCAGTCCGGGTCTTCCTGTGCTTCTTCTGCGGAGATGTGATTAATACGTCCCATGTTATGGTACTAGTGGTTGCGGGGAGCCTGGTTTCTGCCTGGTGCTCCTTGACCTTGTCCTTGATTTGGCGCATTCGGGTGCGGTGCGTTGGGCTTCTTGTTGGGGCACTGCCTCCAATAGTGCCCAGCTTGTCCACATCCAAAACAGGTAACCTGTCACGGGATGTTGGTCTTGACTCCACTGTTGTTCGGTGGGTTGAATGCTGGCTTGGTGTTGACTTGTTGCTGAGGCTGGTAGTTCTAGCAGAATGTTGGAGCCTTATACTACTTTTGCTAATAGTTGGGTCTTGCTGGAGTTGACTGCCATGGGCGTGGTTTCGGGTTACTAGGTCCTCCACTACCCATCAGCTTGCGCTTACGGGTGTTGTCCATTGGACGACGCTTACCTCCAACATGAGGGCCTTGTTAACCAGATCACAGAAGGTCCGACATTCACAAACAACCAGTTGATACTAGAGTGACAGCTGCAGTCCTTCCATAAAGCATTCCACTTTTGCAGCCTCAGTGTTGACGTCGTCCGGTGCATATCTTGACAGGAGGTTAAACTTCTACAGATACTCCTTGATGGTCCCACTGCCTTGACTTAAAGCTCGGAATTCCCGCTTCTTAATGGTCATCATTCCGGGAGGAATGTGAGCAGCGCAGAATCCTTCCTTGAACATTGCCCAAGTGATAACTTGCGCCGCTCGCATGATCTGGAACCCGTCCCACCAAGCTCTCGTCGTGCCTCCGAGACAGTGAGAAGCATAAAGGACTTTCTTGGGATCATCGGTGCACTTGACTAGCGCGAGGAGGTCTGCGATAGTGCGGATCCAGTCATCGGCATCCAATGGTTTAGTTGTCTTCGTGAATATAGGAGGCATAGTCCGCATAAACTCAGATAGAGTAGAGCGACCGTTGCCATTTCCGTTTTGCGGCGGATTGTTCACCAGGACTTGTGCCAGCTGTTGGATGGCGGCATTATTGGCTTGGAGTTCCTCTCGGGGAGCTTGGAGGAACAGAGTCGTAGTCATGCTTTCCGGAGGAGGCGGTGGCAGTGGATTATTGCCTTGCTGCTGCTCGTGGTGATCTCTAGCTTGAGCGTCCCCTCCGGTTCCCTGCTGCTAGCCAGAAGAGGCAGAGTCGGGGGTTGCCGAAGGTGCTAGTGCGAGTTGAAATCACTATCCTGTCAGGGGAGTAGACAGGTCAATATGTCGAATTGGCCACGAATCATAAGGGATGATGCTCTAATAAGGGGGTTTGGTGTCGTGCTAGTGTGAGATATTTAAAAAGAAGGTTTATGGGAAAAGCTAACGCATTAATTTAAAACAAGTGATGTCGTCGCTTAGAAGCTGCCTAAGACATAAATGCGGCTTGCATCATACATGCTCACACAACACTCATGGTTCACATGAACCGATACATGGACTCACTATGCTTGGGGAAGACTCCTAATTGCCTAAGCCATACTCCTAACCGGCAGACTTCTCGGTCTCGTAGGCAGGTTCTGTAGGGTCTTCGTCTTCATCTTCATCAGTACTTTCCTCCTTCACAGGTGTGGGATATGGAAGTGGTCCATCACAACGTCTCTTAGTCGGTGAAGCAGTGAGGAGCTCAGTGTACTCTTTCGCGATTAGTCAGCGACTCTGAATAGGAGTGGCCTGGAGCGGTGGTCCTCCTCCTCGGAAGTCATGGCTCACCGCCCTCCGTGTGCTCCTTCCTTCTTCACCTTGCGGGTCTTCATCTTGTCCAGGTGAAGTAGGTCCTTGACTTGGTGCAGTTCTTGGCGAAGCTTCGTCGACTCCTTGATCAAAAGGTGAGTCAAGGTGTGTGAGGAGAGGCTGAGGTAGGTCGGAAACCTTAGTGGCGTCCCGTCCTCTGTAGATGGGTTGAGTGTCCAACTCCCGTCAATCCCGTCCTTAATAAAAGGCAGGTGACAAGTAGCTGGCTCGTTAGCCATCTCGAGAAGGATGTCGCGGAGATGCACGAGCGCCTCTCGTGCGGCTGTCTCCATTTCCAACATCACATCCTCCATTTGCGGTCCTTCAAAGAACCAACTAGTTGGGGAGTCGTTAGCCTTCACTATCACATCCACGTGATATTCCTTGGTGTCGGCGTTGACCCAATGCTCGTGGTAGAGGAAGATGGGTGTGCGGCGTACTTGACACTTCTCGAGGCTATCTCCCAAAATTAGGGGAAAGCCCGTCTCCCGAAGCATCTCAGGTAACACGGCCATCTACAAGGTTATAGGAGAGGGTTAGAAATTTTTGGTTGCTGCAGAAAGTATCAAGTGTAAAGGCTGAGTGCACTACTCGTCTCGGCTATCGTCCATGCTACCTAAGGCTTCCTACAGTTAGGATGGCTCTGGTACCAGCTCTGTGGGGACCCCGACTTACGAGTCCAGATCGCTAAATGAATGTGCTCAGTGATCCCCGATATCAATGCTCACCGAACACACAGATTCTGAATATCAAGAGTCTTACATCCAAGTACCGGATTATTACAGCACATGACCGAATGGTCAAGTTCACAAGGTAGGGCCTATAAGGCCAAATCACACTGATACACCTAGTAGCAGAAATCTTAGGGCTAAGCGGGCGCCGATGCCGTCAACCTACACCAACAGGCATTCTGACTAGGAAGCGTCCTAGTTCGTAGGGCCGTCTCCGAAGACGTACTCTTCTCCAAACTCCAGTCCTTCCATGTCTGGTCGATAATATAACCAATGGCAAGCCAATGAATACTTTGAATGTACTTGCAAATAGCCCATGATATGAACAATGCAAATGGTATTTTAACAAGTACTATGCAGTTTTGGTGGATAACAACTTAACTGTAAATAAACATGTTCATGGATATGCAACATAAACTAGACGATGTTTAGAAGAACAACTTATAGATATCAATATATCACTTATGGGGTGAACACTCCCGTTCATCCGATAGGCCAAGTCACCAAACTTGGTCATATCCACTCTTCCTCAGATATCACCATTTAACTCACACACACTTGGTTTATGCGCAAACGACTTGACATAGTTTAAGCAGGATTACCCAACTGTCCTTGACCATGGACACTGCTATTCGAATGGTTTTACACTCCGCAGAGGTAGTATGCTGGACCCACGAGATCCAGGAAACCTCCGTGTCATCCACGACTCGCGGTATATAACATACCCGAGGTAAGTACCCGATCAATGCCTTTCCCCTGATGATACTAGACAAAGAGATCCACTCGATTAGTACCCAGCCCACATGATGTGCGTCTTATGAGCACCAACTCTGGACAGTATCATCCATGTGGGGACCAACGGTGTGCCCGGAACACGTAAAAACGGCATAGTCGTCCTACCTGGCACGACCCCGTGACGAGAGTGACCACCCATCACTCCCGACATTAGTAATGTGGCTCTTTGCTAGCACCAACCAGAGTAATCAACAAAGCCCCGTCCCATAAAGGGGGAACGTGGTCGTACATGTAAGCTTGGGACGGTCGACACTTCATAAATCTATTTCCGTTTCCGAAACCATACACACACAAAATACCCGGTGCACCACTTCACCAAAAGTGGCCACCAAACTCATCATCACCCTCAGGCATTAGTGGCACCCGACTGGGTTTTCATAAACTTTTGATTTATACCATCATCATGCTCATGCTTCTAATATGGTTAGCTCTACTTGTCAACATGATATTAGCGTGACCCTCATAGGTGGTAGGATCATGCTCAAAATGCAAGTGCTCCGGAGAAGCCATTGGTAATATCACTTCAATGATTTACCGACACTTATGATATTATGCAACGGAAATATTTGCTACACTAGCATGCAATATAACATATGGTCAAACGTGGTCAAAGGGCTGCTTGCCTTGATCAGTCAAGTATCCGGGGTCTTCACGATCTTGAAGTCCAATTCCTTCGGCAAGTGTGGTTTCTATCATCGTATTAAATAAAAAGCAATAAGTAGCTCACTCAAAAACAGATCACAAAGTCACTTTAAAAATGTTGTTTAATTCTAATAAATCCATATTGTTATGTTAAAAATATTTGTCTCTGGTTTAAATGAAAGGAATATTTTTAAAAGCAATTTAACAAAAGCAAAACTATTCCAAATAGCATTTTTTATTATTATAAAATAGAGAAGTTGTCCTAAAAATTTGTCTAATAGTTCTATTAAATACTCCTCATTTTTAGAAGTATAATGGTGGAAGAATCATTAATTTCCACTTGTTAAATCTTTTTATAAAAATCTTTTAAAACAGAGTTTTAAAAATAAAAGAAAAAGGGCAACAACCCTAGCCTGGCTCGGCCTGGGGCTGGGCCAGCCCAGATGGCCAGCCAGCCAACCTGCCCAGGCGCGCGTGCCGTCAGGTTTGAACCTGACGCGCGGGCCCCTGCGGTCAGTGGTTGCGGGACACTAGGGAAGGGTGGATGGGCCACCGACACGTGGGGCACACCTGTCGGGGTCTTCTCCCACCTCTAGACAGAGAGGAGGAGGAGCATGCCGACATGGCTACCAACATCCTCAGGCCCTAACAACGGCGGGAATGGGTCTGGCTCTTCGTCGCCTACCTGTTGGTGGTCGAGTCAATGACGGGGAGTCCTGGTTCATTGGCAACGAGGTGGCCGCTGCGGAGAGGTTTCGGTCAACAGTAGGGATGGTAGCTATGGGTACGAAATCGCTTGGGGAAGAGAGGGGAAAGGTTCCTGGGTTACAGGGAGTGTATAGGTGGGTAGAGGAGTGCGGGAACCGTTGTGTAGCTGGAGATCAATCGGAGCTCCGAGGCGGAGGTGCCTCGGTTGATCTCGAGCACCGGGACTCTTCTTGCTCAATTGGGTGTCTAGGGAGGTGATTGGGGTCTAGGTGGAGAGTAGTGAGGGGTGCTGGAGCAAGCGCGTGGCCGTATATAGGCCCATGACGGTGCACCGGGCGGGAAGCTTCGGTGGTTTCACCGTGGCGTGCAGAGCGGCTCAGAGAGAGGCTGGGGTCGAAACCACGGTCGCAGGACGTTGCTTTGGACCTCCGAGCTCACTTTGAGAGAGGGGGAAGTGAGGAATGGGGCACATGCGTGGCCGCGTTCCTCTGGCCGAACCTGGTGCGCGCGGGCATGCGTCGCACCGGCTCTCACCACGGAAATGGAGGGGCCCTGGGGGCTGCCTGATGCAGAAGAGATTTCGGGGGAGAGGAGAGACACCAAAGGGAGGCTGGAACTGGCCGTGGGAGGTCACCCCCACCTCGGTTGCTCCCTGTAGCGCACCTAGAGTGTGGTTTTGGCATGCAACGACATGCTGGCGCGCTCTGGGCGCCTTGGACACGTCTGGCGTGTCCTTAGGCCTTGCTTGGAGATGCCTAGCTGTTTGAATCCCGTGGCAACATCTGCTAGTCAAAGGAGGGGAGGAAAACAGATGATGTCAGCCTTGGACTAAAGCTTAGATTGGGGTTTTTGTCCTTTCTATTTAGAACCAGAGAAGATCCACTTGACTGGAGTTGGGCATTGATGGTGGCCACCTAATCTAGGAGTTTGAGAGAAAGGGAATGGGTGTAGCTGGGGTTAAGAGGGGTTTTGCCATTCTATCAGAAGGTGCTCGGCACTTGTTTGGGGTGGTTACACTCCACCACTGGCTATGCAATTTAACAGGACTAGGTTTGGTGCACAAACATGAGGCTACACCAAGTTTGGGCTTCATTGGACAAGTTTAGCAATGTAAACTTGAAAACACTACTAAACGACCAGATCTGTCCCTTCCAAACGGGGTGTGGGCAAATCAAGTCCCACAAATCCTATTTTTGGCAGGGATTCCTATTTGAGGTATTAGGCACTCCTGCAGAGTTTCAACACGATTGGATAAACTTTTCTATGTAGAGTTGCCCTAACTTCATACTGGACAGAAAGGGTTTTCGAATTATTTGGTGACCCTAACCACCTTGGATCAAGTTGAAACTTTATATGGGCACCAAATATGGCTTAGGGAGATCGCTGGAATTTTCTAGGAATTTATTGAGACTATTTACTTTGGAAATCTTTCAAGAGGCCAAAATAGACAGAATAGGTTCAGGGTTTTACTCAATTATTTATAATATAAATAGGGGTTTAAAACCTGATGTATGGAAAATATATCCTGTGAGTATCTCCAATTTTTCTCAGATTTTTCTAAGGCACAAAAGTATTTTTCCATATAGGAATATCATTTCTGGCCTCGGAAATGGACATGCAAATAAAATAGGTAAATAATCTATAAAAGAATTTTTTTATGGTTTTGGTAAGCTAGAATAGTTTTAGAACCAAATCACCAACTTTGGGTAAGAGCACTCTCTTCCCATCAAGGACTTGTAGTGCAACCCAAAGTAGGGTTTAAAATAATCAGAAATAAGAAAAGGATTTTGAGAATATTTAAGTTATGAAAAATATGGTTTTGCTAATACACAATCAAGCATACAAGCATACAATGACAACCATGGGACCCACATCATTGACTTCGGAAAAGTATTAATAAACTCACATTTTTGAATTACAGTAAAAGTGAAGTGAAAACAGGGTGTGACAGAACTGTCAATGCTTTATGTGATGTGATGTCCTAAAAAAATTTCACTCGGTAAAATTTACAGGCTTTGTGCTATTTCATCTCCTTGGAGTCATCGCTGTCGAAGATTTTGTTCCATGATCCTCTCGTTTTTCGACTACTTCCTTTACAGCCGAGGGTGAGCTACGAATCCACCTTCACCTCCGATGCTCTTTTAATCATGTTAGTAGATTTCATTTTCATGCTAAGTCCTGTAACCTAGGCATCTCCTGTCCGAAACGGTTGCATCGATAAATATGCATTCACTTGCATATTTATCACCGTAACTCATTCGGATTGTCCAGTTATTTCCATGGACAAACCAAGTATGTGTAGAGCGAGTACGTTCTCCATGCTCTATCCCATTCCAAGAAAAAATTTCGGCAGCACCTCCCCGTTGTTCTCCATATACACATTCTCTCAGCTTTTTCCGAGACGTGTATTTGGAGAACAGTGGGGAGTTGCTGCCGAAATTTTGTCTCGGAATGGGGTAGAGCATGGAGAACATACTCATTGTACACATACTCGGGTTGGATTAGGACCTATCTTTACCTATTAGCGTGTAGGTTGTGTGGATGTAATAAAATTGACAAACTAGATTAACTGATGAATATACATGCTGAATTATATATATATATATATATCGTGTCTTTAGCAGCTAGGAAAGATGAATTATCGTCCGTGGATGTAAACCGGTCACAATAGTCACAAAGAGATGACCAAAGAATTGTTTATAAAAACGAGGGAGTTTGTGAAAGCCGCATTTGCAACTTGCCAGGAAACAAGCTGGTGCCCCTGTCCTAGGTGCGACAACTATAAAAAGAGTACAAAGGCTGAAATGATTAAACACCTGCAGAGGAGGGGTTTTTAGCCTAATTATATGGTGTGGACATTTCATGGTGGGTCTAGACAACGCACAAGAGCTGAGGTGGTTCGCCGTTGCACCGACAAGCATGGTACCGGGATCGAAAGCTTGGTGCAAGACATTGATGATGCTCGGGATTCAGATGATGAGATGGAGAAATCTGGAAAGGCCTTCTATGAAATGTTGGAGTCTTCAAAACATCATCTCCACGAGCATACCGAGCTTTGTCAGTTGGATGCCATTGCACAAGTAATGGCTCTGAAGGCTCAGTTCAACTTGGGAAGGGAATGCTACGACGCAATGATGACACTATTTGGATGCTTTCTACCCAAAGGCCATGCCATGCCTGCAAACCTGTATGAGTCGAACAAAATACTTTGTGTACTTAACATGCCCTAAGAGAAGATACATGCATGTGAGAAAAGATGTCCCTTATTTAGGAAGGAGTATGTAGACTTGGACTATTGTCCCATTTGCAAGTCTTCCACGTATGTTTTGGTAGACAACAATATGGGTGAGAATAACTAGACCGAAACCCAGTTAATGTTCTTCGGTATATGCCAATCATACCAAGGCTTCAAAGTATTTTGATGGTTGAAGAGACGACCATACAAATGACAAGGCACAAATTGGGCAAAAGAACCAAACTAGATGCACGTGGGAATAAGATGGCGTTACACATAGCGGATGGGGAAGCGTAGAAGGGATGCAATGCATTACATCCGGATAAAGCAGCAGATCCAAGGCATCCTCGAGTCTGTGTTGCCATGGATGGCTTCAATCCGTTTGGTATGACGACAACCCAATAGAGTTGTTGCCCTTTATTTGTCATTCCACCCAATCTCCCAACTGGACAGATTATGCAAAGAAAGAACATATTCCTGACGTTGATAATTCCAGGGCCTAACTATCCGGGAAAAATATGAATGTGTACGTGCAACCTCTTAAGGATGAATTGCAATAAGCTTGGGATAACGGGGTCAAGACATACGACACCGCTAGAAAACGAAAAGTTCAAAATGCATGTCTGGTACATGTACTCGATGCATCACTTGCCGGCGTATGCACTATTCTCTTGCTGGTGTGTGCATCGAAGGTTACCGTGCCCCACGAGAAAGGCAGCTCTTCAGTTTCACTGGTTGCAGCAGGGTCGGAAGTATTCTTGTTTGACTTGCATATACAGTTCTTGGATCCTCACCATCAGTTTAGAAAAGACAAGAAGAACGTTACCAAAACGTAGGCACCACCTGCTTTGACAGGCCAACAAATCCTAGATCAGATAAACGCTCTCGAGCCTAATCGAGAGCGTCTAGAGTATTTCAAGGGGTATAATTCAGAACACTCTTGGACTCACAAGCCATGCTTGTGGGATCTGCCTTACTTCAAAGACCTCCTTCTTCCACACAACGTCGACATGATGCACATTGAAAGGAATATCGATGAGGCCATTTTTGGTACGTTGCTCGGCATAGAGGGGAAGTCAAAGGATAAACCTACGGCTAGAGTCGATCAAGAGACTCTATGTCATAGACAAATACAAAATATGTGACAATCAAAAGGAAAGAAGAACTGGTCGAACCCAAAGTCCTAGCTCAATGATGCAAGAGCAGATATGAGGGAAATTATCTTGTGGGTCATAATGCACTTGATGTTCCCCGATGGTTATGCAACGAATCTAAGGAGGGCAACGATTCTTGAAAAAATGAAATTATTTGGTATCAAGAGTCATGATTGGCACATATGGCTTGAGCGGGTAGTGTCGGTGATGTTATGTAGCTTATATAGTTCCTTGATGACATAATAGCTTAGTTAGGTCGAAAATAGCACAAGAACCTTGGTTAGCTCATAACTTAGCATATGTTCCTCGAAAATTACATAATAAGCTCAAAATAAGATAAGTAATCATATTCATCTTCTTCTTGTTCTTGTTCTTGTTCTTTTTCTTGTTCTTGTTCTTCTTCTTCTTCTTCTTCTTTTTCTCCTCCTTCTTCAAGTCTTCTCCTCCTCATCCTTCTTCTTCTTCTTGTTTTATTTGCCAAAATGAAAAAACATAGCTAATTATCCTCCAAAATGACATAATTAGCTTATTTAGTTCATTTTATGACATAATTATCTTACTTAGGTCAAAAATAGCACAATAAGCTTGGTTAGGTCATAACTTAGCATATCTTCCTCCAAAATGACATAATAAGTTCAAAACAAGATATGTAATCATCTTCACCGTCTTCTTCTCCTTCTTCTTCTTCTTCTTTTTGTACTCCTTCTAATCATCTCCTCCTCCTCCTCCTTCTTCTATTTTTATTCTCCAAAATGACATACTTAGCTAATTATCCTCTAAAATGACATAATTAGCTTATTTAGTTCATTTATGATATAATTAGCTTATTTTGGTCAAAAATAGCACTCGAACATTGGTTAGCTCATAACTTAGCGTACCTTCCTCCAACATGACATAATAAGCTCAAAATATCATAAGTACTCATCTTCACCTTCTTCTTTTTCTTCTTCTTCTTGTTGTCCTCCTTCTTCTAGTCTTCTCCTTCTTCTAGTTTTATTCTCCAAAATGACATACTCAGCTATTTATCCTCTAAAATGACATAATTAGCTTATTTAGTTCATTTATGAAATAATTAGCTTAGTTAAGTCAAAAGTAGCACAAGAACCTTGGTTACCTCATAAGTTAGTGTATCTTCCTCCAAAATGACATAATAAGCTCAGAATAAGATAAGTAATCATCTTCACCATATTCTTCTCCTTCCTCTTCTTTTTCTCCTCCTTCTTCTAGTCTTCTTATTCTCCTCCTCCTTATTCTAGTTTTATTCTCCAAAATGTCAAACTTAGCTAATTATCCTCCAAAATGACATAATTAGCTTATTTAGTTCATTTATGACACAATTAGCTTAGTTAGGTCAAAAATAGGACAAGGACCTTGGTTAGCTCATAACTTAGCATATCTTTCTCCAAAAAAACATAATAAGCCCAAAATAAGTGTCACAGCCCGAGACCTAGAATTGTTTGTCTTTGCATCTCATGCATGCATTTCTATTTTTTTTTCTTTTCGAAATGAAATGAGGAGTTATCAAGCCTCATCATTTAAATTTTTGTCAAACAAGCAACATAAATATTGCTTCAAATTGATTCAAGGAAATCTCCCTGATTTTCCAATAAAATATTGGACTAAAATAAAAATGTCAACCAATATTTTGGATCACAGAAACTTTTTATATTGTTTTTTTAATTAATCAAATAACTATTTTAAATGGAATTATATTTTCTATATATAAATATAGCTTTGTTAATACTGAAACTATTATGTGGTATTGGACATTTATATTTATGCCACATAAAAATATTATAAGGATTTTGCAAAATGATTTGGATTTATTTTCAAATCAACACAAATGTTAGCAAATAGAAAACAGAAAAGAATAAAGAGAAGAAAATAGAAAAGCTTACCTGTCGCCCCTCCAGGCCGAGTCCACCAGGGGCGAGGAGGTCATCTTCCTCCTATGCCAGGAGGACGGGCAGAGCCATGGTGAGCTCGCCGTCGTGCCTCGCCACCTCCTGCTTCCACCTCCTCCCTGTGTGCCTGCCTCGTCGCCCTCCTCTCCCTTATCTTCGCGCCACCGAGCCGACCCCAACCCCTCTGCCTCATCTTCTTCCTCCCCTTCTCTTCTCTCTTCTTCCTCCCGCCATTGACGAGCTCGGGCTCAAGCTCTCCACCGCCCCCTTCGGCCCTGCTAGCCTTCCCCGACCTGTCCTTTGACTCCGCAACAACGAGCCACACCTCCCCGCTAAAGGAATGGAGGCCGGAGCCCCCTGATGCCGCCACCGCCGTCGTCCCCCTTGGCCGCCGGATGCGGTCGTCGACTCGCTAGCTGTGATGCACCTCCGACCTTGCCGCCTACTCCGTTCGAATCACAGTGAGCCGCTGACCATTTTCCCCCATTTCCCTGTCCAGTTCCATGTCCCCATCGCTAGCCCCACCACGGCCGAACGCCGCCGCCGCTTAAGCTCGTCCTCGGCCATCATTCCGGTGATCTCATGTCCCTCCGTGTGCCCCATCGGATTCGCGCGAGCCTGGGCTACGCCCCAGTGCTCTCAGCGCTTGATTCCGGCCCCTGTAGTGCCATCTAGGCAACTCCGGCGTGCCTCCGCCGCCACGGACCTCGCTGGCGTCGAGCCGCCGGTGGGTTTGACCCTGTCGACCAGGGGTTTGACCTCCGAGGGTCACAGACAGGTGGGGCCTAGCCCCTGTTAAGTTTTAGTTAATCTCAAAAATTAAATAAATAGGTTAACTAATTTAATGACTCACTAAAGTGGGCCCAGACCCTAATTAGGAATAAAAGATTAAAATTAAACTGTTCTTAACACGTGTGTCACTGACTAGTGGGCCCTGGGTGTCAGGTTTGACCTGGCCGGCCAGTTGACCTACTGACGTCAGTGTTGATGCAATAATAGTATTTTCTGATTCTGAAATAATTCCAAAAAAATGCATAAAACTTCTAAAAATCATAGAAAATAATTTGTAAGTCCAATGGAAATAATTTATAGATGAAAAAAGATCAGAAAAATCCAAAGAATCTGATTATGGCATTTTCATGCATGTTTGAAAAAGTTAACATCACCAAATAGGCAAAATGGGAATAGGATAAATTTCATATTTAGCTTGGAGATGGAATTTGATACTTATTTGAATGTCACCTCAATTGTAATGACCAAACATTGGTCAATGCAAAATCAGTACCTCAAAATATTAACTCCATGCACGTTGGAACAATTTGTTATGAGCATCAGGTCGAATCAATTATAAGGGTACTTGGAAAGATACCCGGCTTGAAGTGATGTTTGAATCCTAATTCAAAGCAACTTCAACTTAAGAAATGATAGCCACATTAGCCCTGTCACCTTTCATTTCATGTCATGAGCATGCATCATGGTGTTGCATTTCCGTGAAGTGATTGTTGTTCCTTTTTTCTTTGCCGGTGTTGTTCCCTCCCGGTAGATGATGGTTCCGACGATGTGATTGTTGACATTGATGAAGACTCATTGCTATCTTCAGACGTGTGAGGCAAGCAAACCCCCCTTGAGCATATTGATATAAACCCACTCTCTCACTCCTGCTCTCTTTTACTGCATTAGGACAAACACGATTCAACTATACATGTTATCGGTAGTTCAACCCATTCCTTTGCATGACCTGATTTTATCACAGTAAATAGTTGAAACCACTTAGCATGAGTAGAAACTCCTTGAGCCTTGTTGTGCTTACTTATCCATGCTGGTTTACAATGCCTGCTATGTTTAGAGTCGTGCCGGGTCTGATCCATCTGGATGATGAATCAGAATGGTTGTGATCATGTTCTAAAGTGTGAGAGTAAAAGTGTGAATCCGATTTGGTAAAGGTAGCGATGAGAGGCCATGTAGGAGTACATGGTGGGTTGTCTCATTGGGACCGTCCTTAAGAACTGAGTTCTGTGTATGTTATCCAAGACAAGATACTACCACATATTGGGATACTTAAGTGACCCTCTTGGCTTATTAATCACCTAGATCTCTGTCCAGGAGTTGCAACTAGTTTCTGGTGTTTGTAGGAAAAGTATTGGCGGCTGTGTTTAGCTCTGCCCGACAGGGTAGGCTTCTTTGCGGTAGATACACAGTGGCACGGTGTACCAAGTGGCACCCGAATGGTGGGCTTGGGAACCCTTCGCACATCGTATGGGGCCGTAGAGAAAACCTCGGCCGGACTTCCTTGCGGGTTCAGTCTCAAATAGGCGATAAACCTGGACTAGGCTCTAGTGTGGTTAACGGTCGTGGCCGACACCCACGCCAGTGCTTCCTCTTGAAGGTTGCCGAGATGCATGACGTGCACATGGTGCTAAGTGGTGAGAGCATGTGTGAAGAAGTATACCCCTGCAGGGTGATTTAATCTGTTCGAAGATCCGCGTCCTCGGATATGGACTACTTGGAAACATTACGTGGTACATAGAAAAGTTAAATGGATACTCTAAAAGATGCAAGATAAGTGTGAGTGCTATGGAAGGCCTTCTCGTAGGGAGACGAGAGTGGATCCATCATGGTGTATTGAATTGGTGAATATGTGGACTCGTGTGCGCTATCCCACCTCAAAGAAAGAATTTGTAGTCGTAGTACAGGTTAGCCAAGAGTCAAAGCTGGCTTGCTGCAATCAAACCCCACAATCCTTCCATTGAAACATGATGCATATGTAGATAGTTCTGATGTAAGACTTGCTGAGTACCTTTGTACTCACGGTTGCTTTATTTATGTTTTTGCAGAGAAGACTTAGACTCATTAAAAGGTTCTACGCGATGTGTTCGATATTGACCGGAATAGCTTGGAAATCCCAGACAAAGGCCTGGCTCCTTTGGTAGGGTCGTATTAGCTTTTCAGGCTCTTCCAGCCACTTTTTGTAGACGTCTGTACCCAGACATGAATTGCTTCCGCTTGTTGTTTGTATGACTTGAGTGTCGGGTCACGAGACCCCTGTTTGTAATATCATACTATGTTGACTCTTATGAGTCTTTAATAAATGCTTGAGTCATAGAGTTATGTTGTGATGCCATGTTGTATCTACACATATCGTGCATAATGTGTGTATGTTTGAAATGCATTATATGTGTGGGATTCGACACCTAGTTGTTTGCCTTTAGTAGTACTCTTTACAGGGAAATGCCTCTTTGTGTTTCCATCGGGCCTTGGTAGCTTGCTACTGCTCGGAACACATTGATTGACCGGCATGTATCCTTCTTTGCTGCTGTGTCTATCCCCTCGGGGAAATGTCACGCAGTGTAATGGAGTCCTTGTAGCTTGCTACGACTCGTCTACACAGGCTGATGACCGACACCTGCTTTGCTGGGTTATGTATGCCTGTCCCTGTACGGATGTACCGCTTGGGTTTATAACTAGTCATGCCGACCCGGGTTCATGTCGTTTGAACTCTAGCGACACATTCATATACGTGAGCCAAAAGACGCAAACGGTCCCGGCCAAGGTATGGTGGCGGCCGTGGAGTTTACCGTGCGTGAGGCCGCAAAGTGATGTGATGTGTTACAGGCTGGGTTCTTATGACCTAGGATCGGGGTCCCGACAGCTTTGGTATCAGAGCTTGACTGCCTGTAGGATAACCAAACCAAACTGGTCAATGTTGAGTCTAGCAACTCATTAGTTATATAAGGGAATTGTTTGTGGAAGGGAATGTAAGGCTCTTTTACTCCTTTCCTTGTGTCATTCCTATTCTGTGTCACCCTCTTCTTTATTCTACGGGGTTTAAGAATTAGGCTTTCTCATCTATTCATTAGGATGACGAGTTACTATGTTGGAGACTTATAGAAAAGTTGTTGTCTTCCTGGATGAGTGTCTCCATAAGAATTCAATTGTTATGTTGTTAGTTTTCTTGCAGGTTGCCTCATATTTCATGCCCGTACAGCCGTTATGCTGTCCGAGTTTTCCAAAGTTCCCAAATAGTCTGATGCGATTGAAAATTCCTTCCTCTTTTCCCAATGTCTTTTGGCCGGGCAAAGCACACTATAATTGTGTTGAGGTACTCTATTACCTCGACGTTTTGTTGAAGTATTAGGAAAACATGTTACTCCGGAAACTACCCAATAGTCTAGAGGTGTGCTATGTATTCTCGTGTGATAGTTCTGGCCATCATTTTCAAAAACATCTCGTGATGTTATTTAGTTTTAGGTATTCTATTTCTGGGTCTTTGAATCCAAGGATCATTCTGCTCATCTCTGTTGATCGTATTGCTAGTTCCTTTATAATGATTAGTAACCTTGTTGTAGCTCACAAGGTTCATGGTATATCATTCTTCCAACACCATGAATCATCTTTGGCAGTAGTTCTCCGTGAACTAAAGATCATAACAAGAGTGCTCGTGATGAGTTCTCTTCTCCATATTGAGATTCTGCCTACTTCCCCCTTCTGCACGGATTATCTGGAAGAATTATGTTGAACCCGTTTGACATGCTAATCCATGCATCCACAACTCAAGAAACCATGTGCTCTTGAGTTGGCCCTATCTAGTTGTATTCTGACCTTCATCCATGAGAGGATAGTCAAGAGTAGTTGTGCATTCATGTCATCGATGTCTTCTATTTCGTGGTCTGTCAAGTTGTTCTATTCTCAAATGACTCGGAGAAGCAAACCCGAGTACCACATCCATTTCTTGGATTGGGTCAAAGCAGTTGCATTCCGCAGATCGAAATGCTAACCCAGCTTTTGTTCTGTTCTATCTTGGAGTATTACCCTCTTTTTGTCAAGAGTGTTATGAGAATTGCACCATCTCTTATGAGCTCTTGATGTAGTGATACTTTTCGCTATCATTGTTCATTCCTCGGTTTTCGTGTTGGTTGTAACCGAAATATCGACAAGTGAGCCATGATGTGTGAAATCAATACTCCTAGGAATGTTATTGCTTGGTAGCTAATGGACAATAAATTCACTCTTATGGTGATATTGATTGAATCGTCATCCTAATATTTAGTTTGCTACCTAGTCCATGTTTCATGGTGCACTTTCGATCAATGAATTAGGATTGCGTCAATCCCTCGCTCTATTGATCACATCATCTTGCCCTGAAAAGCGAGATTGTTCCCGAGCTTAATAACATATCGGTGGTTCATGATTTTCCGAATATCTTCTCGGAAGTATTACCAGGTTGTTTCCTGACTGTTATGATAGAGCTCGTGATCAAGTTGGTTTCTCTATAATCCACCTTCTCCAAGAATCCGTATTGGATACCCCGACCTAGTTGGTTAAGCTAAACAACAACTTGGAGAGTTGGAAGATAAAAGCTTCGCCTAAACTTAGCTCGTTTAAAAGGGATATCTTTCTTGTTGTCTGAGTCTGAAGAAGATGATATTTTCATCAGTTGATTCATGTGATCAATTGTTGCATATATTATCTTGTTCAATTTTGATATGAGCATGGGCTATTGTCAAATCAAACTCAGAACCAAAGATTGTAGTAAAAGTGACTTACTCATGGATTTCCTTGAGCCTACACTATTGTATTCTTTGATCTGACCAATGCTATTTTCTTGCTCACATAGTTGTGGAAATCCATTTATATGGGTATATTGATGAATTGTTGTTGAGCCCATCGACAACATTCTCATTGTTCCATGATCTATGTTGTACATTAAGCTAGTGCTGGAAACTTTTAAGACATTGTCTTCATATCTATTCATGAGGTATATGTTAGGTGTAAAAAGTGACTTCCTCTAATTCATGTGCACCTCATGCAAGTCGCCGCCGTGAATTCAAGAAAAGTTAATTTGTTTCTTCGGAATCATTCCAAGTCAGTCATGCAAGTGCGAAGTATTCTATGGTTTGATAGACTGATCATCTTCACTCCATATGTATCTCCTAGAACACCAAGCCACTGATTGATTTGTTCAAGGAAAAGAAGTTAGGTGTCATTCCCTAAGGGCCCAGACGTTGTTGCACATGGCTTCGATATCCGCAATGATGGTTCCCAAATCAGAACTCAGTAGTGTTTTGTTGTAAGACTTTTTAATGTGCTCATCATTGTCTTGGGCAGAGTGTTCACATGGGTCTTGCAATCCAGCTCATGTTTTGGAGCTGTCTTCCATAGTTCATTCGTGAGAGTCTCGCAACGTTATCTCGTCAATTTGTGTTGCAAACCTTCTTTTCGGACATGCTCAGTCTGAAGCATCGTGTCACCAACCGGAGCTGAATCTCAGGCAGTTATAATGGTTGGAACTTTCCCCAAGAATTATAATATTGGTCTCTATGTAACCCGGTAAAGTGATGTAATGGCTAACACACCTAGCCGGAAGACATAATATTATAATATCTTGTATCAGCAGCCTTAGCCATCTCCCTGTGAGGACTATGTATGACTTATTTCAGAAGTTGTTCCTCATGGACCTTTTGAGTCCCGAAGTCCGACCTATACTTGATGTGCTAAATATCAAGCTTGATCTATAATCGGGTTGTGCTAGTACATCAAGGAGAACATTAGAAGTGGAGTGCTAAATATCTCCCGGTCGATCAACCACATGTCGTTCCCTTGGCACAGCTAAGGTGAAATCTGAGAAAGTGTTGTCTTCCTTTGCATCTGCATCCTCCATCTCTCTTCCTCATAGTAGTAGGTTGTGTCACCAAGATCTTGGCACAGATATTGGTAAAACTTTGATGAATATGGAAATGCTCAAGTTCTTGAGAGCACGCTCAGACACTAGGTTATATCCTCGGTAATAATTGGAATGTGCCTTCCGTTCGCTGAGTTGTTCTATAACCCTAGTTTCTTTCCAACTGAGTATGCCATTCTTTCAAATTCCTCCAACAATCGTTTGTGAATTGCCTTACCCTGGTATGAAGAGTTTCAATGATCTTAGGATCAAAAGTAATTCTTTTTGCCACTTGAGAGGAATAACTCTAAGAGTCACCTTCCTAAGGTGCCCCGTTGTGGTATGAAGGGCAACCTAATCCTCGCTACTTTGAAACCTCGCGAGCACCTGTTTGAAGCCTGGATTTGTTGCCTACCAATTGAACCTCTGTCATATGTCTCATTTCCTCGTCCGTGTTATGTGTGTTGTCTCTCAGCTCAAGGGACGTTCCTACGTCTCATTCTATGAGTTGATCTTGAGTTGCTCGATCTTCAAGGAGATCGAATCTTATGTCGTCTCTGTGTTCTTTTGTCGTCAAGCTAGATGAAGACCTCAAGGACAATGATGTCAAGATCAACATGGTGCGATGAATCAACGTCCTCGAGAGGAGCAAATGGATCGTGAAGATTGTGATAGTTTAGTGTCCCCTCTTCCTATTCCCGACTACGCTTGAATCTCGGGACGAGATTCTTGTTTAGTGGGGGTGAGTTGTCACAGCCCCAGACCTAGAATTGTTTGTCTTTCCATCTCACGCATGCATTCCTATTTTTTTTTTCTTTTGGAAATGAAATGAGGAGTGATCAAGCCTCATCATTTAAATTTTTGTCAAACAAGCAACATAAATATTGCTTCAAATTAATTTAAGGAAATGTCCCTGATTTTCCAATAAAATATTGGACTGAAATAAAAATGTCAACCAATATTTTAGATCACAGAAACTTTTTATATTGGTTTTTTTAATTAATCAAATAACTATTTTAAATGGAATTATATTTTCTATATATAAATATAGCTTTGTAAATACTAAAACTATTATGTGGTATTGGACATTTATATTTATGCCACATAAAAATAGTATAAGGATTTTGCAAAATGATTTGGATTTATTTTCAAATCAACACAAATGTTAGCAAATAGAAAATAGAAAAGAATAAAGAGAAGAAAATAGAAAAGCTTACATGTCGCCCCTCCTGGCCCAGTCCACCAGGGGCGAGGAGGTCATCTTCCTCCTCTGCCAGGAGGACGGGCAGAGCCGTGGCGAGCTCGCCGTCGTGCCACGCCACCTCCTGCTCCCACCTCCTCCCTGCGTGCCTGCCTCGTCGCCATCCTCTCCCTTATCTTCGCGCCGCTGAGCCGCCCCCGACCCCTCTGCCTCATATTCTTCCTCCCCTTCTCTTCTCTCTTCTTCCTCCCGCCATTGACGAGCTCGGGCTCAAGCTCTCCACCGCCCCCTTCGGCCCTACTAGCCTTCCCCGACCTGTCCTTCGACTCCGCAACGACGAGCCACACCTCCCCGCTGAAGGAATCGAGGCCGGAGCCACCTGATGCCGCCATCGCCGTCGTCCCCCTCAGCCGCCGGATGCCGTCGTCGACTCGCTAGCTCCGATGCACCTTCGACCTTGCCGCCGACTCCGTTCGAATCACCGTGAGCCGCTGACCATTTTACCCCGTCTCCCTGTCCCGTTCCGCGTCCCCAGCGCTAGCCCCACCTCGACCGAACCCCCCCCCCCCCCCGCCGCTTAAGCTCGTCGTCGGCCATCATTCCGGTGATCTCATGTCCCTCCATGTGCCCCATCAGATTCGTGCAAGCCGGGGCTACGCCCCAGTGCTCTCAGCGCTTGATTCCTGCCCCTGTAGTGCCATCTAGGCAACTCCGGTGTGCCTCCGCCACCTCGGACCTCGCCGGCGTCGAGCCGCCGGTGGGTCTCACCGTGTCGACCAGGGGTTTGACCTCCCAGGGTCACAAACAGGTGGGGCCTAGCCCCTGTTTAGTTTTAGTTAATCTCAAAAATTAAATAAATAGGTTAACTAATCTAATGACTCACTAACAGTGGGCCCACACCCTGATTAGGAATAAAATATTAAAATTAAACTGTTCTTAACACGTGTGTCACTAACTAGTGGGCCCTGGCTGTCAGGTTTGACCTCGCCGGCTAGTTGACCTGCTAACGTCAGTGCTGATGCAATAATAGTATTTTCTGATTATGAAATAATTCGAGAAAATGCATAAAACTTCTAAAAATCATAGAAAATAATCTGTAAGTCCAATGGAAATAATTTACATATAAAAAAGGATCAGAAAAATCCAAAGAATCTGATGATGGCATTTTCATGCATGTTAGAAAAAGTTAACATCACCAAATAGGCAAAATGGTGAATAGGATAAATTTCATATTTAGCTTGGAGATGGAATTTGATACTTATTTGAATTTCACCTCAATTGTTATGACCAAACATTGGTCAATGCAAATCAGTACCTCAAAATACTAACTCCATGCATGTTGGCACCATTGGTTATGAGCATCAGGTCGAATCAATTATAAGGGTACTTCGAAAGATACCCGGCTTGAAGTGATGTTTGAATCCTAATTCAAACCAACTTCAACTTAAGAAATGATAGCCACATTAGCCCTGTCACCTTTCATTTCATGTCATGAGCATGCATTATGGTGTTGCATTTCCGTGAAGTGATTGTTGTTCCTTTTTTCTTTGCCGGTGTTGTTCCCTCCCGGTAGATGACGGTTCTGACGATGTGATCGTTGACATTGATGAAGACTCATTGCTATCTTCAGACGTGTCAGGCAAGCAAACCCCCCTTGAGCATATTGATATAAACCCACTCTCTAGCTCCTGCTCTCTTTTACTGCATTAGGACAAACACGATTCAACTGTACATGTTATCGGTAGTTGAACCCATTCCTTTGCATGACCTGATTTTGTCACAGTAAATAGTTGAAACCACTTAGCATGATTAGAAACTGCTTGAGCCTTGTTGTGCTTACTCATCCATGCTTGTTCACAATGCCTGCTATGCTTAGAGTTGTGCCGGGTCTGATCCATTTGGATGATGAATCAGAATGGTTGTTATCATGTTCTACAGTGTGAGAGTAAAAGTGTGAATCCGATTTGGTAAAGGTAGCGATGGGAGGCCATGTAGGAGTACATGGTGGGTTGTCTCATTGGGACCGTCCTTGAGAACTGAGTTTTGTGTATGTTATCCAAGACAAGATACTACGTCACATTGGGAAACTTAACTGACCCTCTTGGCTTATTAATCGCCTAGATCTCTGTCCAGGAGTTGCAACTAGTTTCTGGTGTTTGTAGGAAAAGTGTTGGCGGCCGTGTTTAGCTCTGCCCGACGGGGTAGGCTTCTTTGCGGTAGATACACAGTGGCACGGTGTACCAAGTGGCACCCGAATGGTGGGCTTGGGAACCTTGCGCACATCGTTTGGGGCCGTAGAGGAAACCTCGGCCGGACTTCCTTGCGGGTTCAGTCTCAAATAGGAGATAAAACCTGGACTAGGGTCTTGTGTGGTTAACGGTCGTGGTCGACACCCATGCCAGTGCTTCCGCTTGAAGGTTGCCGAGATGCATGACGTGCACATGGTGCTAAGTGGTGAGAGCATGTGTGAAGAAGTATACCCCTGCAGGGGTGATTTAATCTGTTTGAATAGCCGCGTCCTCGGATATGGACTACTTGGAAACATTACGTGGTACATTGACAAGTTAAATGGATACTCCAAAACATGCAAGATAAGTGTGAGTGCTATGGAAGGCCTTCTCGTAGGGAGACGAGAGTGGATCCATAGTGGTGTATTGAATTGGTGAATATGTGGACTCGTCTGCGCTATCCCACCTTAAAGAAAGAACTTGTAGTCGTAGTACAGGTTAGCCAAGAGTCAAAGCTGGCTTGCTGCAATCAAACCCCACAATCCTTTCACTGAAACATGATGCATATGTAGATAGTTCTGACGTAAGACTTGCTGAGTACCTTTGTACTCACGGTTGCTTTATTTATGTTTTTGCAGAGAAGACTTAGACTCATTAAAAGGTTCTACGTGATGTGTTCGATGTTGACCGGAATAGCTTGGAAATCCCAGACAGAGGTCTGGCTCCTTTGGTAGGGTCGTAGTAGCTTTTCAGGCTCTTCCAGCCACTTTTAGTGGACGTCTGTACCCAGGCATGAATTGCTTCCGTTTGTTGTTTGTATGACTTGAGTGTCGGCTCACGAGACCCCTGTTTGTAATATCATACTATGTTGACTCTTATGAGTGTTTAATAAATGCTTGAGTCATAGAGTTATGTTGTGATGCCATGTTGTATCTACACATATCGTGCATAATGTGTGTATGTTTTAAATGCATTATATATGTGGGATTTGACACCTAGTTATTTGCCTTTAGTAGTACTCTTTTCAGGGAAATGCCTCATTGTGTTTCCATCGGGCCTTGGTAGCTTTCTACTGTTCGGAACACATTGATTGACCGGCATGTATCCTTCTTTGCTGTTGTGTCTGTCCCCTCGGGGAAATGTCACGCGGTGTAATGGAGTCCTTGTAGCTTGCTACGACTCGTCTACACACGCTGATGACCGACACCTGCTTTGCTGGGTTATGTATACCTGTCCCTGTACGGATGTACCGCTTGGGTTTATAACTATTCATGTCGACCCGGGTTCTTGTCGTTTGAACGCTAGCGACACATTCATATACGTGAGCCAAAAGACACAAACGGTCCCGGCCAAGGTAAGGTGGCGGCCGTGGAGTTTACCGTGCGTGAGGCCGCAAAGTGATGTGATGTGTTACAGGCTGGGTTCTTATGACCTAGGATCGGGGTCCCGACAATAAGATAAGTAATCATATTCACCATCTTCTTCTCCTTCTTCTTCTTTTTCTCCTCCTTCTAGTCTTCTCCTCCTCCTCCTTCTTCTTCTTCCAGTTTTATTCTCCAAAATGACAAGCTGAGCTAATTATCCTCTAAAATGACATAATTAGCTTATTTAGTTCATTTATACCATAATTAGATTAGTTAGGTTAAAAATAGCGGAAGAACCATGGTTAGCTCAGAACTTATTGTATCTTCCTCCAAAATGACATAATAAGCTCAAAACAAGATAAATAATCATCTTCACCTTCTTCTTCTTTTTCTCCGCCTTCTTCAAGTCTTCTTCTCCTCCTCCTCCTTATTCTAGTTTTATTCTTCAAAATGACATACTTAGCTAATTATACTCTAAAATGAAAAATAGTTTATTTAGTTCATTTATGACATAATTAGCTTAGTTAGGCCGAAAATATTACAAGAACCTTGGTTAGCTCATAACTTAGTGTATCTTCCTCCAAAATGACATAATAAGCTCAGAATAAGATAAGTAATCATGTTCACCATCTTCTTCTCCTTTTTCTCCTCCTTCTTATAGTCTTTTCTCCTCCTCCTCCTCCTCCTTCTTGTTCTAGTTCTATTCTCCAAAATGACAAAGTAATCTAAATATCCTCCAAAATGACATAATTAGGTTATTTAATTCATTTATGACATAATTAGGTTAGTTAGGTCAAAAATAGCACAAGAACCTTGGTTAGCTCATAGCTTAGCGTATCTTCCTCCAAAATGACATAATAAGCTCAAAACAAGATAAGTAATCATCTTCACCTTCTTCTTCTTTTTCTCCTCCTTCTTCTAGTGTTCTCCTCCTCCTCCTTCTTCTTCTCCTAGTTTTATTCTCCAAAATGACATACTTCGCTAATTATCCTCTAAAATTACACAATTAGCTTATTTAGTTAATTTATGACATAATTAGCTTAGTTAGGTCAAAAATAGCACAAGAACCTTGGTTCGCTCATAACTTAGCGTATCTTCCTCCAAAATGACATAATAAGGAAAAAATAACATAGGTAATCATCTTCACCTTCTTCTTATCCTTCTTCTTCTATTTCTCCTCCTTCTTATAGTCTTCTCCTTCTTCTAGTTTTATTCTCTAAAATGACATACTTATCTATTTATCCTCTAAAATAACTTAATTATCTTACTTAGTTCATTTATGAGATAATGAGCTTAGTTAGGTCAAAAATATCACAAGAACCTTGGTTAGCTCATAACTTAGCGTATCTTCCTCCAAAATGACATAATAAGATCAAAACAAGATAAGTAATCATCTTGACCATCTTATTCTCCTTCTTCTTCTTTTTCTCCTCCTTCCAGTCTTCTCCTCCTCCTCATCCTTCTTCTTCTTCTAGTTTTATTCTCCAAAATGACAAACTTAGCTAATTATCGTCCAAAATGACATAATTAGTTTGTTCAGTTCATTTATGACATAATTAGCTTAGTTAGATCAAAAATAGGACAAGAACCTTGGTTAGCTCATAAATTAGCGTATATTTCTCCAAAATAACATAATAAGCCCAAAATAAGATAAGTAATGATCTTCACCATCATCTTCTCCTTCTTCTTATTTTTCTCTCCTTCTTATAGACTTCTCCCACTATTAGAAAACATGGCTGCGGTCGAGGGCTTAAATCCCATTAGTCCCAATTCACTCACGAACCGGGACCCATGGGGACATCGGTCCCGGTTCGTGAGGCCAGGGCGGCGGATGGGCATCGTGGGCCATTGGTCCCGGTTCGTGTCACCTCTTTGGTCCCAGTTCCATACACGAACAGGAACCAATAAGCCGGCAACCGTTCGTATCCCCCTTTAGTCCCGGTTGGAGGTTTAGACTAGGACTAAGTGGTGGTGGTAACCGTCCATATCACCCCTTTAGTCCCAGTTCGTGGCTCAACCCGGGACTAAAGGTCCAAATGTTCCTCTCTCGCGTCGTTTCCAGCGAAGAAAAGCACAACCAAAGCAGGGTCTCTCGCCATTCTATGTTCTTCTCATCTCTCGCTCTCCTCTCTTCTTCCTCTCTTCTTCCCCTCTCTTCTTCCTCCATGCCAACAACTCTCTTTGGAGATGTGCTTGCACATGGCACGACCAAGCTCGATGTCGTGTACACGAACTACAACAGGAGGTGCCGCATTTTCTTCGACAGTTGCAGGGATGGCTTGACGCCATGGAGGAGCATGAGCATTTCTTGTGGCTTGATCTGGAGTACACGGCCAATCAACAAGGTGTTTCCGTCATCCAACTATGTTTCAAACTCCATGTCTTGATCTTCCAATGGGCGAGGTATGTTTTGAGGCTTTTCTTTGATCCAAGGTTGCGAAATTTGCATATAGTGATCACTCTAGGTTCCATTGGATATCAATATGCTATTTCTATATATGTTCCATTGGATAGTTAATTGAGGGTTTCTTGATCAATTCATAGGATTTGAAAATTCTATAGGATAGCAATATGTTCCATTGGAATCCTATAAAGATCAATTTCTCTTTAGTTGTAGTGATACAATTTTTCGCGGCATTCTTTGATCCAAGGTTATGAAAATTGCATATAGTGATCTCTCTAGGTTCCATTGGATAGCAATATGCAGTTTCTATATATGTTCCATTGGATAGTTAATTGAGGGTTATTTGCATAGGATAGCAATATGTTCCATTGGAATCCTATATAGATCAATTTCGCTTTAGTTGCAGTGAAACAATTTTCCTTGTTGCATATTTGCAAAACCGTGGGAGAGTATATATATATATATATATATATATGTGTGTGTGTGTGTCGTATCTAATTTACGGTTTATTGATTAATTCATATGATATGAAAATTGCATAGGATAGCAATATGTTCCATTTGAATCCTAAATATATGTTTCTCTTTAGTTGTAGTGAGACATTTTTCCTTGTTGCGGCAGTATGTAACATTTGTTCCATTTTAATTTGTTGTTGTTGCAGTAGTGACA
The DNA here is from genome assembly GCF_904849725.1 of Hordeum vulgare subsp. vulgare. NCBI lineage: Eukaryota > Viridiplantae > Streptophyta > Magnoliopsida > Poales > Poaceae > Hordeum > Hordeum vulgare. The sequence continues at coordinate 402,213,615 of NC_058519.1, read as the reverse complement.
AGCATTGCCGAGAACTCATGGACTTCCTTCACAGTGGCATAAGTGTTGCTAGTGTTGACATAAGGAATGACAAGCTGAAGATGAGGCACGGCTTCGGTATTCAGATACCGGCTGACTGCCACATTTATATCCAAGAAAAATTCAAGCTTGAACATGGCAGGACTTCGATGTCTCATATGGAAGTCTCCTTGATCAACGAGGAGTACGCTGATATGAAGAGCAAATTCCCAAAGCATCCGCACAAATAGTGGGAGAGGACCCCACTTGACCTATCAACATTGAGTTTGCAGCACAAGATGCATATGTTTCATACGAGTTGTACTGCAAGATTCGAATCATGAACCATGGCCAGCGTCACCTCGTACCTGCTTGGGGACATTCTTATTCGAACGAGTAGTGTTCACAACGGCGGACAGTTGTATATATATCTATGCTAGCTATTATTATGTACTTCTTGGACGAGTATTATTATGTACTGCTTGGACCAATTTATATATGTCTAGTTTCTGTTTCTGCCATTATAGTTTCCAAATTTTAATGGTTTAGCCCTTTCTAACTTCATTTGCTAACTTTCATGGTATCATGCATTTCGACCACATATATATAGCACGCTTCATTTCGACCACATGCATGGTATTCAGAGTTCATTTGTAGTGCTTTTCAATTTTTGGGTCATTTAGCTCAAAAAATTAGTAAATGCATGAAAAATAGCAAATGAAGTCAGAAAGTGTTGAAAATTTATGTTGTGGCCTTGAATTGTTAATTTTGAACACGCAAAAAGTCTGGAGTTCAAATAAGTTCAAAAAAATGAAATCCCTTTTTGTAACACATGAGTTTTCGTAAGAAACCCTGATACTTCGAAAGAGATTGTCCGATTTGTAAACGAAGTGCATCCAATTTGGGCAGCATCCCACTCAACTTTTAAGAACATGCTATGTGGGTGAAATGATGATACCATGCAAACTTTCAACATATTCAGAGTTCATTCGTACTGCTTTTCAATTTCTGGGTCATTTAGCTAAAAATAATCAGTAAATGCATGAAAAATACCAAACAAATTCAGAAAGTGTTGAAAATTGATTATGCGACCTTGAATGGTAATTTTGAACACACAAAAAGTCGGTAGTTCAAATAAGTTCAAAAAAATGAAATCCCTTTTGCAAGAGATGAGTTTTCGTAAGAAACCCTGATACTTCGAAAGAGATAGTCCGATTTGTACACGAAGTGCATTGAGTTTTGGCCTCAACCCTCTCAACTTTTTAGCACATGCTATGTTGGTGCAATGATAATAACATGCCAACTTTCAACGTATTCAGAGTTCATTTGTAGTGCTTTTCAATTTCTGGGTCATTTAGCTCAAAAAATCGGTAAATGCATGAAAAATTCCAAATGAAGTCAGAAAGTGTTGAAAATTGATGATGTAGCCTTGAATTGTGCATTTTGAACACACAAAAAGTCTGCAGATCAAATAAGTTCAAAAAATGAAATCCCTTTTGTAACAAATCTTTTTTTGTAAGAAAACCTGATACTTCAGAAGAGATTGTCCGATTTGTACACGAAGTGCATCCAGTTTTTTCCGCAACCCTCTCAACTTTTTACCACATGCTATGTGGGTGAAATGTTGATACCATGCCAACTTTCAACCTATTCACAGTTCATTTGTAGTGATTTTCAATTTCTGGATCATTTAGCTCAAGAACATCAGTAAATGCATGAAAAATACCAAATGAAGTCAGAAAGTGTTGAAAATTGATGATGTGGCCTTGAATGGTGCATTTTGAACACACACAAAGTTTGGAGTCCAAATAAGTTCAAAAAAATGAAATCCCTTTGTACCAGATCTGTTTTTGATTAAGAAAAACATTTAAAATAACGTAAAACGTACCAAATTGAATATAATTATAAAACGCTGTAATATTAAATAGCAAGAAAAAGAATCACTCAAAAATCTATTCTCTTAGTAAAGTTATTCAGAAAAAAAGTAAAAAAACAAAACAAAAAAACAAGATTTTACAAAAAAAATGCCACCTACTCTGCCACGAGGGCATGAATACGACTAGAAACCCAACGAGAGAGTTGGGCGAGAATTCAGGCCCGCAGATGGCCTAATAGGCCCACAGGCACAGACAGATTAGGCCAGAAGCCTGTAGTTGAGAGGAGCTCGAGAGGGTCTGCGCACCAACGCTTATAAACCACTCACGAGCTCTCTCGGCTAACGACGTGGGACTAAATATCCAACCGCACCGCGGCTCTGGCAGGCACATGCCTTTCATGCGGTTGGTGGCACCAACCGAGACCAATGACGCCCTTTTGGTTCGGTTGGTAGCACAAACTAGGACTAAAGGTCTCTTCTTGTAGCGACCCGACTCAAGACGAGTCAAGCCTCTGGTGTTTCCGTACCATCCCAAGATCATGCTGGTACACACACAGTACATAATGTATATATTCAAGAGTTCAATCACACAGCTTTATTAATCGAAATCTCATAAAGAGTACTTTATTACAATAAAGGATTACAATAAAGAGGTTGAAGGCCAACTCGTGAGATATATAACGAAGGCTAGCGGAAGCATCAGGTAGACGAGTCCATCCGACTCCAAGGGCATGTCGCTGAGCTTAGATCGTAGCCTCACTCCTGGTTGGAAAAGTAGTCTGCAACATGATACGTTGCAGCCGTGTAGGTCAGCATATGGAATATGCCGGCAAGTCATCAAGAGAGGAGTAAAATAATAATCAACTATCTCTACATGCATATTTGGCCGGTGGGGCTAAGTTTTGCATAAAGCCAGTTTTAACCTACAACAATAGGGGTTGAAAGCAAAATATTACTACAGTGTTTGTTGTTAACGAGATGGTTTCGCCCACCAATTCTCGTACCCGAATAGTTGTTAACACCCACATCATTATTAAGTTGTGTCGAGAGTTCAGGGGAAATTCAATGCCTTCGGCTCAAGTTCTCCATGACCGTGGACACGGCTAATCGATTAGGTTGGGCACTCTGCAGAGTTTTGCACACGTTCCCCACAAGATTTGATCGCCTCCGGGTTTGTCCTCGCACTTCAAGGTGTTTGAAGACCGGATGATCAAAACATGGTCTTTCAACGGGTCCCTCTGAATCCCTGTCGGTGCCCATCCATTCCTACCGTTCGTCTACATCTGCTAGCACCGCCTTGTCCAGAGTCTCCGGGTTGTCCAACCAAGCCAGAGCCCATAATGACTTTGTGGCTGTGCAGGTAAGCCTTGAGTCTTGAAGTATCCCTTCGTCTCTTCGAGCCTGGGTGAAGCTTTCCGCAGGATGACATGGCCTCTCCAGCATCCCGGGCATCTACTGGGTTCTCCAGGGAGTTGATCAACCGTCCTTCACCCAGAGTTGCATTGCTTCCGAGGTCTTGAAAATCTTGTCTTAGTCCGTTCTTGATTATTATATCAACCTCGTATCACTCGTGATATATACTCAACCGATAACCCGTCTACTCAAGCATAGCATTAAGAAATTGTCGTCCCGGGGCCAAGTATCGGGGTTGTTGTGTTCCTACCACATGATACTACAACTTATACTAAAGTTTCCAAGTACCTAGGCAGCATGCAATTGGGCAAAGAAAGGTGATCTACCATGCATCGAAAACATAGGTAAAATAACATGATCAAAATGACTTGCCTTGATGATAGTTGTCTTGCTCGAGCGCTTCTAAGTAACACGCTTCGCACTCCGGATGATCTACCGATACAAACACAAAGCACACCGTAAACACTTCAATCAAGCCACAAATAAAAATAACATCGCAAGTAAGGATTTGCTAAAGCCTACGTAAAAGAATTCATCACGCGCCGGTATGGCAGAAACTTGTTTCTGTTAAAAACACCAGTAACAATACTTTAAAAAATTTTAAACTTCTACCACAGTAATATTTTATCACTAGGAATCAGTAGCAAAAAGAATCAACTCAAAATCATTTTTTAAACTCCTGGAATAGGGAAAACAAGGTTTAAACTAAATCTGATCTAACTTATATTTTATAATTTCAAACATAGACAAATTATATGTTTTTAAAAACTACAGGAAATTTGTGAGCTACTCGAAAATGAATCAATGTCATTGGACTTCGGGATCATAAGTTGTGGCGAAAACAAAACAGAAACTTTCTGTTTTTGCAAACAGGCAGAAAAAAACTGAAGCTAACTATCTACAAATAGGGGGTACACGTGGCATGTTTCTATAGGCTGCGGGGGACGTTTGTTACAAAGTTTTAAGCAAACGGCCGAGGCTAACCAGAAACTTTTAGCTAAAAGTATAAGTGAAAATAAAAACCGCTGGTTTTCGAAACGAAACTGAAAGGGTACTAAAGGATCTAATCTACACCCTTGCATAAAGATCTAAGGGCTACTAACAAAAAAGAGAAATAACACAGAGGTGGGACAGGAAGCTACCGTTCTGTGGGGTAGCTAGGGAGATGATGGCCGCCGGCGTGGGAGGGCTTCGGGGGGGGGGCGGTGGAGAGTCGGGGCGGCGGCGGTGGTGCTCCTCCTCCGCGGGGTGGGGCTCGGGGGGGCGCTCCCAGGGGCTGCCGAAGTGGACAGCAGCTCGGGCTCCTGCTGCTGCCTGCGAGGGTGGCTCGGGCGGCGATTTGACGGGGAAGGGGTGGGAACGGGGGCGGCCGGGGGTAGGCTCTTATATAGGCCAGGGGAGAGAGTGGAAAAGAAAGAGGAGAAGTGCATCGGGGAAGGAAATCCCGAGGTCTGCGGGCAGCTCGTTTTCGGGCAGAAGAAAGGAAGGGGAGGAAGGTGGTGACCGACGGGGGCTTGGCTAGGTTGGTGGGGCCCAGCGGCCAGTGAGACTGAGGAGGGGAAGAGTGGGGCGGTCGCCCTGGATCTAAGGGATTCAGATCCCGGGGACAGGGAATTTCGGCCCATGGCCTATAGTGCGCTGGGGCGGCGGCTAAGAAGAAAAAAAACTTTCCTAATATCTAACTTTTTCCGAGACAAAAAATAAAAACGAATAAAAAGGAAAAAAATTCAAAATATTAATATAGGGTATTATATACCAAAAAATTCATAAAAATATCCTCTACCCGAATAACATTTTTCCAAAGCAAAAATAAAAACTTTAAAAAAATGTTTTTTTCAGAAATTCCCAATTTGCTTTATTTAGTTTTTGCAAATATTTTTGCAAATAGTCCTTGGATTTTCTTGGATCCAACATTTCAAAAATTGCCCGCTCTTTGGAGGGTCATTTTCCTCCGCTCTCTCTCTTGCGTGCAAGAGAGTATTTCTCTGGGATTTTCTCGTGCGAGGAAAAATGGAAAATGCGAATCAAAAGACGAAAGAAATTCACGTGCTAAATTTATTTCAATCAACATGCATAGATTCTTAGCTACAATGTAAAACATTCCCAATTAGGAAAATTGGGATGTTACAAACCTACCCACCTTAAGATGAATCTCGCCGTCGAGATTCGGGTTGGCTAGAAAATAGGTGCGGGTGGTCTCGACGAAGATCCTCTTCTCGTTCCCAGGTGGCCTCTTCCTCGGTGTGGTGGCTCCACAACACCTTGCAGAACTTGATGATCTTGCTGCGGGTAACTCTGTTGGCAGTCTCGAGAATCCTGACGGGTTTCTCCTCATACGTCAGATCACTGTCAAGCTGTATGGCCTCTAGGGGCACTGTATCTCTCAACGGAACATCGGCCATCTCAGCGTGGCATTTCTTCAACTAGGAAACATGGAAGACATCATGAACTCCGGACAATCCTTCCGGCAGTTCTAGTTTGTATGCAACTTCGCCTCTATGTTCAAGAATTTTGTAGGGGCCAATGAAACGAGGTGCTAATTTTCCTTTCACACCGAATCTCTTGATTCCTCGAAGTGGAGACACCCGAAGGTATGCTCGGTCTCCCACTTCGTATGTTACTTCCTTGCGTTTGCTGTCAGCATAACTCTTCTGCCTGGACTGATCTATCTTGAGTCGGTCACGAATTAGCTTGACCTTCTCTTCAGAATCTCGGATAAGGTCGGGACCAAAAAGTTGTCGGTCTCCAACTCCATCCCACATCAACGGTGTTCTGCACCTCCTTCCGTACAGAGCTTCGAAAGGGGCCATCTTCAGACTCGTCTGGTAGGTGTTGTTGTATGAGAACTCGGCATACGGTAAATTGTCATCCCAACTAGACCCATAGTCTAGTGCGCAATCTCTCAACATGTCCTCCAGAATCTGATTAATTCTCTCGGTCTGTCCATCTGTCTGCGGGTAAAAAGCTGTACTGAACTCCAATCTCGTTCCCAAGGTTTCATGCAGTTGGTGCCAAAATTTTGATGTGAACTGAGTCCCTCTATTGGACACAATGCTCTTCGGTACTCCGTGCAGACATACGATCCTCGTCATATATATCTTGGCCAGCTTAGCACTCGTGTAAGTAGTCTTCACCGGAATGAAGTGAGCTACCTTGGTCAAACGATTGACCACAACCCAAATAGAATCATAGCCAGAACGGGTCCGAGGTAATCCTATGATGAAGTCCATACCAAGCTTTTCCCATTTCCACTCGGGTATCGGCAGAGGTTGGAGCAAACCTGCTGGCTTCTGATGCTCGGCTTTTATTCGCTGACAAACATCGCATATTGCTACGAACTCGGCAATGTCTTTCTTCAATCCTGTCCACCAGAAACTTTCTTTCAGATCCAGATACATCTTGGTGTTGCCGGGGTGTATCGAGTACGGGGAATCATGGGCCTCCTGAAGTATCAACTTCCTGAGTTCGGGATCATTGGGCACATAGATGCGATCCTCAAACCATAAAGTTCCGTGTTCATCCTCACGAAAACCTTTAGCCTTCCCGTCTTCCATTTTCTGCTTAATCTCAGCTATCTCCTTGTCTGATTTCTGTGCCTCGTGGATCTTTTCTATTAAAGTGGACATAATTTCCAGAGTGGCAACAAATCCTCTTGGAACTATCTCCAATTTGAGCTCTCGGAGGTCATCGACTAACTCCTGGGGTAATCCTCCAGCTGTGAGCGTGTTTACATAACTCTTGCGGCTCAACGCATCGGCTACAACCTTTGCCTTGCCTGGGTGATAATGCAACCTCATGTCATAGTCCTTGATCAACTCTAGCCATCGCCTCTGTCTGAGGTTCAACTCCTTCTGCGTGAAGATATACTTCAGGCTCTTGTGATCAGTGTAGACATCACAACTATTTCCGACCAAGAAATGTCTCCAGGTCTTGAGAGCGTGCACTACGGCTGCTAGTTCCAAGTCATGTGTGGCATAATTGAACTCATGAGGTCTGAGCTGTCTGGATGCATAGGCTACAACTTTGCCTTCTTGCATGAGCACTCCTCCGAGTCCTTGATGAGAAGCGTCACAGTAAACCTGGAAATCCTTCCGAATGTTCGGCAATATCAGCACTGGGGCTGTAACAAGACGTTTCTTCAGCTCTTGAAAACTGGTTTCACATTCCTCAGTCCAAATATACTTGGATTCCTTCTTCAACAACTCTGTCATGGGCTTGGCAATCGTGGAGAAATTCTCAATGAACCTCCGGTAATATCCGGCAAGTCCGAGGAAACTGCGGATCTCCTTGAGTGAAGTGGGTGCTACCCATTCGGTGACTGCTGCGACCTTGGCAGGGTCCACTGCTATTCCTTCTCCTGAGATGACGTGTCCGAGGAATCCGACTTCCTTCAACCAAAACTCACATTTGCTGAACTTTGCATATAGCTTATGCTCTCGAAGCTTCTCCAGAACTAGACGCAGGTGTTCCTTGTGTTCCTCTTCGTTCTTGGAGAATATCAGTATGTCATCAATGAACACCACGACAAACTTGTCCAAGTATTCCATAAATACATTGTTCATCAGATTCATAAAGTATGCCGGAGCATTAGTCTGTCCAAATGACATGACCGTGTACTCATACAAGCCGTACCGAGTGGTGAAGGCTGTCTTGGGTATATCCTGTTCACGAATTTTCAACTGATGATACCCGGATCGAAGATCGATCTTTGAGAATACGCAAGCTCCAACTAACTGATCAAACAGATCATTGATCATCGGCAAGGGGTACTTGTTCTTGATGGTCACATCGTTCAATGCACGATAATCGACAACCATTCTCAAGGACTTGTCCTTCTTTTCAACCAAGAGCACTGGAGCTCCCCAAGGTGAAGAACTTGGGCGAATATACCCTTTGTCCAATAACTCCTTAATTTACTTCTTCATTTCTATCAAGTCATTTGCGGGCATCCGATAAGGTCTCTTAGATATCGGGGCTGTTCCGGGTAATAGCTCAATCAAGAACTCAATCTCTCTATCGGGTGGCATGCCCGGCAATTCCTCCGGAAATACATCTGGGTACTCCGTACAATCGGTACTTCCTCCTGGACTACTCCCGTGAGAGAGTTTACTCGCTTACTCCGTGTCGGGTGCTGAGACACGTACTTAATCCGCTTCTTCTCGGGGGTGGTGAGCAAAATAGACTTAAGGGCACAATCAATATTCTGTTCATACTTGGCCAACCAATCCATGCCTAGGATTACATCCAATCCCTGGGACTCTAATACGATGAGGTCGGTGGGAAAATTATGGTTCCCGATGTTGAGACTCAAAGCATGGCATCCTATCCCGGCTGTCATCATGCCTCCTGGGGAACTGACCTTAATAGGCTGGCTGAGGATTCTAGTTGGCAAACTATAATTTTCCACAACTACCCTTGATATGAATGAATGTGTTGCACCAGAATCAAAAAGTACCAATATTGGACGTGAATTTAGCAAGAACTTACCAACCACAGTATCGGGGTGATCATGGACCTCTTCAACATCAATGTGGTTCATCTGAGCTTGAGGAAAAGGATTGGGGCTTCTTTGCTGCAGAGTTGTCGTTGCCGTTTCCATTTCCCTGCTTGTTCTGGGGACATTCAGTGGCATAGTGTCCCGTCTTCTGACACTTGAAGCAGGTGATGTGAGTCAGATCCTTCTGAGCTGGGGCTGAATGCTGCTGAGTGCCAGTACCGCCATTCTTGAAGTTGGTGTTGTTGCGGTGGTTCCCATTTCCTCCATGGTTGTGCACTGGGGGGTTATGCTGAACATGTCCACCAAACTTACCGGATCCAGTCCCGGTATTCCCTGAATAGGGGGTGTAGCGAGGCTTCTGCTGAGTGCCGGAGTTGAACTTTCCAACCCCATACTTTCGCTTGCGGTTCTCCATCTGTTGGTGTTTCTCCTCCAAGATGAGGGCCTTATCAACCAGCTCCTGGTAGTTGTTGAAGGTGGCTACAGTCAACTGAATGCTTAGCTCATCATTGAGTCCTTCCAAGAACTTTTCCTGCTTGGCCGCATCATCGGCCACATCTCCAGGTGCATAATGGGCGAGCATGCTGAATTCATCAACGTACTGGGCTACAGAGCGATTCCCCTGGCGTAAGTTGCGAAACTCACGCTTCTTCAGACTCATTGCACCAGCTGAGACATGTGCGGTGCGGAAGGCTTGCTTGAATTGCTCCCAAGTGACTCCAGTAATGGGATAAGTGGTGGTGTAGTTCTCCCACCAAGCAGCTGCAGGGCCTTCAAGTTGATGCGCGGCAAAACGCACCTTCTTAGCTTCAGTACGACCAGCAGTGATAAGTTCACGCTCCATCTTGCGGAGCCAATCATCTGCCAAAATGGGCTCAATGCTGCTGGAGAATGTTGGAGGGTTCAACGTCAGGAAACGGGTGAGATTGTCGGCCTGGGGTGGGTGACGGTTGTTGTTATTGTTCTGGTTCTGGATGATCAGCTGCATCAGGGTGTTTTGTTGCTGGATCAACTAGGTGAGTTACGTCGGAAAGTTGGACTCAGGGGCATGTCTCGGAGGCATCTGATGTTTGTGGAGGGGTGAGATTAGCATAGAACAATGGTCTAAGAGTAATTACACTACCCATATGAATGCAACACACAAGTATCACACCACACATTTTATTCAATATCATCACAAAGGTTCACACGAGGATACAAAATTCGATAATCCTAAACATCGGCCTAAAACGTATAACGATAAAGTAGATTTGGTGGTCTAGTCTAAGTGTCCTCCTCAGAAAAGCATGGTGATGGGTCCTTCGGTGGAGCTTTCTTCATAGTCCTCGTCGTTGCTGATCAAGGGGGCTACGTCTCCTTCGGGATGAAGGTTCTCGCCCATGTCCAGTTCCTCCTCCAGGTATGCAACTCGAGTCTTCATATTCTCGATTCGCTCCAGAAAGTCCTTCACCTCCAGTTCATGTTCATAGTGGGCTTCCCGGGCTGCTTCTTCTAGTTCAAGCTCGCGAAGTGACAGTTGCTTGATCTTCCTGGCGTCCTTGATCACATGATGCTCCAGAGTCCCGCTGTACTTCTCCAAGGTCTGGGAATAAGACAAGAGAGCGTCCTTGGTCTTGCTTGAGATGATTTCTCCGTCTTCGTTTCTCCGGGATATGGTGAATAGGTCTGGAGAAATAGGGCAGCCTTTGTATTCTTCCTTGATACGTCCGAGTGCACAATGGATCGCCATGTCCCTTCCGAGAATCCAGTTGGGTGCGATGAACTTGAAATCCATCGGCTCAGTGCGCGACTGGAATGTCCTTCCGGGAATATGCACCTCGATCGTGTAGCGTGAATCCTCCGGGTAAGACAAAGTTGGCTTCCCTGTGATAGTCGGTAGAGCAATCCTCAAATCCTTGGTGATCTTTACCAGCTCCTTTCTAAATGGCATAGTGGTGTCGGGCTGGCAAAACTCCGTGAACTTAACACGGACGAAGGTGGCCATCTAAACATTGGAAAATCGGAGAGAAGTCAGAAATGATCAGAAGAGGAAATAGAAGATTTATAGACATAAGAGAAAATAGTTCTCTTCCTAAGACTTTTCCATTCCTAGAGGTTACGTCCTAAGGTCAGCGTGTGCTCTGAATACCATTTCTGTAGCGACCCGACTCAAGACGAGTCAAGCCTCTGGTGTTTCCGTACCATCCCAAGATCATGCTGGTACACACACAGTACATAATGTATATATTCAAGAGTTCAATCACACAGCTTTATTAATCAAAATCTTATAAAGAGTACTTTATTACAATAAAGGATTACAATAAAGTGGCTGAAGGCCAACTCATGAGATATCTAACGAAGACTAGCGGAAGCATCAGGTAGACGAGTCCATCCGACTCCAAGGGCATGTCGCTAAGCGTAGATCGTAGCCTCACTCCTGGTCAGAAAAGTACTCTGCAACATGATACGTTGCAGCCGTGTAGGTCAGCATATGGAATATGCCGGCAAGTCATCAAGAGAGGAGTAAAATAATAATCAACTATCTCTACATGCATATTTGGCTGGTGGGGCTAAGTTTTGCATAAAGCCAGTTTTAACCTACAACAATAGGGGCTGAAAGAAAAATATTACTACAGTGTTTGTTGTTAACGAGATGGTTCCGCCCACCAATTCTCATACCCGAATAGTTGTTAACACCCACATCATTATTAAGTTGTGTCGAGAGTTCAGGGGAAATTTCAATGCCTTCGGCTCAAGTTGTCCATGACCGTGGACACGGCTAATCGATTAGGTTGGGCACTCTGCAGAGTTTTGCACACGTTCCCCACAAGATTTGATCGCCTCCGGGTTTGTCCTCGCACTTCAGGGTGTTTGAAGACCGGATGATCAAAACATGGTCTTTCAACGGGTCCCTCTGAATCCCTGTCGGTGCCCATCCATTCCTACCGTTCGTCTACATCTGCTAGCACCGCCTTGTCCAGAGTCTCCGGGTTGTCCAACCAAGCCAGAGCCCATAATGACTTGTGGCTGTGCAGGTAAGCCTTGAGTCTTGAAGTCTCCCTCCGCCTCTTCGAGCCTGGGTGAAGCTTTCCGCAGGATGACATGGCCTCTCCAGCATCCCGGGCATCCACTGGGTTCTCCAGGGAGCCGATCAACCGTCCTTCACCCAGAGTTGCATTGCGTCCGAGGTCTTGAAAATCTTGTCTTAGTCCGGTCTTGATTATTATATCAACCTCGTATCACTCGTGATATACACTCAACCGATAACCCGTCTACTCAAGCATAGCATTAAGAAATTGTCGTCCCGGGGCCAAGTATCGGGGTTGTTGTGTTCCTACCACATGATACTACAACTTATACTAAAGTTTCCAAGTACCTAGGCAGCATGCAATTGGGCAAAGAAAGGTGATCTACCATGCATCGAAAACATAGGTAAAATAACATGATCAAAATGACTTGCCTTGATGATAGTTGTCTTGCTCGAGCGCTTCTAAGTAACACGCTTTGCACTCCGGATAATCTACCGATACAAACACAAAGCACACCATAAGCACTTCAATCAAGCCACAAATAAAAATAACATCGCAAGTAAGGATTTGCTAAAGCCTACGTAAAAGAAATCATCACGCATCGGTATGGCAGAAACTTGTTTCTGTTAAAAACACCAGTAAAAATACTTTAAAATTTTTGAAACTTCTACCACAGTAAGACTTTATCACTCGGAAGCAGTAGCAAAAAGAATCAACTCAAAATCATTTTTTAAACTCCTGGAATAGGCAAAACAAGGTTTAAACTAAATCTGATCTAACTTATATTTTATAATTTCAAACATAGACAAATTATATGTTTTTAAAAACTACAGGAAATTTGTGTGCTACTTGAAAAAGAAACAATGTCATTGGACTTCGGGATCAAAAGTTGTGGCCAAAACAATACAGAAACTTTCTGTTTTTTGCAAACAGGCAGAAAAAAACGGAAGCTAACTATCTACAAATAGGGGGTACACGTGGCATGTTTCTATAGGCTGCGGGGGACGTTTGTTGCAAAGTTTTCAGCAAACGACCGAGGCTAACCAGAAACTGCTAGCTAACAGTATAAGTGAAAATAAAAAACGCTGGTTTTCTAAACTAAACCAAAAGGGTACTAAAGGATCTAATCTACACCCTTGCATAAAGATCTAAGGGCTACTAACAAAAAAGAGAAATAACAGAGAGGTGGGAGAGGAAGCTACCGTGCTGTGGGGTAGCTCCGGCGAGGGAGATGATGGCCGCCGGCGAGGGAGGGCTCTGGGGGGGCGGTGGAGAGTCGGGGCGGCGGCGGTGGTGCTCCTCCTCCGTGGGGTGGGGCTCGGGGGGCCGGAGAGGGGCTCGGGGGGGGGGGGGGGGGGCGCTCCCAGGGGCTGCCGAAGTGGGCAGCAGCTCGGGCTCCTGCTGCTGCCGGCGAGGGTGGCTCGGGCGGCGGTTTGACGGGGAAGGGGTGGGAACGGGGGCGGCCGGGGGTAGGCTCTTATATAGGCCAGGGGAGAGAGTGGAAAGGAAAGAGGAGAAGTGCATCGGGGAAGGAAATCCCGAGGTCTGCGGGCAGCTCGGTTTCGGGCAGAAGAAAGGAAGGGGAGGAAGGTGGTGACCGACGGAGGCTTGGCTCGGTTGGTGGGGCCCACCGGCCAGTGAGAGAGAGAAGGGGAATAGTGGGGCGGTCGCCCTGGATCTAAGGGATTCAGATCCCGGGGACACGGGATTTCGTCCCATGGCCTATAGTACGCTGGGGCGGCGGCTAAGAAGAAAAAATACTTTCCTAATATCTAACTTTTTCCGAGACACAAAATAAAAATGAATAAAAAGGAAATAAATCAAAATATTAATATAGGGTATTATATACCAAAAAATTCATAAAAATATCCTCTACCCGAATAACATTTTTCCAAAGCAAAAATAAAAACTTAAAAAAATGTTTTTTTCAGAAATTCCCAATATGCTTTATTTTCTTTTTGCAAATATTTTTGCAAATAATCCTTTGATTTTCTTGGCTCCAACATTTCAAAAATTGCCCGCTCTTTGGAGGGTCATTTTCCTCCGCTCTCTCTCTTGCGTGCAAGAGAGTATTTCTCCGGGCTTTTCTCGTGCGAGGAAAAATGGAAAATGTGAATCAAAAGACGAAAGAAATTCACGTGCTAAATTTATTTCAATCAACATGCATAGATGCTTAGCTACAATGTAAAACATTCCCAATTAGGAAAATTGGGATGTTACACTTCTGCCCGCCCTTTGGGCTTCTTAAAATTGACCTTTAGTCCCTGTTTGCGGCACCAACCGGGACGAAAGGGTAGCATTGGTGCCGGTTTGTGCCTCCAACCGGGACCAAAGGTTTTAGCATATAGGCGAGAGCTGTCGAAATTTCCGCCAAACTATCCCATTTGCCCCGAGCCCGTCCTCCTCCTCGTTGCCGCTGTCCTGAGCCTGTCGTCCTCCTCGCAGTCACTGCAGATACGTCTCCGTTGTATCTATAATTTTTGATTGTTTCATGCCAATATTCTACAACTTTCATATACTTTTGGCTACTGTTTATACTAGTTTTGGGACTAACATATTGATCCAGTGCCCAGTGCCAGTTCCTGTTTGTTGCATGCTTTTTTTTTCGCAGATTATCCATACCAAACAAAGTCCAAATGCAATAAAAAACCTATGGGTATTTTTTTGGAATATTTATGATTTTTGGGAATAAGAATCAACGCGAAACGATGGCCGAGGGGGTCACAAGCCCCCTAGACACGGCTTGGGGTGGGGCCGCGCCTGGAAGGCTTGTGACCAATCCCTAAGGCGGTTCGGCCCTTCTTTAACTGCAAGAAAGATAATATGAGAAAGAAAATCGTGTTAAAATTTCAGCCCAATCGGAGTTACGGATCTCCGGGAATTTAAGAAACGGTGAAAAGCAAAATCTGAGAGCGCAGAAACAGAAGGACACACACAGAGAGAGAGAGAGATCCAATCTCGGAGGGACTCTCTCCCCTCCGCCGCCATGGAGATCATGGACCAGAGGGAAACCCTTCTCCCATCTAGGGAGGAGGTCAAGGAAGAAAAAGAAGAAGGGGGGCTCTCTCCCCCTCTCTCCCGGCGGCGCCGGAACGCCGCCCGGGGCATCATCGTGTGACGGCGATCTACACCAACACCTCTGTCATCTTCACCAACACCTCCATCACCTTCCCTCATCTATATTCAGCAGTCCACGCTCCTACAACCCGCTGTACCCTCTACTTGAACATGGTGCTTTATGCTTCATATTATTATCCAATGATGTGTTGCCAGCCTATGATGTCTGAGTAGATTTTCGTTGTCCTATTGGTGATTGATGAATTTCTATGATTGGTTTAATTTTCTTGTGGTATTGTTGCTGTCCTTTGGTGCCCATCATATGAGCGCGCGTGTGGATCACACCATAGGGTTAGTAGTATGTTGATAAGGACTATGTATTGGAGGGCAAGGGTGCCAGAAGCTTCAGCCTAGCATAGAAATTGATGCATACAGGATTGAAGGGGGACCAATATATCTTATTGCTATGGTTGGGTTTTTACCTTAATGAACGTTAGTAGTTGCGGATGCTTTGTAATAGTTCCAATCATAAGTGCATAGACTTCCAAGTAAGGGATGACATGCTAGAAGTGGCTTCTCTCACATAAAACTTGCTATTTCCTAGTAACATAGTCAATTGCTTGTTATCGTACTACCACTTGTCCCTTCCATAGGTAGGGTACGGTTCAATAAGTCGGCAACCTCTTTCTTGGCACACACCATATAGAGAGGCCATAGTTAAAGATACCAGTGGCCCCAGGTAATCATGTCACTTTGTCCAGGGACATGGGTGATACGGTTGGACCGAGGGGGTGGCGCCCCTATCTGAGCACATTATAAGTTTTTCGATCCCATGCTAATCGAGATTGTGGTGTCCCCACTTAGAATTTTACTTCAAGAATATCCTGTGTGATTCCAAGCATCGATAAGTTAAACTGGTGTGTGTGGGTTAGGTGTGTTTTATACTCAAAGATTGTAATCGAAATTAGTTGGCATTTCTGGTTGACTAAAGAAATATGTTACTCATTGGCAAAGATTACACCCCCTACAAAGTAGACTCTACAGGAATCAGCTTCTTTGCCGTCTGCCATAATGGACGGCAAAGGGGTAGTTCACAGACGGCAAAGGGCTTTGCTGTCAGCTTCCATTCGGCAAAACTTCTATGACTACTTTCGTCGCTAAAGGCACTTCTTTGTCGTGTGCCTGACGAAAGCGGGCGGCAAAGGGCTTTGTCGTCAGCCTCTGTGGCCAACAGACAGCAAATGCCCTTAGACGCCAGGCAACAGGCAACTACTCTGTTAGGTGCTAAGAGAGTATTTCCCATCTGCCGCGCGGGAGTGTCTTTGTTGTCTGCCAGGAGCGGCCCTTTGCCATCTGCCGTGGGGTCGCCCTTTGCCGTCTTCCAGGGGCCAACCCTTTGCCTTCTGCCGAAGGACGGCCCTTTGGAGTCTGCTGGATGATGGAAAGGGCTTTGACATCTGCTAGCAGATGGCAAAGAGCATGTATTCCTCCTTCTTTGTCTGTTTTCTTTTATTTTCCTGCATTTTCATAGCGCACACACATACACACACATATATATGTATATAGTTTCAGACATCTTCAGCACATATATTTCACAACATATATATTTCCAACATCATCTTGAATTATTTGACAAGAGAACACATAGGCTAGCACAATACATAGTTTCACATAGTTCATCAATATATACATACATAAGTTTTACATTGTTCAGCAATACAAATGAAAAAAAACTAAACACTAGCAGTCCATCAATGCTAGCTTCCAAGAAATGAACAATATAGAGGCCAACATCTTCAAATACATTAAGCATTCCAATATTAGCCAATTTTGCAAGCCAATAACTGTCATCCGGACCATTTCCAATAATTCTCATCCAAACCATTTTGAAAAGATCCACAATCATGCTTTGTTTCCTCAAGAAAACATTGTTTTCGAGCTTCCTTTACACACACACAACAGCTTCGACAGTAGATGTAGTCAACTTATCAAACTCGCAATGCATGTTATGCCCATATGTAATAACTACACATAACATAATATAAGAAAAGTTCACATAGTATATCAACCACAACAATAATCATCCAAAAACAGAATTACTATCATGAAAAGTGATGCGAAGTGGACAATCTTCTTGTAGTTTTATTCTTCTACTTCTCCTAACTTTCTTATTACCATTTTGCACATTTGGTTGACTACGTGGAAGCTGGAATTAATGGAGTGATTTATTTTTTGTTTTGATATCTAATGACGAACAATGTGGAACTATATGTATCTGTTGGTTCTTTTAATGTGTATTGGTATTTTGATCTGGCCGAGCTCACTATATATCATATATGTGATGTGAACTCTATGTATTATATATGTGATGTCAAAATGCAGGCAAATAATAGAAAACAAATAAAACAGGGGTAATATAGGCACTTTGCCGTCTCCCAGCCGACGGCAAAGTCCTTTTTCGTCTGCCAACTAATGGCAAAGGTGACACATCACAACAACCTGTGAAACCTGGGAGCACCATGTCTCACCCATTTGGTCATTTTGCCATCGGCTGGCAGATGGCAAAGGCCAAGGCTGGCTAAGGGAAAAGCGCAGGGGCTAGCGGTGGCACGCCCGCTCATTGACGGCAAAGGCAAAGGCGAATGGTAGACGACAAAGGCACACACGTGGAAGCAGACGGCAAAGGATATCGTTAGCCACTTACCGGGCTAACAACTATGCTTTGCTGTCTAGCCCCGTTGTTGTCTGCTTCTCTAGGAAGACCGACGGCAAAGATCTTTGTCGTCCGCTGCGCCCTCGCAGATGGAATGTCACTACCGTGACTCTCAGTGCCGAAAGTTGGGTCATCAGCTAGCAGATGTCAATGGTCTTTACCGTTTGTGACCTGGTCCTTTGCTGTCCGCAACGGTAGACGACATAGAAGCTGATCCATGTAGCGATTGCTCATTGTGATTTGATTTGATGATAGATAAAAAAGTACACGAGGGACTTGGAGAAGAACCTGAAGCATTTGAAGGCTTTCTTGAGCCGGGCAACAAAGCTCTTGACCATGTTGTTTAAGCCAAGTTGTTATTCATCGTGTAGTTTATTTTCATGCACCAAAACATAGAACTAAGCATTCGTAGTAGTTGAAACCACTTGCATGATGACAAAGGGAATCCTATATGTTGTTAATACCATGACCCTGAAAACCTTGGGTACATTATGGGCATAGCTATGTGCTATGGTACTTTCTTCGCTATGCCAAACGGGTGGGAAACTGTAGATTGGAAATGAATGAATTATTGGAAAGATTGCAAGTACCGTTTGAGATGAATCGTTGTTGTGAAACCATGTGACGAGATATGGAAGGGCTGGAATAAGATCTTAACCATATACCGAACGAACAGTGCAACCACATTACCTAGATAGCGAAGCCTAACTAGACCCTTGGTTGCTACTACGGGTGGCTCATACTTGGTGTTGGAAGGGTACCTACCAAGTGTGGTTCTACTGAGAGGGTAGCCACATGACTCGGAAACTAACACAGGTGGTTGCACATTATTACCAATCACAGTAAAGGTATTGTTCTAGTACTATACAACCGATACTTGAGGTATTGAGATGTGTGACTGTTCATGAATAACACTTGATTCTTGTATATAAAGTGTGCAAGTGTAGTGTAAAACTATTTTAGTAGTTGTGTCCATGGTTCAGGACTATTGGGATGACAATAGTTAGATGGTGATGTCATGAGAATGTTGATGATGGGAATGAATGGTATCGAGCACCCATTCCTCATGAAGATATGATCAAGTTGGTTGATCAGTTATGTTGATATCTATAACCTGAGGCTTCCTTGTTCTTAGGACCATGAGGTCTTGTTGTTTTTGAAAAAATAGGGTATATGCATCGATAATTGGCTTTCCACAACTTATGAAACTTTGTATGGCAACCATTCGGTTGTACTGAGCTTTGCATGTTGTTATTACATTCCTCGGGTTGCTTGCGAGTACATTCAATGTACTCATTTTGCTAGTCACTAGCTATCAACTTGGCTAGGTATGGATGATATGTTATGGAGATGTATACCTCTATAAATACAATGTGAACTAGGCCGCTTCCCAAGTCAGCTTTCGTGTAGGTAATGGCTCGCTACATGGGTCCAAGTTATTGTTGTTATTTCCACTACTTTGATGTATTATAGTTGCCTTTATGACATATCTATGTAAGACTAGACCTACGTTTCTCACCCTATTTAAGACTTATTCATGTTGTAATGGATGCACGCTACTGTATCAATTTGTTCTACAAGGTAACATATGATCCTGGGATCATCATTGGATATAGAATTCGGATGCGTCGGCGATGCTGGCTGATGACACCACAATCACATATGTGGACGGAATTTAGTTTAGTAAGTGAACAAATTGAGGAGAAACTCTAGCTTATCTTAGTTGCACCATTTGTATTGCTAGTTAAGCTTTGCAGTTGTGTTACTATTTTAATTGAGTAGATAAGACTAGGTAGGTGTCTGTATTAAGTTAGTATTGATGTTAGTTGGTATGAGAGAAATCTCATGTTTGAGTAACTTGGAGTGTTTCTTCGGTGCGGCTACGAGATACTTTTGGCTTGCGCGTATAGTCAAACATACTTATAGTGGCTGTTAACATGGTCACGTTCACAACCATGATACGACACTAGACGAGAGAACACCTAGTGAGATCCCTGTGGAATGGAGCCATGCTAGGACCGTGTCGCTATCACTGTGGTAGTTTTCGACGCGGTTATCTATGAAGTAATTACCCCGACTATTCAAACCGTTTTGACCACATACTATGTCGAGACTTGGAACGATTTAAGTCGACATTGTATCACTTGTGCCGTTAGGTTCTATACAAACGGATTTTAACCCCTTTCTGCGACGAACTTCCAAACCATTGCCTTGCATGTATGAGAGATAGGGGGTCATCCCACACGACACTAAAACGTCGTCTGCGATGGGGCAAGTGTGTGTTGACGATTTGCCTAACGTAAGTGTATGCGAATTTGTAGCCTATCGCACACACCACACTTTGACGTTACGTTTGTGATCTACCACACATCCGAAATGATGGCACAAATATATTGGTTTGTGAATTATGTATATGACAAACATTTAATTCCATGACCTGTTTGCGATAGGTACATTATCACACACAGTCCGAAACTTTTAACTCTATGCAGTGGCTCTACTATCGCCAACGTTCCAATTTAATAATCATGTGAGATGGTTATTCTGACCACACACGCGCTTCGTATGTCAATCATCTTCTTATCGTCCTACATTACACATGCACTCAGGTGACGAAATCGTTGTTCTATTGAAACCAATCACACACCTTTTCGACGTGCAAACACGTGTGTGACATTGCGCACATCCCACACACGCAAAATATGCGATCGTGTGTTGTAAAGCAGATGATCACACACTCTATTCTTGAAAGAATCGTGTGTAATGTATGACACTTTCGCACACGGTTTATTCATTCTAACTATGTGCACTACAATTTATTTCCTAATAGCTTATTTTCATTAATTTATTATAAGAATTGGAATATCTGATTTTTAATTATGAACTGTGGATTTCTTATCCACCAATACATACACTAATTACAATGGTTCAACATCAATGGCATAAATCAAAAGCTCAGTAGATGTTCGGCGGTTACAAAGTTCGAAATAAGATTAAATATGATGAATCACAATATATATTACTAGAGGTAGTAAAGCTGAAGAGAGAATTGTAAATCCTTTTGGTTGTTGATGGTGTGAAGAAGCGGAATATCCATAATATGCCCTCCTCCATGCCGAATGTGCGAACAACATTTGTCTAACCCCTTATGATGATCGCTCGTCCATCCTTCACCACCTTCAGGAAGACATACAAACCATTATCATGATAGCATGAATTATATACTATAACTGTCATTGCCTCCACACCGGTCATGTAGGTTGCATGGTAATATTGTGTAAATTCCTTCGGAAACCACTTAAAAGTGACAACTTTCAGCTATTCAAATCTAATAGAGTAACTTGTTCTGGGCAGAAAAAGTAGGCAACATATTAATTACCATCCTAAAATTCATTGATGTCCTGGATAAAGCATAAACAAAGAGTTTAATTCCAATCATATGTCTCTTCTGGTTAACATTCTTTCTTAGTTTCCTAAGTTGACGCTTGTTCATGTTTATGTCATTTCCCCATATGCAAAGCAGGTCGAGCGTGGTCGGTGCCACTGACATATGTACCTACAAGCAACAAATAAATGTTAGAACCTAAGCCGCAATTTCTTAAATGACGTAAAATAAAACAATGAGATGTGTCTAACCTCGATGGTAAACAATAGTATCACACATTGTAGCCCTACACAAGCACATAGAAAGGTGTGTTAAATACAACAGGGTTAACATTCACCAAAACTTGCAAATGTTAATTAAATGACAGTATCCCTCATGATATTTTCATTGCGAGGAGTGGCACGGTAGCAAAGGGACAAGTATTGGTGAAATTGAACTAGACAGTTCATACTTGGTAAATCCCAAGGGTTAGTTGCTGGGGCACTTCATCTTGGCTGGAGCCCGCCCAAAGTCGGTACCGAGGTGTTCCTGTGGGTCGAAGCATGGATCAATAAAATTAACATATGTACCTACAACCAACAAGTAAATGTTAGAAGCTAAACTGCAATTGCACAAATAATATAAACTACTATAAGATATTGGGATGTGACTAACCTCGACGGTAAACAACATCATCGTGCATTGTGACACTACGAAAGTACATGAAAAGGCATGCCAACTAGAACAAGATTAACATCCACCAAAAATATCTCATGGTAATTGAAGAACAACATCTCTAGTCATAACTCCATTGTGAAGAGTAGCACGGTACCGAATGTATAGCACAAAAAATTGTAAGTTTTTAACTAGTATTGGTGAAACTGAACTAGACAGTTCATACTTGAAAACCACAGTGAGCATAACTGAAATAAACAGCGGACGTGTTAACTACAGAGTACACACAACCTAACAAGGCGATTAAAACTTGTATCGGTCAAACTGAAATTGACACAATTAAAGATTGCAACTGGTATTGTTAAAATTGAACTGGACAGTTCCTACATGGTAAATCTTGAGGGGTAATTTCTTGGGCACTTTATCTCGGCCAAAGCCCGCACCAAGTTGGGGGTGCGGGTTGCAAGGTGTTCCTCCGGGTCGACATGCATACCGGCAACTTCACCATCGACCACCATGACCTCCTCGACCTCTGCGTGATATGTGGTAGGGCTTAAGCAGTGATGCTCGATGATAGGAGTGGGGATCTGGAGGCATGAGGGTGGTTCGTAGGCTCCATCTGAGCAATCGGGTCGGGCGGTGATGGAAATCGGTGGCTACCTGATGACCCACAAGTATAGGGGATCAATCGTAGTCCTTCCGGTAAGTAAGAGTGTCGAACCCAACAAGGAGCAAAAGGATCTGACAAGTGGTTTTTGGCAAGGTAAAATCTATAGGCACTGAAATTGTCGGTAACAAGTGATTGTGTGGTGAGATGATTCGCAGCAAGAAACAAGTAACAAAAGTAGCAACGGTGCAGCAAAGTGGCCCAATCCATTTTGTAGCAAGGGACAAGCCTGGACAAAGTCTTATAGGAGGAACGACGATCCCGAGGACACACGGCAATTTCTGTCATGCTAGTTTCATCATGTTCATATGATTCGCGTTCGTTACTTTGATAGTTTGATATGTGCGTGGACCGGCGCTTGTGTACTTCCCTTACTTGGACAAGCAACCCACTTATGATTAACCCCTCTCGCAAGCATTCACAACTACGAAAGAAGAATTAAGACAAAGTCTAACCATAGCATTAAACTAGTGGATCTAAATCAGCCCCTTACGAAGCAACACATAAACTAGGGTTTAAGCTTCTGTCACTCTAGCAACCCATCATCTGCTTACTTCCCAATGCCTTCCTCTAGGCCCAAATAATGGTGAAGTGATATGTAGTCGACGTTCACATAACACCACTAGAGGAAAAACAACATACAAGATATCAAATTACCGAACGAATACCAAATTCACATGACTACTATTATCATGACTTATCCCATGTCCTCAGGAACAAAAGTAGCTACTCACAAAGCATAATCATATTCATGACCAGAGAGGTAATGAGTAGCATCAAGGATCTGAACATAAACTCTTCCACCAAATAATCCAACTAGCGTCAACTACAAAGAGTAATGAACACTACTAGCAATCTTACAAGTACAAATCGGAGTCGCCAGACGGAGATTGGTTACAAGAGATGAACTAGGGTTTGGAGATGAGATGGTGCTGATGAAGATGTTGATGGTGACGAGTCCCCTTTGATTAGAGGAGTGTTGGTGATGACGATGGCAACGATTTCCTCTCCGGGAGGGAAGTTTCCCCACCATGATCGTCCTGCCGGAGCTCTAGATAGGTTCTGCTCAAGTTCCTCCTCGTGGCGGCGGCAAAACCACGAAAAAGCTCCTCCTGGACGAAACCCTCCATATAGCAAAAGAGGGGGGCAAGTGGGCCAGCAGGGTGACCACAAGCCCCCATGGCGCGGCCTGGGGGGGTGGCCGCGCCGTGCAGGCTTGTGGCCACCCCCTGGCGCCCCTCTGGCGCTTCTTCAGCCAAGTATTTTTGATAAATCGGGAAAAAATTCCTCGTTGATTTTTACGGCGTTTGGAGTTGCGAAGAATAGGTATCTCAACTTTGCTCCACTTTCAGGCCAAAATTCCAGTTGTCGATATTCTCCCTCTTCATGTAAACCTTGCAAAATGAGAGAGAAAAGGCATAAGAATTGTACCGTGAAGTGAAATAACAGCCAAAGAAGCGATAAATATCAACAAGAAAACATGATGCAAAATGGACGTATCATTACCTCACTAGATCGATGAATGAGGCTAGGGCAAAACATGGATTAAGTTGTGGGTGCGGCGGTAGTTTGGGCTGCAGGGAGAGGGTAGAGGGCACACTGGAAAATGTGATGGATTGGTTTGAGGTGGGAGGAATAATTTGTGAAATCGCACGCCTATGAAAATCTGGCTACGAGAACCAAACCTTACCCGGGGGAAACACGCAACTCAGACGACGCGCATCTAATACCTGTTTGCGAGAAAAGTGAAAATTGGTGATCCGCGTCAAAAAATTGTAGACTCGATGAACGTACTTAATTTCGCGAATCACAATTTGCTCTGAAAACTACTAGTAGGGGTAAGTACTAGTACTTGAATGCTCATAATTAATTAAACAAACGTCCGGGCGACACACACGCAAGCTACTTCTCTGATGCTGGCCACACGCCCTCGCTATCGGCCTTATCAGCGGTAGCCCACACCGTGGTTGGATCTCATGCCAGCTCTCGTCAATGGATTTGGAAGGTACCGTTGGGATCCTGATGGTAGGTGGAGGCATTGGGCCATGGTATACAGAGGTTGCCGTTCTCCTTCTCGGCCCTACCGATGGCAACCGACAATGCTCGGATCTCCGCCCAAGTCTCCTCAACAGCATGTGCGGCCACTTCTTTCTTGGTGCAGATGGACTCTCTTTTCAGCTCGGCCTATGTTGATTTGGCCTCTGCTCCATACTTCGTACATTTGGCATAAGTAGCTTGATATTCTGCCCATGTTGGTGTGCGATCACGGGCTGCGAAGACCTTGGAACGGTGGGATGTCGTCGCCTCCTTAGGAGTTAGTGTGTGATCGCAGGCTACGACGAACTCGGTGTGGTGACATGCCATCGATTCCTTGCTAGTTAGCCAGTTAGTGTGCGACATGGCGACATGATTGACGCGTGGAGATAGCTCTGGGACCTGGCCGGAGATGTATAGTGTGGTAATTTTTTATAGCAATCGATATCCATCTATTCAATGCCATAGGCCGCGCTCTCACTACCTACTTTTCAACGGTGCAACCCTCGATGTGCTTGCAAGCGTGCATGCTTCCAGAGCTTGCACGGTCATTGATAACTTACACGGTTATTGAGAACTTGAGCCATCGTCGTTGCGTCCTGCCAGATGCGTGGTCTCGTCGACACACGAGGCGCGGTAGCATTGCCAAGGAACTTAAGTGGTTATGCATCCGCCACTGCAAATAACTACATGGTGGCAAAGCTCTAGCACGCACAACTTGGTATTAAAACCGAGCTCACACGCATAGTAAAAGCCTTCTCTCCGTCTCTCTCGTGTCATCGGACATTTTGCAAATGGTTTGTCGTAAGAAAACATTTGCGATTAAAACTGTATTTTTTGGTGAACTAATAGTATTAGATAGTACATGATATTTTCTTCCTGTTCAAATATTTACCACAACATACTTATACGACACCACGCTAGGTTTCATGTTTTCCACGCATGTTTTCCTTTTTCTGTAGTTAAAAACCAATAAACGACACATATGTGGATGCCTCTTCTCACACATATATTTTAAGTTTCTATTAATTTCCTGTATAATACATAAAAAGTTATTCAATGACTCAATTATGTTTTTTCGAACTGTTTTTAACACCATTTGATGTACAAAATGTTCAAACTTGACATATAAGCGGTAAATGCCTATAGAATATACGGCAAAGCCTGAATATAGTACACGAGTCCGGAAAAATGTTAAATTTGAAAATGGTGCATTATAGTGGGTATGTTGATCGTAGAAAATAAATTAGGAGAAAGGATAAAGGAAATATATGTTCCCCTTAAAAACATGTTGATATCCCTCCCAAAACAATTAAACTTCATAGGTGATGGTCCAATATATGAAGGGTGTGTATGACGACCATAGCTTGAAGCTCGAAAAAAATGTCAAATTTGAACACGTGCATTCGAGTGGGTATATTGTTCATAGAAAAAAATCATGGAGAAATAACCAAGGACATATCGGTTTCCCTTGAAATTTGTTTGGGCACAGAGTTACTTTGTGAAGACTGTGTGCCTTCTGGAACCGTGTACGTTCACCGTATTTTGCACTAGTTCTGATTGGCCAGAACCCGAGCCACATGGATCGCACATCACACACGCGGTTGACCAACAACTTACTATCAAACATATATTGTAGTACAATATATCATAATGACATTAACCACGCGCGGTTCCTTTTTACGAACCGTTACGAAAAATTCAATCGAGCATTTACATGCTCAAATTGGTACAGTGCATAGTTGGTAGAGTAATTTAAAAAACATTAGATTGCTATTTTCCATCAATATAATATATATGAACTACATGCGCACAAAAGTGTTATTACCCCTTACGCTGACCCAGCACACACAATTACCATCGTCCATCGATATCATGTCATTCCTTGTCTTAGGAGTACAAGAGGTCACCGAGTCTATGACCTACACCTTTATCAACCAAGGCAGGGTCAACCTTGACATTGGTGGTCGCTGGTAGTGGCTCGGTCGCAACTCTCACCAGGACTGCCGTGTACACCAGGTCTTCATACATCGTCCTTGCGGCCAATGAGAGCCTCGCTATTGCCAATGCTGCAGCAATGGCCGCAAGGCCTCCCTCGGCATTCGGTGTTGTGGCGTCCACCATCTAGGACATAAGCTTGCGCCTCGTGCGGCAGCCACTATCATAGTTCTCCTTGCGGCGTTACGGTTCATGCTCTGCCGCCCGCACCATCCGGCACCTTTACCGATCCTTCAATATCGCCCGCTGGCGATCCTTAGCTACTTTCAAGATGACCCTAGCTAACCTGTTGGCGTGCTCATGTAGTTATTCCATCCTCCTCTCGATGTCATCAGGAGAGGTGGCGACATATTCGTCGATCCTCAAGCCAAGAATCGCGCCGACAGCCTCGACTCCGTCGTCGCCCAACTCCATCCTGTCGTTGGCCATTGGGGTTTGATGGTATGTGTGGCAACTAGCCAGGGTATCATTAACTCGCCGCCGCTGCCATCGGTTATTTATAACAAGCTGCTACCAAGGGGGTTGGGGATTTTACAATTTACCGTTGTGGTTGGCGCTTGCGCTTGCATGGGAAGCATTGGCTCGAGGGCGGGAAGAAAAAACGGAGGCCATGAGGAACGAACGTCCACCATTTGTGAGGGTACATCTGAATAGTTTGTGTTATTTTGGCTCATCACGCACAGTTCATCTGAGCGCACGGTATGTCATTTGTAGCACACATCTTGATTTGTGGAACCATTTGTGTTATTTTGGATCATTACCAATAGTTCACCCAAATGACATGTATGCAGCATAGAAGTTGTGTAGAAAGAGCAAACCACAATACACACAGACTAAACTATGAAACCAGTTGGTGATGATTTCATCAATCGCTCACAATCGTATACCACCAAGTGTTCCACACATAACATATAGGTTATTAGCACCAATCGCATGTGTTCTTTCTAGCGTTCTCACATGATTGTGATTACTCACCTATTTGTTGTATATCTCACACATCGTGTTATGATGAATCGTTTGTGTTTTGTTATATCATCGCACACTGTTCATGGTAGTGAACTGCGTGCCCTCTATCTCACACAACTAGATCTCTGCAATCGCTGGTGTTATTTTAGCTAATCGCAAACACTTCATATGGAAGAACTTTATGGAAGAAATCGCAGTCGT
Source organism: Hordeum vulgare subsp. vulgare (assembly GCF_904849725.1). Classification (NCBI taxonomy): domain Eukaryota; kingdom Viridiplantae; phylum Streptophyta; class Magnoliopsida; order Poales; family Poaceae; genus Hordeum; species Hordeum vulgare. The sequence goes on along the minus strand of NC_058519.1, from coordinate 402,186,149 downwards.
AAGTCTTTTCTAAATCGTACTTGATGGGTCCGACATCGCACACAGTTCATGTTATTGGCGACGGAGCATTAACTTTATGGTTTGTGATTCATGCATTGCACAAATTTTTCGAAGTAAATGAATGCTCATAAAACTACTAGTAGGGGTAAATACTAGTAGTAGTACTTGAATGCTCATAATTAATTAAACAAACGTTCCAGCGACACACACGCAAGCTATTTCTCTGATGCTGGCCACACGCCCTCACTATCTGCCTTATCAGCGGTAGCCCACACCATGGTTGGATCTGAGGCCAGCTCTCGTCAATGGGTTTCCAAGGTACCGTTGGGATCCTGATGGCAGGTGGAGGCATTGGGCCATGGTGTACAGAGGTCTTCGTTCTCCTTCTCGGCCCTACCAATGGCAACCCACAATGCTCGGATCTCCGCCCAAGTCTCCTCAACAGCACGTGCGACCGCTTCTTTCATGGTGTAGATGGACTCTCTTTTTAGCTCGGCCTATGTGGATTTGGCCTCCGTTGCATCCTCCGTACTTTCGGCGTAGGTAGCTTGATAGTTTGCCCATGTTGGTGTGCGGTCACAGGCTGCGAAGACCTCGGCGCGGTGGGATGTCGTTGCCTCCTTAGGAGTTAGTGCGCGATCGCAGGCTACGACGAACTCGGCGTGGTGTGATGACCCACAAGTATGGGGGATCAATCGTAGTCCTTTCGATAAGTAAGACTATCGAACCCAACGAGGAGCAGAAGGCTCTGATAAACCGATTTCAACAAGATAATAACTGCAAGCACTCAAAGTAGCGGTAACAAATGATTGTGTAGCGAGGTGAAAGGTAGGAAGGAAAAAGTAACAAGTAACAACTAGTAGCAACGGTGCAGCAAGTGGCCCAATCCCTTTTGTAGCAAGGGACAAGCCTGAACAAAGTCTTATAGGAGGAAAAACGCTCCCAAGGACAAACGGGAATTTCTTTCCTGCTAATTTTGTCATGTTCATATGATTCGTGTTCGTTACTTTGATAGTTTGATATGTGGCTGGACTGGCGCTTGGGTACTGCTCTTACTTGGACAAGCATCCCACTTATGATTAACCTCTCTCACAAGCATCCGCAACTACAAAAGAAGAATTCAGACAAAGTCTAACCATAGCATTAAACTAGTGGATCCAAATCAGCCCCTCACGAAGCAACGCATAGAGTGGGGTTTAAGCTTCTGTCACTCCAGCAACCCATCATCTACTTACTACTCCCCAATGCCTTCCTCTAGGCCCAAATATGGTGAAGTATTATGTAGTCGACGTTCACATAACACCACTAGAGGAAAAACAACATACATCATATCAAAATATCGAACGAATATCAAACTCACATGACTATTATCAACATGACTTATCCCATGTCCTCAGGAACAAAAGTAACTACTCACAAAGCATAATCATAATCATGATCAGAGGTGTAATGAATAGCATTAGGGATCTGAACATAAACTCTTCCACCAAGTAATCCAACTAGCATCAACTACAAAGAGTAACCAATACTATTAGCAACCTTACAAGTACCGATCGGAGTCGTGAGACGGAGATTGGTAACAAGAGATGAACTAGGGATTGGAGAGGAGATGGTGCTAATGAAGATGCCTCCCCTCCGACGAGAGGAGTGTTGGTGATGACGATGGCGACGATTTCCCCCTCCGGGAGGGAAGTTTCCCCGGCAGGATCGTCCAGCCGGAGCTCTAGATTGGATCTGCTCAAGTTCCGCCTCATGGCGGCGGAAAAACCACGAAAAAGCTCCCGTATGATTTTTTCTGGACCAAAACCCTTCACATAGCAAAACAGGGGGGTAGTGGGCCGTCAGGGAGCCCACGAGCCCCCACTCCGCCACCAGGGGGTGGCGGTGGCAGGGCTTGTGGCGCCCAGGCAGCCCCCCTCCGGTACTTCTTTCGCCTAGTATTTTTTATATAATCCCAAAACAATCCACGTAACTTTTGAGGGCATTTGGATATGTGCAAAATAGTGGACTAAGATTTGCTCCTTTTCCAGTCCAGAATTCTAGCTGCCTGAATTCTCCCTCTTCAAATAAACCTTGCAAAATAAGAGAGAAAAGGCATAAATATGGTACCACAAAGTAATATAACAGCCCATAAAGCAATAAATATCAAAATGAAAGCATGATGCAAAATGGACGTATCAACTCCCCCAAGCTTAGACCTCGCTTGTCCTCAAGCGAAAACCAAGTTCCATAAACATGTCCACATGTTTAGGGACGAAGGTGTTGATAAAACATAATACGGACATGAGGGCATCATGATCGCACATAGAACAACAATACATCATAAATATTCTTATGGGAAAGTTACAATTACTTCACAAAGCAAAGCATGAAGCAAAAACCTTACCGAGAAGTAACCAACAACAGTCCGTAGTCATTGAAGCAGTTGCAATTTATCACAACATCAGAAAGAGTCAAATAAGAGCTTGTAAGGAAAACCCACATACTCAATCATCTCTTTTGTTTTCCACAATTGTTACAACTCACGTGGTACTCATGGTGTCAAAGTTTCAGCTGGACACAAAGGAAGATAGGGGCTTATAGTTTTGCCTCCCAACGGTTTACCTCAAGGGTAAAGTCAACAATAATAAAGCATAAGTACTCAACTCCAAGTTGATATATGAATATAGATCTTTCCCAAGCATGTGATGGTAGCCAAGACAAAAGGCAAAAATAGGGAATTGGTGAAGATCACCATGACTCTTACAAGGGAAAAAAGTAAAAGGTACAAGATAGGCCCTTCGCAGAGGGAAGCAAAGGTTGTCATGCGTTTTTCAGGTTAGGATGCGTGTCCTCTTAGTGTGGAGGAACGTCACATTATATTACCCCCTGTGATAAAGAACTTTATTATGCGGTCTGTCGCTTTTATGTCTTCCTTATCACAGGTTCGTACAAAGCTTATTTTCCACACACTAATAGATCATACATATTAGAGAGCAATTTTTATTGCTTGCACCGAGACAACTTACTTGAAGGATCTTATTCAATCCATAGGTAGGTATGATGGACTCTCATGGCAAAACTGGGTTTAAGGTTTATGGATGCACAAGTAGTATCTCTACTTGGTGCGGGAGTTTTGGCTAATATGAGGTGGAAGCAATCGACACATGCTAAGGGATCTCTAATCATATAACATTGTTTGGAACCAAGCAAACATAATTCATTATGTTGTCTTCCTTGTCCAACATCTACTCCTAAGCATGTAATAGTTTGGTGAGTGCTCACAATTGTAAAAAGTGTCTAAGATGATATATTTATATGTGATCCTCTATTTCCTTATTACTTCTTATTAATTGCAACAATGATTGAGGCCTATGTTGATTTATTCTCAACAAGTTTCAATAATCATACGTGTCATAAGTGAAGTTATCACTTTCCATAAGATCGTCTCATGATGTTTCATGCTATCGTTCTTTTCATACTTTTGATCATGGCACAAAGCAAAGCCCTTAACTAAGATACTCTTTATTATATAGCTCGTAAGCTCGAATATATGGGGGGAGAGACAAAAGCAAAAGACTCAAACTAAACAATAAAGACTTATTCCACTAAGAGAAGAAATCAAAACTGAAAAGGAAAGAACTAAAACAAAGGTAAAAGCAAAAGATATAAAGGTGATACGATACCAGGGCAACTCCCCCAAGCTTGGCAGAAGCCAAGGGGATTGCCCATACCAATGCTTAGTTGTCTTCCTTCGGTGGTGGTGGTGGTGTTGTTGGAGCAGTCTTGAGCTTGTCTAATTACCACTTGAGCAAAAAGTTCTGCTCCCTTAGATCGTCATTTTCTTCTCAAGTTTCAACACTCTATGGCAAACTTCCTGCTTACCCTCCTGCAAGAAACGAGAAGGGATAAACAAGGTCTTAGGCTTCTTCCTATGATTAGGGAGGCTTGACTTCTTGAACTCCACATGGGTGTTTGCAGGTTGAGGTAGAGGAGCCTCCTCTTCATTGGAGCTCGTTTGCTCCTTCCCTTTGGGCTCATAGTCCTCTTCCTCATCAATGGTCCAGCCATATGGTTCCAAGTCCCCATAGACCTTGGGGTTAGCAAGGTAGTCAGCCACATAGCTTTCCCCCTCTGAATCCTGAGAGGACATCTTGACCTAGATATGCGGCAGAAACAAGCTCGAAACAAAATCAGAGGAAAACTGCGCGATACGGAGATCAAAACCTTCGGGCGAGTATATATTGATTTTTTCTGGACCAGAAGGACTGCTCCCTAAGAAAACGGAGTCCGGGAGGCACACGAGGTGCCCACAAGCTTGCCCTCCGCCACCAGGGGGTAGGGGCGGTGGCAGGACTTGTGGCCGCCTCGTTCGCTCTCCGGACTGCTTTTTATTTTTCTAATTTTCCAAAAATTCCCAAACGGAGGAAATTTCCTATTGGAAAAACATCGGAGTCCAATTTCTTACCGAAACAGATACCTCTTCGTTTTCTTCGTCTGAAACAGGCTGATAAACATTCCTTATCTACTCCTCTCGAGTTATGACATTGATGATATTGGTCTCAACATTTATAGGAGTACCAGAGATGTAATGCTTGATTCTTTGCCCATTTACCACTCTAGGAAAACTTCCTTTCGTGTTATTGATTTTGATAGCACCGGAACGATATACTTCCTCGATAACATAGAGACCTTCCCATTTAGAGAGAAGCTTGCCTGCAAAGAATCTCAGACGAGAATTGTATAGCCGGACATAATCACGTACATTGAACTCTCGTTTCTATATTCGTTTCTCGTGCCATCTCTTAACATTTTCCTTGAACAACCTGGCAGTCTCATATGCCTGTACCGTCCATTCATCTAACGAGCTGATATAAAACAACCGCTTCTCACCGGAAAATTTGAAATCAAAGTTGAGCTGTTTTATTGCCCAATAAGCTTTGTGTTCCAGCTCAAGAGGTAAATGACAGGCCTTACCGTAAACCATTTTATACGGTGACATACCCATGGGATTCTTATAAGCAGTCCTATAAGCCCATAGTGCATTGTCAAGTTTGCTAGACCAATTCTTTCGTGATCTATTGACGGTCTTTTGTAGGATCAACTTGATCGCCCTATTACTCAACTCCACTTGACCACTAGACTGAGGATGATAAGGAGATGCAACTCTATGGTTGACATCGTACTTAGCGAGCATCTTGCGGAAAACTCCATGAATGAAGTGTGAACCGCCATCAGTCATCAAATATCTTAGGGACTCCAAATCTTGGGAATATGACTTCTTTAAGCATCTTAATAGAGGTGTGGTGATCAGCATTTTTAGTGGGGATAGCTTCTACCACTTAGTAACGTAATCCACAGCAACTAAGATGTGAGTGTACCCATTGGAACTCGGGAAAGGTCCCATATAATCAAAGCCCCAGACATCAAATGGTTCAATGACAAGTGAATAGTTCATATGCATTTCCTGACGCTTACTGATGTTCCCTATTCTTTGGCATTCGTCACAAGACAAGACAAACTTACGGGCATCCTTGAAGAGAGTGGGCCAATAGAAACCTGATTGCAATACCTTATGAGCAGTTCTGTCTCCAGCGTGGTGTCCTCCGTAGGCTTCGGAATGACACTTCTGCAGGATCTGTGCCTGTTCATGTTCAGGCACACAACGTCTAATAACACCATCTACTCCTTCCTTATAAAGGTGAGGATCATCCCAAAAGTAGTGTCTCAAATCAAAGAAGAATTTATTCTTTTGCTGATAGGTGAAACTGGGTGGTATGTATTTGGCTACGATATAATTTGCATAATCGGCATACCACGGTGCACTATGTGAAGTGCGGATGACATTTAGTTGCTCATCAGGAAAGCTGTCATCAATTGGTAGTGAGTCATCAAGGATATTCTCTAACCTAGACAAGTTATCTGCTACAGGGTTATCAGCACCCTTTCGGTCAACGACGTGCAAATCAAATTCCTGTAGCAGGAGAACCCATCTGATCAGCCTAGGCTTAGCGTGCTTCTTCTCCATAAGGTACTTAATAGCAGCATGATCAGAGTGAATAGTGACTTTAGAGTCAACTATATAAGATCTGAACTTTTCACATGCAAACACGACTGCTAAAAATTCCTGCTCCGTAGTGGCATAGTTTCTTTGGGCACTGTCTAGAGTTTTACTAGCATAGTGAATAACATTCAACTTCTTGTCAACTCTTTGTCCTAGAACAGCACCAACGGCATAATCACTAGCATCACACATGATTTGAAAGGGCAAGTTCCAGTCAGGTGGTTGAACAATAGGTGCGGTTATCAAAGCCTTCTTAAGTATTTCGAAGGCTTCTGCACAATCCTCATCAAAAACAAAAGGAACATCCGCCTGCAAGAGGTTGGTAAGAGGCCTAGAAATCTTAGAGAAGTCTTTAATGAACCTTCTATAGAAACCAGCATGACCTAGGAAACTTCGTATACCTTTGATATCTGTGGGGCAAGGCATTTTCTCAGTTGCATCAACCTTAACCTTATCAACTTCAATGACTCTTTCAGAGATTTTGTGTCCTAAGACGATGCCTTCATTAACCATAAAGTGGCACTTCTCCCAATTCATGACGATATTGGTCTCTTCGCAACTCTATAAGACTCGATCAAGGTTGCTGAGGTAATCATCAAAGGAAGACCCGTAAACGGAGAAGTCATCCATGAAAACCTCGGCAATCTTTTCACAAAAGTCAGAGAATATAGCCATCATACATCTTTGAAAGGTGGCAGGTGCATTACATAAGCCAAAAGGCATAAGTCTATCGGCAAAGGTACCGAAGGTGTAGGTCAAAGTGGTTTTCTCCTGATCAGATTGTGCAACAAGTATTTACGAGAAACTAGAATAACCGTCTAGAAAGCAGAAGTGTGTGTGTTTTGATAGCCTTTCTAGCATTTGGTCGATGAACGACAAATGATAATGGTCTTTCCTCATTGCCTTGTTCAGTTTCCGGAAGTCTATCACCATCCTATAGCCGGTAATAATCCTTTGGGGGATTAGTTCATCCTTATCATTAGGAACGACGATGATACCTCCCTTCTTAGGAACGCAATGTACTGGACTTACCCAATCACTATGAGCAACAGGATAAATGATTCCTGCTTCCAGAAGCTTTAATATTTCTTTTCTAACGACCTCTTTCATCTTAGGATTTAATCTCCTTTGATGATCAGCAACTGGTTTAAAGTCAGGATCTGTTTTAATCTTGTGCTGACATAGAGTGGGACTAATACCCTTAAGATCATCAAGAGTATATCCAATAGCAGCACGGTGCTTCCTTAGAGTTCTTAGTAACTTCTTCTCTTCGTGCTCTTAGAGGAGGGCACTAATAATGACAGGATATATCTCCTTCTCATCAAGATAGGCATACTTAAGAGTATCAGGCAACTATTTAAGCTCGAAAACAGGATCACCCTTTGGTGGGGGAGGATCCCCAAGCAGTTCAACAGGCAGATTATTCTTGAGAATAGGATATAGTTCTAAGACAATTTTATCTATCTCATCTCTCTCCTCCATATGCATATCATTTTCATGCTCAAGAAGATATTGCTCTAAAGGATCCGTAGGAGGTACGGCAATAGAGGCAAGAGCAATGATTTCATCCCTACCAGATGACTCTCTTTCATGGGGTTGTCTTCCAAACTTGGAGAAGTTAAATTCATGAGACACACCCTCGAAACTAACTGTGACGGTCTATTTAATGTAATCAATGTGAGCATTGACAGTGTTGAGGAAGGGTCTACCGAATATGATGAGACAAAAGCTATCTTGTGCAGTACCAAGAACGAGGAAATCAGTAGGATACTTCGTCTTACCACACAGTACTTCTACGTCTCTCACAATTCCCAGAGGGCAGATAGTGTCTCTATTAGCTAGCGTAATAGTGACATCAATGGGTTCTAACTCAGCAGGTGCAATCTCATCTTTGATTTCATCATATAGAGAACGGGGTATTGCACTAACACTAGCTCCCATATCACATAAACCATGGTAACAGTGATCTCCTATCTTCACAGAAACAATGGGCAGGCCAACTACAGGTCCGTGTTTGTCTTTCGCGTGACGTTTAGCAATTCTAGAGGAGTCCTCATAGAATTTGATAACATGCCCATCTATGTCTTCGGCTAAGAGATCTGTGATAATAGCAACACTAGGTTCAACTCTAATCTCCTCAGGGGGTGAAAGTGGTCTAATGTAACCCCTACGTATCACAGTTGGAGCTTTAGAATAATCCTTTATCCTAGCAGGGTATGGTGGTTTCTTAGTGTAAGCAGAAGGAACAACAGGATCACTAAAAGCAATGACTTTCTCCTCAACTAGATTGGTTTTGGCTAAGTTGCTTTCTACTGCAGGATGATATATAAACCACTTCTCTTTGGGAAGATCAACATGAGCAGCAGAAGATTCACATAGAGAAGCTACTATCTCAGATTCAAGTCCATACTTAGCGCTAAAATCTCTAGATGTGTTTGTCTCAACAAAAGATTTAACGCAATCAAACTGGAAATTCATACCTCACTCCTTACCTTCCTCCAGCTCCCAATCTTCAGAGTTACGTTTGATTATTTCCAACAAATTCCACTTGTGATCAATATCCTTCTTCATAAAAGAACCGGTACAAGAAGTGTCAAGCATGGTACGATCTTCATGAGAAAGCCGAGCATAAACGTTTTGAGTGATGATTTCTCTCGAGAGCTCATGATTGGGGCATGAATATAACATTGATTTAAGCCTCCCCAAGCTTGAGCTATGCTTTCCCTGTCAGGAGGCCAAAAGTTATAAATGAAGTTCCGATCACGATGTACTAAATGCATAGGATAGAACTTTTGATGAAATGCCAATTTCAAACGATTGTAGCCCCATGATCCAGTATCATCACATAGCCTATACCATGTCAACGCCTTATCCTTCAAAGATAAAGGAAAGAATTTCTTCTTTACCTCATCCTCGGGCAAACCTGCAAGCTTAAATAAACCTCAAAATTCATCTACATAGATCAGATGCAAGTCTGGATGTGAAGATCCATCTCCTGTGAAAGGATTAGCCAGCAGTTTCTCAAGCATACCCGAAGGAATTTCATAAAAGATATTTTCAGCAGGTACCTCAGGTTGAGGAACGACTCCTCGTGCTTCCGTTCGTGGTGAAGATACCCCGAACAAACTCCTCAAAGCAACATTTTCCATAGTGACAAGGGGCAATAAATTTCAGCACAGTATATAGATGTTTCCTTGCAAATTTCCACTTACCAAAGGCGCTTCACTCCCCGGCAACGGCGCCAGAAAAGAGTCTTGATGACCCACAAGTATAGGGGATCAATCGTAGTCCTTTCGATAAGTAAGACTGTCGAACCCAATGAGGAGCAGAAGGCTCTAATAAACGGATTTCACCAAGGTAATAATTGCAAGCACTGAAAGTAGCGGTAACAAGTTATTGTGTAGCCAGGTGAAACGTAGCAAGCAAAAATTAACAAGTAACAAGTAGTAGAAACGGTGCAGCAAATTGCCCAATCCCTTTTGTAGCAAGGGACAAGCCTGAACAAAGTCTTATAGGAGGAAAAACGCTCCCAAGGACACACGGGAATTTCTGTCATGCTAATTTCATCATGTTCATATGATTCGCGTTCGTTACTTTGATAGTTTGATATGTGGGTGGACCGGCGCCTGGGTACTGCCCTTAATTGGAAAAGCATCCCACTTATGATTAACCTCTCTCGCAAGCATCCGCAACTACAAAAGAAGAATTAAGACAAAGTCTAACCATAACATTAAACTAGTGGATCCAAATCAGCCCCTCATGAAGCAACGCATAGACTGGGGTTTAAGCTTCTTTCACTCCAGCAACCCATCATCTACTTACTACTCCCCAATGTCTTCCTCTAGGCCCAAATATGGTGAAGTGTTATGTAGTCGACATTCACATAACACCACTAGAGGAAAAACAACATACAACATATCAAAATAGCGAACGAATATCAAATTCACATGACTATTATCAGCATGACTTATCCCATGTCCTCAGGAACAAAAGTAACTACTCACAAAGCATAATCATAATCATGATCAGAGGTGAAATGAATAGCATCAAGGATCTGAATATAAACTCTTCCACCAAGAGTAATCCTACTAGCATCAACTACAAAGAGTAATCAACACTACTAGCAACCTTACAAGTACCGATCGGAGTCGTGAGACGGAAATTGGTTACAAGAGATGAACTAGAGATTGGAGAGGAGATGGTGCTGATGAAGATGTTGATGAAGATGCCTCCCATCCGACGAGAGGAGTGTTGGTGATGACGATGGAGATGATTTCCCCCTCCGGGAGGGAAGTTTCCCCGGCAGGATCGTCGTGCCGGAGCTCTAGATTGGATCTGCTCAAGTTCCGCCTCGTGGCGGCGGCGAAACCATGAAAAACCTCCCGTATGATTTTTTCTGGACCAAAACCCTTCATATAGCAAAAGTGGGGGGCTAGTGGGCCGTCAGGGAGCCCACAAGCCCCCACTCCGCCACCAGGGGGGTGGCGGTGGCAGGGCTTGTGGCGCCCTGGCAGCCCCCATCCAGTACTTCTTTTGCCTAGTATTTTTTATAAAATCCCAAAAATATCAACGTAACTTTTCAGGGCATTTGGAGATGTGCAGGATAGTAGACTAATATTTGTTCCTTTTCCAGTCCAGAATTCCAGCTGCCTGAATTCTCCCTCTTCAAATAAACCTTGCAAAATAAGAGAGAAAAGGCATAAATATGGTACCACAAAGTAATATAACAGCCCATAAAGCAATAAATATCAACATGAAAGCATGATGCAAAATGGACGTATCATGGTGACATGCCATCGATTCCTTGCCAGTTAGTGTGCAACACGGTGATATGATCGACGCGTGGAGATAGCTCTCATGACCTGGCCGGAGATGTATAGTGTGGTAATTTTTTACAGCAATCGATATCCATATATACGATGCCATAGTCTGCGCTCTCGCTACCAACTTTTCGACGGTGCACCCTCGCTGTGCTTGCAAGAGTGCATGCTTCCAGAGCTTGCACGGTCATCGACAACTTACTCGGTTCTTGAGAACCTGAGCCATCGTCGTTGCGTCCTGCCAGATGTGTGGTCTCGTCGACAAACGAGGCACGTTAGCATTGCGAAGGAACATAACTGGTCATGCATCTTCCACTGCAAATAACTGCACGATGGCAAAGCTCTAGCACGCATAGCTTGGTATTAAAAGCGAGCTCACACGCATAGTAAAAGCCTTCTATCTCTCTCATGTCATCCGACATTTTGCAAATGGTTTGTTGTAAGAAAACGTTTTTGGTTAAAACAGTATTTTTTGGTCTCTAATTATTTTCTTCCTGTTCAAATATTTACCACAACATACTTATACGACACCATGCTAGGTTTCATGTTTTCCATGCATGTTTTCCTTTTCTAGAGATAAAAAACCAAAAAACGACACTGATACGTCTCCATCGTATCTACTTTTCCAAACTCTTTTGCCCTTGTTTTGGTCTCTAATTTGCATCATTTGAATGGAACTAACCCGGACTGACGCTGTTTTCAGCAGAATTGCCATGGTGTTGTTTTTGCGCAGAACTAAAAGTTCTCGTAATGACCTGGAAATTTACGAGGAATTTTTGTGGAATATATAAAAAAATACTAGCGCAAGAATCACCTGGAGGGACAGAACCAGGAGCTCACAAGCCCACCAGGCCCCCCCTGGCCGGGCCTGGCAGGCTTGTGAGCCCCTCGGGGCTCCGTTGCCTCCAATTCCAGCTCTATATATTCTCTTTTGACTCAAAAAAAATCAAGGAGAAGAGTTCAGCGCGTTTTACGATACGGAGCCGCTGCCACCACATGTTCTTCCTTTGGAGGGCAGATCTGAGTCCGTTCTGGGCTCCGGAGAGGGGGAATCGACGCCTTCGTCATCACCAACCATCCTTCATCGCCAATTCCATCATGCTCTTCATCGTTCGTGAGTAATATCATCGTAGGCTTGCTAGACGGTGATGGGTTGGATGAGATCTATCATGTAATCAAGTTAGTTTTAATGGGGATTGATCCCTAGTATCCGCTATGTTCTGAGATTGATGTTGCTACTACTTTGCTATGCTTAATGCTTGTCACTAGGGCCTGAGAGCCATGATTTCAGATTGGAACCTATTATGTTTTCATCAATATATGTGTGTTCTTGATCCTATCTTGCAAGTTGTAGTCACCTACTATGTGTTATGACCCGGCAACCCCGGAGGGACAATAGCCGGAACCAATCCTGGAGATGACCATAGTATGACGAGTTCATGTATTCACTATGTGCTAATGCTTTGTTCTGGTTCTCTATTAAAAGGAGAACCTTAATATCCCTTAGTTTCCATTAGGACCCCGCTGCCACGGGTGGGACGGACAATAGATGTCATGCAAGTTCTTTTCCATAAGCACGTATGACTATATACGGAATGCATGCCTAAATTACATTGATGAACTGGAGCTAGTTACATATCTCTCCATGTTATTACTGTTACATGATGAATGTCATCCGGCATAATTATCCATCACCGATCCAATGCCTACGACCTTTTCCTACTCGTCCTTGCTACGTTACTTTACCGCTACTGCTGTCACTGCTGCTATTGTTACCGCTACTGCTGTCACTGCTGCTATTGTTACCGCTACTGCTTTCACTGCTGCTACTGTTACCGTTGCTACTCTTGCTATCATACTACTTTGCTACTGAAACTTTGCTGCATATACTAAGTTTTCAGGTGTGGTTGAATTGACAACTCAACTGCTAATACTCGA